>NC_041391.1:306292183-306313797 GCF_002162155.2 Triticum dicoccoides
CTAGCTATGAACCCTAAATTAACATCTACTACTACTAAATCTAGTACTAACTAGTGGCAGGGGGTGGGGGCGACGGAGAGGTACCTAGGGGCGGCGAGGTTGAGGGCGGTGGGAGGAGGGCTGCCGGCGGAGGAGGGAGGAGGGGCGGCCGCAGGCGGAGGGAGGAGGGCGGCGGCGGACGAGGGAGGGGCGGCCGCAGGCGGAGGGAGGATGTGCGGGGAGGAGGGAGGAGGGACGGAAGGAGGGGAGTACCTCGGCGGCGGACGGACGAAGGCGGCAGCGGCGGCGATGCACGACGACGGTCACGCGGGCGAGAGTGAGAGTGTGAGTGAGAGGGCCGGTCGTGTGCGTGGGGATAAGGTAGGGATAGTTGTAGCGCGTTTGCCAAAACGCCCTACAGCTAATCTGAATAGCAGTAGCGCTTTGCATATAAACCGCTACTGCTAAGTGTAACTATACAAAAATTACGTCAATGCAAAAATACATTGGCCATCAATGATCTTTTTGTGTACAATCTGAATTGTCAATATGAGTCCTCTCCGGTAGGAACCGGAGAGGACTCATATTGCGGCGACAAATTTTACACATAGAGTTCAGTGAAGACCAACTAGTTGTGGTAGTTTCAGAAATAACATATTTCAGGTGGTAAACACCCTGTTCACGGAGCGAGGTGGGACTAAACTTGTGGGTTGATCTTAGCAGTAGCGGTTTTCCTAGAAGCGCGCTGCTATTAACTTCTATAGCAATAGCGCTGTTTAGTATAGTGCGCTACTGCTAGAACTAGAGAGGGGGCGAGGTCATGGCAACAATAGCAGTAGCGCTGTTTGCGGTGGACGCGCTACTGCTATTTTCCTATCAGCAGCGCGTTTTGCTAACACGCGCTGCTGCTAAATAGCAGTAGCGTGGTATTTTGAAGAGCGCTGCTGGTAATATTCTGTGTGTAGGCTTTTCCCTAGTAGTGAAGGGCTTGCTCTCGAAGAACTTGGCGCTGATCGCGGTGGGTCCGTGGATCGGAGATTCTATGGAAATGTTATCACAAGCGTCATCATGACGGACCGACACCCGCGGTAACTGGCGTGGGGGAGGAGAGTGCACCGTGGTTGCATCACTGGCATGCGGTGGCTCGACGGAGCGTCCGCCTAAGGGCCCCGCTCGTCACGGCTCATCTTTGTTGGCGATGCCGATGAGGCTCCAGATGGTGGCTCTCCACTCATCGAGCTTTTCCGCAGTAGGAGGAAAGTGGATGAGCAGCTGCGCGCGTGCCAAAGCTTCTGCTGGCGTGGGCGGCGGCGAAAGCTGCATGGACCGTGACGCGCTCCGACTTCTAACCAAGTTAGAAGGAGTTGTATCACGGCCTTGCGTATCTACACCATTTTCTCCAGCACGTCGGCGTGCATGCTGGCCATCTTCGTCCCGCGAAAGATGCGCAGGACTCTTCCCACGGCGGCACCCGGGGTCACTAGTGTGGTGATGCTGCTCATCGCGCACAACTTGGGAAGAGCGCGTCGTGGGCGCCGGCGTAGGTGTCTTGGAGGTCAGCACGCCGCTGGTAGGTGGCACGGCGCCGCCCTTCGAGGGCCCCGTGCCGCCAGCAGGGGGCCCAGCTCTATCTTTGGATTTGGCGGCGTGCGGCCCGTCGTCTTGCGCACAAATGACGCTGCTCGCCAGGCTTTGACTGCCAGAGCGATGTGGGTGTTTGCGGGCCGCACCTCGGCTTCCATCAGCGACCGCACCGATATTTGCCCGCACTGGTACGGGCCGTCCGTCTCCGGATGAACCGATCGCTGTTGTCGTCTTCTTCTTGGGAGCCATGGTGATGAAGAACTGCTAAATTAACTGCTAGACCGGATTTTCATAGCCGTGCCCCCTACCTGGCGCGCCAAAGATACCGGTGGAAAATGACACCTATGAGATCACTGGAATCCCTACTACAGTCGGCGGACGCGAGGTTGTGGAAAGAGCGGGTCTAGGAGTCAGCACAAAGATCGTTTACCCAGGTTCGGGCCGCGAGGATGCATAATACCCTAGTCCTACTTTGGTTAATATTTGAGTGTTCTTGAGTTCTTGAACTAGCTACGGCGCATGGCTTGTTCAAAAGATCTGAATCCCTCTCCCCTATGCCTCTGGCCTCCTTTTAATGAAAAAGGGGTCGCCACAGTGGCACACAAGAGGTGGAAAGGTGTACGGTGGCAGAGCTTATCGCCTGACATCACAGGACAAAACGCATTAAATGCGCTACTTAGGTGTCCTCTTGCTTTATCGGGGATGGTAACGAAGCCCGTCCCATCCGTTGTCGCTTTGCCTTCCCTCGACACGCGTCCAGGCCAACGAGGCGTGCAGCGCCATGTAAGCTGGCAGGCTGCTGAGCTGGTGTGGTGGCAGGGTCTTCATGAAGATCTGCATGCCACCACGCAGGTGCTTGCTGAGTCGGTCTTGAGGCCGCATGTCACCACGCAGGTGCTCGCCTAGCTGGCTGAGCTGGCAACTGCATGGGAATGGTGGTGGAGTCTTGGCAGTTGTGGGCCTGGCCGGGCCCGGCTGACGTCCTTGGCAAGGGTCTTGCCGGGGTCCCGGCAAGGGTCTTGCCATGACATCGCGGTCGTCCCCGGCAAGGATCTTGCCGGAGGCCTCATGGATTTCCTCGGCAAGGATCTTGCCGAGGATCGTTTTCTTTGGTCCTCATGTGATCTTGCGTGTTTATGATCTTCACGAAGATCTGCATGCCACCACGGAGGCGCCTCCCGAGCCTTGTTTCCAATGTGGTCGATGGCGTTGGAACCCTTGGGCTCAAGGGTGGCGCGCTCTGCTGGTGCTGGGCAAGTTGCCCCGGCAAGGCTCTTGCCGGGGCTGCGGAGGCTGCCCCAGCTAGGGTCTTGCCGGGTAGTCTATCTCGGCCTCTCGCTTTTTGTGTCTCTGGTCTTGGCGTTGCTTTGATTGTCTTGCGCCATCGGCTTCCCTCCTCTACCCTGCTAAGTTTGGCCACGGCCGCAACTCTGACTGCCCGTGCACAAGTAAAGGAGTACAAAAGAGAGCCCCTACTTTTGTACACCGACAGGAGCCCCGGGCCTGGGCAATACATAAGCGCGACGCGTTGTTAGACTAGGCCCAGAACGGTGCGCGGGTAGGTAGGGCTGATTTTTACCGTGGTAACTTCTTCGTCTGCTGCGCTTCCCCACGACCCGCGTTGAATGCACGACGTGGAGGGTCGTGCGCGGGACGGTTCCAGCCCTCATGCGTCACAACATGGTAAAGAGGCGGCTCGCACCTTCCCCATAAAAAGAGGAAAACGCAGGGGCGCGGCTTATTTACTGAGTGGACTCGGGTTTTAGGCTTCTAGGCGCCCGTGCCCCGCGATCACGGGATGGAAAACAGTTACCTCACTTGTCGCCTTGATTTCTGCTTGCTCACCACGTGTCCCCCATGCCTCGGAGATGTTAGACGATGGGCGCGCAGAGGGCGGGGGGCACGGGCCTTGAATGACGAGGCGGGAAACCGGGTCGCCACTGATTGGAGCAGCGGGTCGGTCTTGATACCCTGTGCTCCTGATGGACGGATTGGTTGAGTGGGGCGGCCGAGCCCCGACCCCGCCGTGTTATAAGGTGGGGGAGGGGGATGGCTCCTCTTAATCTTTCATAATCCATCCCCTTCCACCTTGGCTCCTTTCTTCCTTTTGCCATGGCGAGAGGGCGCGCTGGCACTTCGACGGTGGCGTGGAGGGTCTCTGCTCGACAACGCGTCCCTCCTTCCCAATAGCTCAAGACGGTGGAGCCGGCCATGAGAGGGAGGGGGAGGGGGAAAGGCCGAGGTCGCCATCGTGCTCGGGGAGGAGGAGGACTGGGCGATGCTCCGGCCTCACCTGGCCACGTCGAGGACCAGCCCCACGAGTTCTTCATCAGGCTGCACCGGCCGATGCACCGTCGTCTTCGTATCCCTACTCCATTCACTCGGGAGATGGAGCTCGACCCACCGCCGACTCTGAGATTGCATATGAGGGGCTGCGGGAAAGGCGGCACGCGGGTTGAGGTCGACTTTCTCGCCCCTCACGTCATGTATCTTCGCCGCGAATGGAAGACCTTCGCTCGTCTCCACAGCCTGACGGAGGGGCTCATTCTCTACTTTAAATTAATGGAGAACGGCCTTCTCTTCGTCAGGGTCTTTGGGTACTTCGGAACTCGCCTAAAGTGTTGCATGGAGAGCTCCTCTGATGACGAATACTACTCTTCATGCGGGAGTGACGAGGAGGACAGTGACAGCTACGACGAGGTCGTTGAGCGGGGGAACACCGACTACGACTCCGACTGACTGCGTCGCACCTCCCTCGGCCACATGCCCTACCGAGGGCCTTCCTCGTCAAGCTCTCCATCGGCGCGTTTCCCGTCGCTCCCTTTTTGCCTTCACCTGCCGCACCTGGGAGGAAAGGAGCAAGAACAGGGATCACGGGCATCTTATATCTTTTTAGTTTTTAAGCCTACAGGCACTTGTCAGATTTAAACCTTGTAATCCCCTTGCTCATGTTCACATTCTGTATGAACTGTACCTGTATGGGATGTATTAATGAAAAAAGGGTGCTTGTCGGGTTCTTTGTGCGTGAGCGAAGCCCATGCCAAGGAATGAATCTGTTGGTGGGAAACGACACCTATGGGATCACAAGAATCCCTACTACGGTTGCCAGGGCGCAGGGCTGTGAGAAGAGCAGGATTAGCAATCAGCACAAGGATCGTTTACCCAGGTTCAAGCTGCGAGGATGTGTAAAACCCTAGTCCTGCTTTGGTGGATGTATTGAGTGTTCTTGAGCTCTTGAACTAGCTACCGTGGCTGCGTGGTTCCAAAGAGCCAAAAATCCCTCTCCAGTATGCCATGGGCCTCCTTTTATAGTCGAAAAGGGCTGCCAAAGTGGCACACAGGAGGTGGAAAGGCCTAAAGTGCTATGAGCTTATCGCTCATATTATAGGACAAGGCGCATTTAATGGGTAGCTTAGGTGTCCTCTTGCTTTATCGGGGACAGGAGCGAGGCCCGTCCCGTCCGTCGCCGCTCCTCTTTGCTTCGACACGCACCCTGGCCAGCGATGCATGAGGCGCCATGTAGGCAGGCAAGCAGCTGAGGTGGCGCGGTGGTGGAGCCTTCATGAAGATCTGCATGCCGCCACGCAGGCTTGTGCTGAGTTGGCATGGAAGCTACATGTTGCCACGTAGGTGCCTGTCCAGCTGGTTGGGCTGGCAGCTGCATGTGAATGGCGGTGGAGACTTGGTTGGCGCGGGCCTGGCAGTGGCCCCGATGACACCCTTGACAAGGGCCTTGCCGGGTGGCCCGGCAAGGGTCTTGCCATGGCGCGCTGTCGTTCCCGGCAAGGATCTTGCCGGGGGTCTTGTGGGTTTCCTCGGCAAGGATCTTGTCGAGCATCGTTGCCTTCCAATCCTCATCTGATCTTGAATATTCTTTGTCTTCACAAAGATCTGCATGCCACCATGGAGGTGCCTCCTGAGCCCTGGCCTAACGTAGTTGATGGTATTGGAGACCGTGGGTTCGAGGGTGGCTCACTCCGCTGGTGTGGGCGAGCCGCCCCGGCAAGGGCCGTGCCGAGGAAACCTGCTTCGTCCATCTGCTCTCTATGGTCTCGGTCTTTGGAGTTGCGCTGATGGTTTTGCGGCCCTGCTAAGTGTGGCTTCGGCCCATGGCTCTGACTGCCCGCGCACAAATAAGGGGTACAAAGGAGTGCCCCTACTTTAGTACACCGACAGGAGCCTGTCGGTGTCAAAACCGGCGGATCTCGGGTAGGGGGTCCCGAACTGTGTGTCTAGGCGGATGGTAACAGGAGACAAGGGACACGATGTTTTACCCAGGTTCGGGCCCTCTTGATGGAGGTAAAACCCTACGTCCTGCTTGATTGATATTTATATTGTGGATGTTTACAAGAGTGGATCTACCACGAGATCAAGGAGGCTAAACCCTAGAAGCTAGCCTATGGTATGATTGTAATGGTTGTTGTTGTGGTTCGGTCCTACGGACTAGAGCCATCCGGTTTATATAGACACCAGAGAGGGCTAGGGTTACATAGAGTCGGTTACAATGGCAGGAGATCTACATATCCATATCGCCAAGCTTGCCTTCCACGCCAAGGAAAGTCCCATCCGGACACGGGACGAAGTCTTCAATCTTGTATCTTCATAGTATTGGAGTCCGGTCGATGATGATAGTCCGGCCGATGATAGTTCGGCTGATGATGGTAGTCCGGCTATCCGGACACCCACTAATCCAGGACTCCCTCAGTAGCCCCTGAACCAGGCTTCAATGACGATAAGTCCGGTGCGTATATTGCCTGGCATTGCAAGGCAGGTTCCTCCTCCGAATGATAGAAGATTGTGAACACCAGGATAGTGTCCGGCTCTGCAAAATAAATTCCACATTCCACCGTAGAGAGAATAATATATACACAAGTTCAATCTGCTGACATTTTTTGCGGCATGACGTCATGCCACTACCAAGCCATTACTTGAATCGTTTTTTACTCTACCACCTCAGCGCATTTAGCGAAGCGGTTTCCTTGGCACATCTTGTCAAAGCAGAGATCGTGTTCCCCCTTAATCCGAGATTCTCATCAATACGGACATGGGTAACCCAACCGCGCCATTGATGGTGACGCTTGGGGGATAAGCGAGTTTTACCAGGCCGGTGGGGGACGCGTAGACTTCGCCCGCCCATATAAGGGATAAGGATTCACCTTTTCACGTACACCTTCTTCCTCCTTTGCTTATCCATCTCCGCGCACTCGAGCTCTAGCGCCCAAGCCCGCACATCTCGTCTCAACCTTCCCCAGTCATGTCTGGAGCGGGAGGCAAGTGGATGACCTCCTCCTTTACAGAGGAGCACATCAAAAGACTGCGCAGCGCCGGCTACCTATCCGGCGACATCGCGCACCGGCTGCCCGACGAGGGGCAGCTCATCCCCACCCCCAGGCCCCATGAGAGGGTTGTTTTTCTTCCCCACTTCCTCCGCGGACTGGGCTTTCCACTTCACCCCTTTGTCCGGGGGCTCATGTTCTACTATGGCCTGGATTTCCATGATCTGGCGCCGAACTTCATCCTCAACATCTCGGCGTTTATCGTCGTGTGCGAGGCCTTCCTCTGCATCCAGCCCCACTTCGTCCTGTGGCTCAAGACCTTCAATGTCAAGCCGAAGGTAGTGAAGGGCACTCAAGCGAAGTGCGGAGGCGCCATGTTGGGCAAGATGCCCAACGTCCTTTGGTTTGAAGGGGCCTTCGTGGAATCCGTCAAGGGGTGGCAATTGGGGTGGTTCTATATCACCGAGCCACGCGACCCTACGTGGGCGGCGGCCCCCGAGTTCAGATCTGGTATCCCCACGCAGCTCACCTCCTGGAAAGAGAAGGGCTTGCTGTGGGGTAGTTCGGAGGAGCTGACGGGACTCGAAGCCTGTATCCAGAAGCTGGTGAAGAAGCTCAGGCTAGTTAACGTGGTCCAAGTCATGCTCGTCCGCCGGATTCTCCCATGCCAAGAGCGGGCATTCAATCTGTGGGAGTTCAATCCGGAACAGCACCAGGCGCTGAGCGGGCTCTTCGACACGACATACGAAGGCGCCTGGAGGGTGCTATTCAAGGGCGTCGAAGCCCCCGCATCCGCGACTGAAGATCGCGGATTTCGCTCGCAGCGCCAAGCCGACGAGGTAAGTGATTCTACCCCTTTACGGGACACTTGCTTTTCATAGTTTGACTCTATACGGGTTATAATTTCCCCTTTTCCTTTGACAGGACTGGATGAGGAAGGCGGAGCAGATTATCTGCCCGGCACCGCACGTGGTGCCGGAGAAGAAGGCCAAGAAGGAGGCCACGGGTGCTTGAAAGAGTTCCCGTTTTCAGGTGTCCGACGACTCCGGGGCGGACTCCTCCCCCGAAAACGAGGAGGAGAAAGAGGACTCTCTCCCAGAGGAGGGAGAGAGGAAGAGGAAGGCTTCCCCAACAGGGGAGGCCGAAGGGTCCAAGAGGGGAAGGACTATTCCCCCGGACAGCTCCGCCAACATCAACGTTGGCGAGGAAGAATGGCCTTCAAGGGCCAGGCCTCCGGCGAGATCGTAAGTATCCAGATTCCTGAATGATTTATAATTTCTTTTTCTGCGTCACATAGTGTCATTCTGATGCCGCATGCTGCCTGTAGTCCGGCCAATGATGATCTCCCCGCTTCACCGAGCGGGTCGTTGGCTCCGTCGGATGTAGACTCCATCCCGACCGCGTCCACCCCTCACGACACTGAGGACGCCGAGGTGGGATCCCAAGAAGGCACCCATCAGGGGGAGGCTCCGGAGGCGCCACAAGGCGGCCTCTCGGACTTTGCACCGGACTCCACATCAGAACCCGCAGTGGTTCCAGAGTCCAGCCGGCGGCCCCTTCGCCCGAAGGGCAAGACCATGACGCCGGCAGCTTCCGTCCAACCGGAGGTGCTGGACAATTTGTTGGAGGCGCTGCAGAGCGCTTCCATCGAGGAAGAACACCGCACTATTATGAGTGTGGTGATTCAGAAGGTACAGCTTGCCAAGAGCGGGCTGACCGAAGCCTGCAGTAGCCTTCTATCAGGCTTTGAGGTAAGAAGTTAAAAATATGCAATGTAATACCGCATAGACAGTAGCCCCTGATGCTCGGTTCGGTGTTCGGAAAGAAAAGCCGGACTGAGGACCTTGGTTTTTATCAAATTCTTTAATTAATTGGAAGGAGGTTATTTAATTTTTTTTAAGACTCTCCTTCTCAAAAAATTTCTTTTATGACAAATATTTTTTTATGAGTCCTTCTCAATATTGATTTTGGTCTTGAGGGTTTTTCAACATGTGTTGGTTCAACACAGAGAATCTTGGGTTGTCTTAATATTTCTTTTATTTAAAAACTATCCCTATGAATTATGGATTGGTTCTTCCCCATTCAAAAAAAAATCTCTCTCTTGGCATGGCCTATGTTGAAATATTTCTCCCAAAACCCACCTCCCCACTTTGGATCAAACCAAGCATCCCATTCCAGCAAGTCTCTACCTCCTTTAATTTCTATTTATTTATTTTGCCCTCAAAAGCATTTTCTGTCATTTTTTTGGGCCTTGATGATTTACAAAGGAACCACCATAATCCCTTTGAGTCTTGGTCCCAAATAAACTCCTCTAGCTAGTCCTTAGTACCCTCAACCTAGATCCATCAAGATCTGTTGGTCCACAGTTCAAATTTTTCAAAATATGCTTGCTGCAAGTTTGAACCAGATTTGCCATTTTTGGTGAAATTCATTCTTTTTCTTCTCCTAAAAATCTGAGATAAATCAGGCAGCCTCTAGATGCATCAAGAGGTCACCTCACCAAGGATCAGCTCAAGAAATTATTTCTACGTGCCCAAAACATTTCGTCGAACAGCTGGCATGCACAGTTTCTGTCAAAGTTCAGAAAATTCAGAGTTTCAGTTCGGTCGACAGTGTCGTTTTCTTCAGAACCGCGGCGTCAATCTCGACAGTGCGCACGTTGGCGCCTTGCTCCGTGATCCTCCTTCTTATCCAGTGCGCCGCACGTTCGTTTGGACGAAAGCAAGCGTCGGTGGCGACATGTCTCGCCAACGCCGGTGTCTTCCGCGGTGGCAGATCCGCCCGTGGCGACCAACAGGGGCCAGGCCTGCCATACGGCGCCGTCCAGCACCGCCCACACCACTAGGAGCCTCCGCGTGGCCATCCTTTCCCCCTGTGCATGCTGCAGAGCCGTCACCGTGGCCTGAGAGGTGCAGAGCACGTTCTCTGTCGCCGACGAGCCCGTGCTGACGTTCCGTCGAAACCACGGGAGCAGATCAAATCCAACCAAGGTTAGGCGTTGGATGGAACCAGTGGACCAATCCGCAGCTGCCCAGCCACCTAAACCGCCTGCCCGACCACTGCCTCGCCATAATCCCTCACTGGAGAGATCACGTTCTCGGCAACCACCTCGGACCGGCTATAAAAGGGGGCCTCGAGCTCGTTCTCGACCCAGCACTACCCCTCCACCTCGCCAGGACTGCGCTCAGCCACCAGGAGGACCTCCAGGAGGCCTTCTTCCTTGGCTCCGGCCGCCCCGATCCGCTTCAGGCTCCGGCAAGATCCTCTCTAGTGAGAGCAACCCCGCCTCCCAAACCTTGTCAGCAACCTCCTAGTGCACCCACTCTTCTAACCCGAGCCCCAATTTGACGTTTGCAGCCCTCCTCGACGAGATCCATCACCGCCCGAACCACCGTCCACCGGAGTGGAGGCCGCCGTCAACGTGGTGCTCGCCGACGACCAAGTCCACCACCCATAGACGCGGGAGAGCTCAGTGAGTCCGTATGTACCCTCCGTTTCCTCTACCTCACCGTTTATCGATGCCGGCGACCACCGCAAGCCTCGGGCGCCGGCGGGACTCTGGTTCGGTTTTTAAACCTGACGGGTGGGACCCCCTCGTCAGTTTTTTCTATTTTTCAAAAGGTTTTCTGAAAGCGCCTTCAGGCAAAATATGTTTTTTAATCGAAACACGTTTTCTGTCTTTTTTTAAACTAGCCCATGGGAAGTTTCTGTTTCATCACAGATTAGTCCCTGGACTAAAACCCTTATAACTTTTAAACAAAAGAAGATTTTGAGTTGATTCTTTTTCTATCATCTTTATTTTTCTATCTAATTTTTTATCATATTTATTTGAAAATTATTTGGAACAACTTTTATGCACACACGGTATTTACGTTAGTATCCGGTTTTTTTTATAACGTAGATACCGAAGGAGGTGACGGACCCGCAAACTTCACCGAGATAGACTCCGACTACTGTGAACCAGGCAAGCATGTTTGAACCTTTGATATGATGAGTGTCTTGCATGTTTGCTTGAGTAGTGTTCTCATGGCATGTTTATATAAGCATTAGTGAAGGTTATATTGCATGCAAGGAAAGCTACAAGTGAGCTTCAAAATTTGATGTGTTCATATGATGGTGAGATAACCTGATCATGCGGTGGCATGATAGGTTGCAAGCTGGTATTGTTGAAGCATGCCAGTCTTATGGCAACCGTTTAACTCCAGTATTAACGTGGATCAAGTCATGTTCCCGTTCGTCATTTCTTTTGTGCTGCCACATGTCTTCTGCAAATAATGCGGTCTAGTCAGTTGCAAACCTCTTTCCTTGTACACACCAAATAGAGGGGCCGTGATGAGGGTTCCATGGCCCTGGATTAAAACCCGTCATCCGGTCAGGGGGCATGGGTGTTTCAGTCTCTATGTCCGTTTCATCGATAGTCCCCGTGTCAGTTTCAGTGACAATCTTCGGTGAATAAACATGAGTGGTAAACCCGGCTGAATGTTATTCCTGTGGATGGACTAACCCGTTTATTATTATGTACTGAGTATTTCCATGGGATGATTTAAATTCATGAGCTACTTGAATTCGAATGGTGAAATATAAGCTCTTTATGTGATGTCGCTCAGACGTCCGACTATGGCATTCTTGTTGTTTAATTTTGATATAAGCCCTTTATGTGATGTCGCTCAGACGTCTGACTGTGGCATTCTTGTTATTTACTTTTGATATAAGCCCTTTATGTGATGTCGCTCAGATGTCCGACTGTGGCATTCTCGTTATTTACTTTTGATATAAGCCCTTTATGTGATGTCGCTCAGACTTCCGACCGTGGCATCCACGTCATTTACTTTCATTATAAGCCCTTTTCGAGATGTCACTTAGACGTCCGACTATGGCACGCACTGTCATTTACATTTCAATATAAGCCCTATACGTGGTGTCACCCTGACGCCCGACTGCGGCATGTTAATTTATTTTACCCTTTCGAGGCGTCGCTTCAGACGCCCGATCGGTCTATATTTTTTTTTGGGGATTTCGGGAGGACCACCGCCTGACTTCCTGTTTATTTAACACATCGTGCAAAATTTATTATCTGAGTGTGCATTACTAATCTGCTCATGTGCATCATGTTTGCATTTGTTATATCTTATGTCCAAACTGTCTTGCGAGTACATTCAAAGTACTCACCTGGCTTGTTGATTTGGCCAGATGTTGACGAAGGCGATCTTATGGATGAAGAGTACGATAGCGAGTCTGACGCCTAGAGGAGTCCCAGTCAGTCCCGTGCGATCCTGGAATTGGTCACTTGTATCATATACACTTCCGCTACCCGAATAAAATCATCAAGCCTCACTCCGGCGCTCGATGAGCTGTAAGTTTAGGAGTCATGTCACCCACTTCACTGTGACATATCCACCACCACTTTTATTACGAGTTAGTAGTTATGCCACCATACCCTTGTGTCATATCCTCCTTTATGTATAATATCGGCATGCTTGTAATAAATTGTTGAGCAGCCTCAGCTCAACCTTGTATAATATTTGGTACTTCTGGACTTTTGTATCAAGGATTTGTCTACTAGTAAGGAAGATTTTCCTATACTGGTCTTATATAAAGGACGGTTTCTCAATAAATGTTTTATTGGAAAACTGGTCCTGACAACCTTGGTACCAGAGCCTGGCTGACTGTAGGGAAGCCACTAGGTGCGATCGCTAATCGGATATTAGCGTAATAAGTGCTATTTTAACATTTAGCAAATGTAGCAATTTTCTGTTAGTCATCATAAATTTATGATTTGACTGTTCGGAATTTTTTTCTACCTTTGTAGATGGCTGGCAGCGACTGTGAGTCACAGGTATTCGCCAATGTACCCGAGGGGTTTATCAAGCTTCTCATCTCCATCACCAAGGTCGCGATCGGACCATTGGCTCGTCCGGAGTTCACACTCTACGAGCACAAGATCAGCGACAGCGTGTCTATGCACCAGGCCGCAGTGCAATTCAAGGGAGGATGTTCTGAGTCACACCGCTTCTGATTTGTGGGAAGGGCCATGCCTACGGAGAGGCATGCCATGCAGATGGCTACCCGTGAGGCGATAGCTCGTCTCCAGGATGCTCTTCCTTCGATGAAGGCTCGTCGCTACCCCTACCTCCCCTGCCACGTGCCATACACTTGTCACTATGCATTCGCTTGCCCTAGGGAGAGAGAGATGATGCTATTGAAATGTTGGTTGAGTATCTCAAAGCTCTTGAGGCAGCTTTTGATAACCTCATGGACGACTTTGTGGCTGCTCGTATGGACTTTGTGTAGGGCTGTTCCACCAACAGGACGGAGCTCCTCCATACAGCGCCACCACTGAATTACGTCTCGTCCTCAGCATCCTATACACCTGCCATCTTCTCCACCGCTCGCCGCCTGCCTACCACTGAGGAGTTTGACCAAGTCATTGCTCCGACTCCAGTCAATACTGCACCACCTGTCGCGCCCACACCAGCTATTCAACTCAGCACTTCGCGCCTGGAGCCTATTAGTGAGGAGGAGGTTGAGTCTCCAGCATCACTGGGTCTTACCCTCGGCAGGCCGAGGGAAGTTCTTACCATCTCCGACTGAGTGCGCCTAGAAGCCGTGCGATGTACCAGCTTGTATGATATGTTTATATGTATATAGGTTTGGTGAGAAGTAGATTGTGTGCGCATCATGTAGGAACTGGGAGAAGTGCACTAGCCTAAATAACATGTCAGGAATGTGTACGCACATCCTGATTGATGTATTGTATAATTACGGCTTGCGTGTAAGATATGTACTGAGCGGTCCTTCTCCATACGCAATCAAGTATTTTCTTGAAAAATGTTGGAGTTCTTAAATTTCCACCTTTGCAAAAATTATTTATTTTTGCCACTCAGTTTTTCTCATGAATTCTGCAAAATATACCCTAGAGTGGAAAATGCCTCCTCCGTGAACTCGTTCCATGCCAAGTCCGCCGGAAGAAAATTATGGTACCCAGACAAGTAACAATTTCACACAGGGGCAGTCAAGTCAGCAAGGCAGTGAAGCAGCATTTTCTCAAGTATACCGCCTTTATGAGCAAAGCCAGCAGCAGCATCAAGAAATGATGAATCATGTTATCAATATGGTGAATCACCGTGAACCATATCAGCAGCATTCCAAATTGTCTGAACTACAAAAGACGCGTCCCCCAACGTTCTCTCACATGGATAGACCTCTTGAGGCCGATGATTGGCTTCGAGACATTGAAAGGAAATTAATTATTGCACAATGTTCGGACCGTGAGAAGGTACTTTATGCACCCCACTACCTCACTGGAGCAGCTGCATCATGGTGGGAGAATTTCCTACACATGCACCCCAATGAAAATAACATCACCTGGGAAGAATTTAAAGAAGGTTTTCGTGGGGCGCACATTCCCAGAAGCATTATGAAGATCAAGAAAAGGGAGTTTGATGACCTCAAGCAGAGAAGCATGACAGTGACTGAGTACAATAGTCAGATTACTCAATTATCTCGTTATGCCAACAAAGAGCATATGACTGAAAATAAAAAGATGGAAAAAAAATTGGATGGTCTGGCACCAGCACTTAAATGCCAGCTATTCTTACACACCTTTCCGGATTTCAAAACACTTGTGGACAAAGCCATTACATTGGAAAATGAGCGTCGTAGCTTGGAGGATTTCCGCAAGCGTGAAAGGGACAAGACTACTCATGCCCGCAACAACTGGAACAAGACTGATTTTCAGAAGAATGGAGCCAACAAATCCATGACCAATGTTCCACGCCCAAACAAAAAATTTCATGCTAGGAACAAGGATTTTACATATCGCCCAGGTGTTACTTGCTATGCTTGTGGAGAGGAAGGACACTATGCCAAACAGTGCCCAAAGCCAAGAAACTCGGCCCCCAAGCCGAACAACAGTGGAAATAATTCAACACCCAAGTGTAACAACTTCAACCCCAATAACAATCACAAGAAGGGTCACTTGAACCATGTGACCAAGGAAGAAGCTCAAAATGCACCGGATATCGTGCTTGGTACATTCCGTGTCAACACAATACCTGCCATGGTTTTGTTTGATTCTGGAGCTTCTCACTCGTTCATTTCAAAGAAATTTGCTTTGCAAAATGATTTTTCGATGCTTCCCTCGGAAAAATCCATGATCATCAAGTCCCCCGGGATTAAGAAAATGACTTAGAGTTACTGCCAAGGTGTGGTTATTGAGTTTGAGGGACTAAAGTTTCAGGCAAACCTCATTGCATAGGAAAATAAGGGACTGGGTGTTATCCTAGGAATGGACTGGTTAACCACCAACAAGGGATTTATCGACTGCTTCAATCGGACTGTAATTCTTACTCATCATCACGGGAAGACGATAAGAATTGCAGCTCAAGAAAGACCAATATCACGGCAATCAATGTTGAACTAGGTGGACGTTTCAGAGTTAAGAAAAGTTCTAGTGGTGTGTGAGTTCCCCGACGTATTTCCCAAAGAACTACCAGGCATGCCAGCAGACCGGGAAATAGAGTTCAGCATTGAACTAGCACCTGGAACCACCCCCATTTACAAGAAACCCTATAGAATGGCACCCTCCGAGTTTGTAGAATTAAAGAAGCAAATAAAAGAATTACTGGACAAAGGATTTATACGAGCCGGCTCCTCACCTTGGGGTTCACCATTATTATTTGCCAAGAAAAAGGATGGGACACTGAGATTATGTATAGACTATCGAGCACTCAACATGGTCACCATCAAAAAAAAATATCGGATGCCACGGATAAATGATTTATTTGACCAGCTCGCACAAGCCAAGGTATTCTCAAAAATTGACTTAAGATCGGGGTATCATAAATTAAAGGTACGGACAGAAGACATCCCCAAGAAAGCATTCACCTCCAGATACGGATTATATGAATTCACAGTAATGCCGTTCGGACTAACAAATGCCCCCGCATATTTTGTCCACCTCATGAACAAAGTGTTTATGAAATTTATGGACAAATTTGTTGTGGTGTTCATTGATGATATTCTGGTATACTCTAAGACACCAGAAGAACATGCTGAACATCTCAGAATTGTACTGGGAGAATTAAGGAAACATCAATTATACGCCAAATTTAGCAAATGTGAATTTTGGTTAAGACAGGTTGGTTTTCTAGGCCATGTATTGACCCAGGAAGGTGTTGCCGTAGACCCATAAAAAGTCAAGGCCGTACTTGGACGGAAACCACCAGCCAACGTAACAGATGTACGAAGTTTCTTGGGAATGGCAGGATATTACCGAAGGTTTATTGAGAGGTTGTCCACCATAGCAAAACCAATGACACGGTTACTCAAGAAGGATAAGAAATTTGTATGGACTGAAGCTTGCGAGAAAAGTTTCCAAGAACTCAAAAGGAAATTAACAACAGCACCAGTATTGGTTGTGCCAGACATACACAAAAGTTTTGAAGTGTATTGTGACGCATCCCGGAAGGGCCTCGGATGCGTATTAATGCAAGAAGGCAAAGTAGTTGCATACGCTTCCAGGCAACTACGAAAGCATGAAGAAAATTATCCTACTCATGCTTGGAGTTGGCAGCAGTCATTCATGCACTCAAAGAGTGGGGGCACTTTTTGCTTGGAAATCATTGTGAAATATATATGGACCATAAAAGCCTCAAATATATTTTCACACAACCAGAACTCAATTTACGACAACGGCGCTAGTTGGAATTAGTGAAAGATTATGATGTTGGCATTCACTACCATCCAGGAAAGGCAAATGTGGTGGCAGATGCTCTTAGTCGAAACCCCAGCTCGGGCAACGATAGTCTACAGAACTTGAGACCTGAATTTCAGCAGGAGTTCGCCAAATTCAACTTGGTGATGGTCACTGAGGGAAATATGTCAAATTTGGAAATACAGCCTACCCTAATGGAACGAATTAAGGAGGCTCAGCATGGACACTGCAGCATCGAATTCATAAAAAGAAAAGTGAGTTTGGGCAAGGCCTCAGAATTTGCCATAGACGATGAGGGAATTTATGGTATGGAGACAGACTTTGTGTACCAAATATAGAGGACCTCAAACAGCAAATTCTAGCCGAAGGCCACACCGCTCCATATTCAATGCATCCTGGAGGGACCAAAATGTACAAGGACATTCAAGAAATTTTTTGGTGGCACGGTATGAAGAGGGATATAGCCACATTCATTGCATGTTGTGATTCATGTCAGCGCATTAAAGCCGAGCACCAAAAACCAGCAGGACTATTACAGCCAAACAAGATAACTGAGTGGAAATGGGACGAAATTGGAATGGATTTTATTGTTGGACTACCTCGGTCACAACATGGAAATGATGCCATATGGGTCATCACGGATAGATTGACTAAGGTGGCACATTTCATTCCAGTAAAGACAACCCACACCACTCAGAAACTTGCCAAACTTTATCTCTCCCATATAGTTTGTCTACATGGAATTCCAAAGACTACAATGTCTGACAGAGGCACTCAATTCGTCTCTAGATTTTGGCATCATTTACAACAAGCTCTAGGAACTCAACTAGTATTCAGTACAGCATACCACCCCCAGACCGGAGGACAAACTGAACGTGTGAACCAAATTCTAGAGGACATGCTGAGAGCATGTGTTCTCACCTATGGAACCAGTTGGGAAGAAAGCTTGCCGTATCTCGAGTTCGCATACAACAATGGTTACCAAGCCAGTCTGCAAATGGCACCTTTTGAAGCCTTGTATGTGCGAAGATGTCGTACCCCATTAAATTGGTCAGAAACAGGAGACAGTCGTATCTTCGGCCCTGACATGCTCAAGGAAGCTGAGGAGAAAGTTAAACTAATCAGGGATCGACTAAAGATAGCCCAGATCCGACAAAAGAGTTATTACGATCAAAAACATCATGAAGTCAGCTTTGAACCCGGTGAATATGTGTACCTACGAGTATCTCCTATGAGGGGCCTGCAACGATTCAAAGTTAAAGGAAAGCTAGCTCCACGGTTTATTGGACCCTTCTGTGTGACTGCACGAAGAGGCACAGTAGCCTACCAGCTAGACCTACCCAAAGAACTGTCAGACGTCCACGACGTGTTCCACATCTCACAATTGAGGAAATGTGTAAGCAACCCAGAGAAGCATGTGTCTCATGAGAGCATTGAAGTGCAACCAGACCTCACCTATAGGGAACGTCCAATAAAAATATTGGAGGAGTCTGAAAGGAGGACCCGTCAGAAAACAATTAAGTTTTTCAAGGTTCAGTGAAGCAATCACACCGAGGATGAAGCAACATGGGAAAGAGAGGATTTTCTTCGAACAGTGTACCCAAACCTATTTGAGGGTCAGCTGATATCTCGGGGACGAGATTTTTCCTAAGGGGGTATGTCAGGACCCCGACTCGATGCCACATCGATCTAGCATGTAACACCTCATATCGCTTTGCGGCCTCACGCACGGTATCCCCACGGGTGTCGCCTTACCTTTGCCCGGGACCGTTTGCGCATTTTGGCACACGTATATGATGGTGTCGCTAGCATCCATATGATAAAGAGCCCGGGCTGACATGGCTAGTCGTAAACCCAAAGTGGCACTAACTTACAGGGACAGGCATCCATGACCCAGCATCGAACGTGTCGGTCATCAGCGAGTGAATCCAGGCTGTAGCACTGGGCTAACAGGACTCCGGTGAACCGGGCTGTAGCGGGCTAGCAGGACTCCGGTATTCATCGCGTGACATTTCCCCGAAGGGACAGACACAGGATCGAAGAAGGACACATGCCGGCCTGCCTAAGTGTTCCGGAGCAGTAGCAAGCTACCAAGGCTCAGTGGAAGCACTAGGAGACATTTCCCGGTAAGAGAGGCTACTAAGAATAAACAACTAGATAGTCAGATCCCACACATAGCAATACACATTACACGTACGCATAACATGCAAGTATGTGCTGTACAACATGGCATCACAGCATAACTCAACAACTCATATAGATAAAGGCTCAGAAGAGCCGTCATAGCATATATTGCAAACAGGGGTCACAAGACCCATCATACAGAGCATACAAGCAACAAGCGGAAGCATTACATGTCTGGGTACAGACATCTACAAAAGAAAAAGGCTGAAGAGCCTGACTATCTACAACATCCGATCAAGATCGTAGCTGAGGTACTAGCTACTAGTCGAAGTCCATGGGAACACTAGTAAGACCGAAGTCTCCGCTGCAAAAACATAAATAAAGCAACATGAGTACAAAGGTACTCAGCAAGACTTACATCAGATCCTATCGTACATGCATTGGTATCGAGAGGGTAATGTGGGGTTTAGTTGCAGCAAGCCAGCTTTGACTCTGTGGCTATCCTATTCTACGACTACCAGAAACTCTGGAGGTGAAACAACGTACACGAGTCCACTAATCACCACACAATACACTACTATGGATTCATCCCCGTCTCCCTACGAGAAGGCCATCCATAGCACTCACACATGTCTTGAGCATTTTATAGTATCCACTTCAAGTTGTCTATGTACCATGTAAGCATCCAAGAAGTCCATAACCGCGGACCCGGCTATTCGAATAGATCATGTTAACCCTGCAGGGGTGTACTTCTTCACACACGCTCTCGCCACTTACCGCCATGTACACGTCATGTATCTCGGCAACCTTCAAGCGGAAGCCTGGCGAGGGTGTCGGCCACGACCTGACTAACCACACAAGACTCTAGTCCAGGTTTATCGCCTATTCGGGTTTCATCCGCAAGGAGATCCGGCCGGGGTGTCGCTCACGGCCCCAAACGATGTGTACAGGGTTCCCGAGCCCACCAACCGGGTGCCACTCGGTACACCGGGCCACGTGTGCCTAGTCTGTCCCAAGCCCACCCTACCGGGTGCCACTTGGTAGAAAAATAGCACTACCTACAAACACCAGAAACTAGTTGCGACTCCTGGACAGAGATCAAGTTGGTTAATAAGTCGAGAGGGCTTGGAGCGCCCGGAGCCCAATGTGTGGTAGTATCGAGTCATTGGACAACATACACAGAACTCAGGGCTTAAGGACGGTTCCAGTGAGACAACCCACCATGTACTCCTACATGGCCTCTCACCGCTACCTTTACCAAATCGTGTTCACACACTTCACTCTCAGCATCAGAACATATCGTGACACTCCAATTCATTCCCAATGAATCAGACCTGACACAACTCTAAGCAATAGCAGGCATAGCATGGTAGGAACACAACAATGGCTTCAATCAACTCCTACACATGCTAGTGGGTTTCAACTATTTACTGTGGCAATGGCAGGTCATGCAGAGGAATGGGTTCAACTACCGCGGCACAAAGTAGCAGATGAATCGTTGTTGTTCTAATGCAATAACTGAGAGCAGGAGCGAGAGAGTAGGGTTTTATCGAAATGAACAAGGGGGTTTGCTTGCCTGGTAAATCAACAGGGGAGGCACTGCTTCACAGACAGGTACTCTGGAACGTCTCCGGAGCAGGACCTATCGAGAAGGAACGGTGCCGGCAATCAATACACAATCATATGCAACAATATGATGCATGAACATGGCATGTAGATGTGATGCTGTTGAGCTAATGCAACTAGTGTTCAATTGGTTTGAAGTCCTTTTGAACCAAAGCTTCAAATGCATTTCTAAATTAGGTCTCTTAAATATGCCATAATGTGTTTTCCCATATTCAGCATGTATAAGTTGGTTTTTCATGCATGAAACTAGTACAGATGGAAAGGTTGCATTTTTCTGATAATTTTTCATATATAAATTATTTCAATCTGAGCTACGGTTGAATTTCTATGAATTTTTGAAGTTTAAATCAATTTCTGGAATTTTCCTGATTTAATTAAATCCAGAATATGCATAATTGCGTCAGCATGACGTCATCATTGCATCAGCGGGTCAACGCGGCTGTCCAGGTCAAATCTGACGTGTGGGACCCACACGTCAGTGACAGGGGGTTAACCCCGAGTCAAACCTGGGCTGGTCAGCTTTGACTAAGCCCTGGGGCCCACTTGTCAGCGTCAGCGGGTGGGGAATTAGTGGCTAATTAACAAGCCACGTCAGCCCGCCGGGGTTCTGGCCGGCGGCGACCATTAGCGCGGCGGCGACTCGCCGGACTTGCGCTGCAGGCGGCGTTTGGTCGCGCGAAAAGCACCAGGGCGTAGCCCGTCGTCGTCCGCAACCAGGGGAGCTGGTGGGGGGCTGCGGGGGCGCCGGAGCTCGCCGGAGCAGAGCTCAGGGCGACGGCCGGAGTTCGGCAACTGGTGGCCGCGGCGTTGTGGTGCACGGCAGTGGAGACGGAGGGTTCCTACGGGCTCCTGGCGTCACCAGGAACACGGGGACGCGCGCGGAAGGGACCGGCTTGGGCTCGTGCCACCGTGGCGCCATGGCCGGCGGCGAGGGGCTTACGGGCGCGGTGGCGAGCTAGCTAGACGGGGCAAACGGACACGTGGAGGAGGGGGTTCGGTGCGGGGGCTCACCGCGGAACTAGCGAGCGCGAGGGCGAGGTCGGGGATGCCCGGTAGCTCCCGAATCGCCGGCGAGGGTCCACGGCGGCCGGAGTCAAATTTGGCGACGGCGACGGCTCCACGGGGCACTCCGGCTTGCGTGGCTCGGCGAGGAGGTAGCTGGCGACGAGGCGGAGCTCCTGGGGACGACGGGGAGGCGAGGGAGAGGCGGTGGCTACGGTGATGCCCGTCGGCGGCGGCGGTGGTTCTCGGGTGAGAGGGAGAGAGAGCAGGGGAAGAGGAGGAGGGCGAGGGAGAGTGAGAGCGGTGCG
>NC_041391.1:306313937-306493016 GCF_002162155.2 Triticum dicoccoides
GGTGAGAGGGAGAGAGAGCAGGGGAAGAGGAGGAGGGCGAGGGAGAGTGAGAGCGGAGCGGCAGCTGCGTGGCTTCGTCCGGGGCGTTCCAGGCGACGAGGAGGAAGCAGGAGGTGGCCAGCAGGGGGGGAGGTGGCGCGCGCGCGTGCCGGCGAGCGTCGGGCACACGCCCGTCCTCCTGGCAGAGGAGGAAGGCGACAGGGGAGGGGGGGCCAGGCGGGCTGGGCCGCCTCCTGGCTGGGCCGGCCTGCTGCTGCTGGGCTGCGCAGGGGAGGGGAGGCCCAGGTAAGCCCCTCCTTCTTTTATTTTTGTTTTCTAATTTTTCTGACATTTGTTTTGATTTAATAAATATATTAAATCATTTAATTTTATTATGCCAATTTTTGCAGGAGCTGGATATATTATTCCAGAGCTCTTTTATGAATGGCATAATTTTTGGACCACATTTCATATATATAGAAATATATTTCCAATGCAAATATTTATCGAATTAATCCAAATGGCCAAAATAAATGTCCATGAGCTCCTAAAAATATTGTTTTGATTTTTATCTCTGTCCAATATTTTTAGAGGGCATCATGAGCATTTTCTTGGACCCTTTTGGAGAAATTTTTATTTGGGTCATTTTCAAAAATGATTCTGAGGGTTCCACCAATCCTCATTTCAAATTTAAATGAAATTTAAACATGATGCACAAATGACCAGCTAGTCTAGGTCATACCAGACTAGGGATGTGACAGGGTAGGTGTTGTAATACTCCAAAAAAATTGATTTGGTTTTTATCAAATTCTTTAATTAATTGGAAGTAGGTTATTTAATTTTTTTAAGACTCTCCTTCTCAAAAACTTTCTTTTATGATAAATATTTTTTTATGAGTCCTTCTCAATATTGATTTTGGTCTTGAGGGTTTTTCAACATGTGTTGGTTCAACACAGAGAATCTTGGGTTGTCTTAATATGTCTTTTATTTAAAAAGTATACCTATGAATTATGGATTGGTTCTTCCCCATTCAAAAAAAAATCTCTCTCTTGCCATGGCCTATGTTGAAATATTTCTCCCAAAACCTACCTCCCCACTTTGGATCGAACCAAGCATCCCATTCCAGCAAGTCTCTACCTCCTTTAGTTTTTTATTTATTTTGCCCTCAAAAGCATTTTCTGTCATTTATTTGGGCCTTGATGATTTACAAAGGAACCACCAGAATCCCTTTGAGTCTTGGTCCCAAATAAACTCCTCTGGCTAGTCCTTAGTACCCTCAATCTAGATCCATCAAGATCTGCTGGTCCATAGTTCAAATTTTTCAAAATATGCTTCCTGCAAGTTTGAACCAGATTTGCCATTTTTGGTGAAATTCATTCTTTTTCTTCTCCTAAAAATCTAAGATAAATCAGGCAGCCCCTGGATGCATCAAGAGGTCACCTCACCAAGGATCAGCTCAAGAAATTATTTCCGCGTGCCCAAAACATTTCGTCGAACAACTGGCGTGCATTGTTTCTGTCAAAGTTCAGAAAATCCAGTGTTTTAGTTCGGTCGACAGTGTCATTTTCTTCAGAACCGCGGCGTCAATCTCGCCAGTGCGCACGTTGGCGCCTTGCTCCCTGCTCCTCCTTCTTATCCAGTGCACCGCACGGTCGTTTGGACGGACGCAAGCGTCGGTGGTGAGGTGTCTCGCCAACACCGGCGTCTTCCGCGGTGGCAGAACCGCCCGTGGCGACCAACAAGGGCCAGCCCTGCCATACGGCGCCGCCCAGCACCGCCCACACCACCAAGAGCCTCCGCGTGGCCGTCCTTTCCCCCTGTGCTTGCAGCAGAGCCGTCGCCGTGGCCTGAGAGGCGCAGAGCACGCTCTCTGCCGCCGACGAGCCCGTGAGGCTGTTCCGTCGAAACCATAGGAGCAGAGCAAATCCAACCAAGGTTAGGCGTTGGATGGAACTAGTGGACCAATCCGCAGTTGCCCAACCACCTAAACCACCTGCCCGGCCACTGCCTCGCCGTAATCCCTCGCCGGAGAGATCACGTTCTCAGCAACCACCTCGGACTGGCTATAAAAGGGGGCCTCGAGCTCGTTATCGACCCAACACTACCCCTCCACCTCGCCAGGATTGCGCCCAGCCGCTAGGAGGACCTCGAGGAGGCCTTCTTCCTCGGCTCCGGCCGCCCCGATTTGCTACGGGCTCCGGCAAGATCCTCTCTGGTGAGAGCAACCCCGCCTCCCAAACCTTGTCAGCAACCTCCTAGTGCACCCACTCTTCTAACCCGAGCCCCAATTTGACGTTTGCAGCCCTCCTCGGCGAGATCCATCACCGCCCGAACCACCGTCCGCCGGAGTGGAGGCCGCCATTGACGTGGTGCTCTCCGACGACCAACTCCACCACCCACAGGTGCTGGAGAGCTCAGTGAGTCCGTAGGTATCCTCCGATTACTCTACCTCACTGTGGATCGACACCGGCGACCATCGCAAGCCTCGGGCGCCGGCGGGACTCTGGTTTGGTTTTTAAACCTGACGGGTGGGACCCCCTTGTCAGATTTTCTCTTTTTCGAAACGTTTTCTGAAAGCGCCTTCGGGCAAAATACGTTTTCTAACTGAAAGGTTTTCTGTCTTTTTTAAACTAGCCCCTGGGAAGTTTCTGTTTCATCATAGATTAGTCCCTAGACTAAAACACTTATAACTTTTAAACAAAAGAAGATTGTGAGTTGATTCCTTTTTTGTCATATTTATTTTTCTATCTAGTTTTTTATCATATTTATTTGAAAATTACTTGGAACAAATTTTATGCACACACGGTATTTACGTTAGTATCCAAATTTTTTTATAACGTAGATACCGAAGGAGGTGACGGAGCCGCAAACTTCACCGAGCTAGACTCTGACTACTCCGAACCAGGCAAGCATGTTTGAACCTTTGATATGATGATTGTCTTTCATGTTTGCTTGAGTAATGTTCTCATGGCATGTTTATATAATCATTAGTGAAGGTTATATTGCATGCAAGGAAAGCTACAAGTGAGCTTCGAAATTTGATGTGTTCATATGATGGTGAGATAACCTGATCATGTGGTGGCATGATAGGTTGCAAGCTGGTATTGTTGAAGCATGCCAGTCTTATGTCAACCGTTTAACTCCAGTATTAACGTGGATCATGTTCCCGTTCGTCTTTTCTTTTGCGCTGCCACATGTCTTCTGCAAAGAATGCGGTCTAGTCAGTTGCAAACCTCTTTCCTTGTACACACCAAATAGAGGGGCTGTGATGAGGGTTCCATGGCCCTGGATTAAAGCCCTTCATCCGGTCAGGGGGCATGGGTGTTTCCGGTTGGGACCGAGAGGGGGGCACCCCTTAGAGCGCGCGATATAAATTTGATCCCATGCTAGTCGAAGTTGTGGCCTCCCCGTCTTAAAGTTTTTCTTGAACGTTGCCTAGGGTGATTCCTGGCAGCGGAATGTGGAATGGGTGTGTACTGGTTAGATGTGTTTCTTCTAAAATACCGTAAACGGAACCAGTCCTTTGTGACTACGGAAATCCATTGGCTGTGGGTAAAGAGAACAAACTTTGCAGAGTCAAAACCATTCGAGTAACCGTATCCATGGTCAAGGATTGTGACCAACATATCCATGCCAGTGTCAGTGTCTGTCTCTACGTCAGTCTCATCGACAGTCCCCGTGTCAGTTTTTGTGACAATCTTTGGTGAATAATCATGAGTGGTAAACCCGGCTGAATGTTATTCCTGTGGATGGACTAACCCGTTTATTATTAGGGATATTTAAATTAGTGCCCCTGGTTCCTTAGTTGTGCTCACTTTTCCCCACGCTCCAAACATTTGCTCACTTTTCCCCTCTTCCTTAGCTGAAACTCTCACAAATGCTCATAGCGGGCGTTTGCCGTCTTGACCGTCCATTGACCGTTGATTGCTGACGAGTGGGGCCGAGTCTTCGTCTGACTGTTGCTTGCTGATGGGTGGGACCGCAAGGAGACACGTATTGGGCATCTTGTCTGAATCTGAAATAGATCTAGACAGGCCGCACTGCACCGCACCGCCCTGCCCCCTCCGCCGGCGTCGTGCCGCGTCCACCGCAGTTGTTTCCTCCACCCTATGCCATATTCCATTCATCGGTGACGCCGCGTCTCCGCCAGATATAGCCCACCTCCCCATCTGGGATTACATAGCGATGTTAGTGAGGACACCCGGAATGCAGTCGACCGTGGAGAGGATTGGGTCGAATCCGCGGCAGATAATTCATGGATTAAACCTGGGTAAGCATTGTTTCTTCTCGAATTGACGTTCTAAGTCGTATTGTAGGCCGTATTTGACTTCTGTTTGCTTGAATCGTTCGAATTTGTGCTTGATTTTACCCGGCTAACTGAAGCCTTTGTTTCCTTCCCCCAACAAAATAGGATTGATCCCGCGCTGGCTTTCCGGCTGGCGATTAGAATGGAAACTAGTGTGCTGCGTGGTACTAAACTGCATTTGATTTCATCATTTTTCTATCCCAAAGTGGTAGAAACCAGCATATCTTTCAAAGATTTGCGAGCTGAGCTCCGAAACACCTATCCCTGGAGTGATGCCGATGCTGTTGAACTGAATTACTTCAGCAGTGACGAGCAAAGATTTCTCCCACTAACTTGCGATGATCATATGTCGTTGCTTTTTGCTGGGATTGCTGGTTGCCGATTCGGTAAACTCCAAATCGATGTGCTTCAGCCACGCGCAGAACGGGCGAAGGGGAAGGGAGTTCAGACATCATCTGTCTGTGCTAATAGCCAGCACCCCGACACTCCTTGTAGGTCGACACCAAGTAAAGCAAGTGGTTCATGGAGCCACAACATGCCTGCTGCCAATTCTGGTTCCGATTCAGCTGCTGCTTCTCGTGTACCTTCTGCAGTTGGTGTAGAAGAAGATGCAGAACCTGACGAGGCAGTGCCTACAAATGATGATGAAGATGAGATGATGTTTCCTGAACTGGTCGATGTAGCCAGTCAGCAAGCAGTGGATGACGAATATATGGAGGATCCCATCAGCCAAGCTAGGTTTGATGACACTGACGATGAAGAGAAGGTGGAGAACATGAACAACTTAATCGAGGATGAGTACGATGGTGATGACATGCCAACAATTGAGTGGAACAGGGAAAAACCTGAGCTTAGTGTAGGTACCATTTTCCAATCAATGGTGGACTGTCGGAATGCAGTGACAACATGGTGCATTATATCTGAAAACAACTATAAGATTAAAAGGAGTGAGCCAGCAAGGTTCACAGTTTTTTGTCCATATCCTAGGTGTAGGTGGAAGTTGCATACATCTCGTATGAGAAAGAGCAAATATATTCAGGTAATCCAAGTTCAGTTAGTAATTTAGTTTCTTATCATTGAGTAAGGTTTCTTAACTGTTCTTTACCCTTTTATTTTGTTTCAGATAAAGAAAAACCCACACAAGCACACCTGTCCACCTGGAGGGGGAGGGGGGAAGGCCAAAACCAAGCTAGCAAAAACTAGGTGGGTGGCAGATGCTATATTGGATTGGCTGAGAGAAGAACCTGGACTTGGTCCAACATCACTCCATGGGAAGCTTTTTGAGAAGTACAAGATAGAAATTCCTTACATGAGAATTTTCAATGCTAGGGAAAAGGCTCTTGACAGAATTAATGGTCAATGGAATGACAGTTTTCAGCTGCTTTACACTTTCAAAGCTGAAGTGGAGATGGCAAGTCCAGGGAGTGTTGTAGAGATTGACAAGCATACAGTTCCATTCAAAATTAAAGGGAAGTCATTTCAGAAGGAGTGCTTTAGAAGGGCTTTTGTTTGTTTCAAGGCTTGCTGGTAGGGGTTTCTAGATGGTTGCAGGCCCTATTTGGCTGTAGATGCTACACATTTGACTGGAAGATGGAGAGGACAGCTAGTAGCAGCTTCTGCAGTTGATGGACACAACTGGCTATTCCCAGTTGCATTTGGTGTGGTGGAGGCAGAGTCTGAGGAAAGTTGGGTCTGGTTTCTGCAGCAGTTGCGCAACATCATAGGCACACCCCCAGGTTTAGCTATACACACAGATGCTTGCAAGGGTTTAGAGAGTGCAGTGGAAATTGTATTCCCTGGAGTGGAGCATAGGGAATGTATGCGACACCTAGCGCGTAATTTCAAAAAGAAGTTCAAAGGTAAAGTTTATGATGAGAACTTATGGCCAGCATCATACACATGCAGCAAAAGGAAGCATGAACACCATTTGAGAGTGTTGTATGCTCAAAATCCTCTTGTGAAGGAGTACATGGATGCACATCATGGCAAGGTGTGGTCAAGAAGCAAATTCAACGAAATCTGCAAAGTAGATTATGTGACCAGTAACCTTGCAGAATGCTTCAATTCAAAGTTCAAGTCAGTGAAAGGGCTCTTGTTGTGGCAAGCATTTGACAAGATGAGGCAAATGATCATGATAAAGATGGCTCTTCGCAAAAGAATTGCAGAAACACAATATGTTGGTCATCAAATGCTCCCATCACTGATTAAGGCATTGCACTTGAAGGCAAGAGGACTGAAGATGAAATGTATTCGATCTGGTACATATGAGGGAGAGGTTACCTATACTGACACTAAAAATAGGGTATGGAGGTATCCTGTGAACCTAAGTACTAGAGAATGTACTTGTAGGCAATGGCAGATCCGTGGGAAGCCATGCATACATGCCCTACATCTGATGACCGTTATCGGTGGTGCAGATGGTGAAGTTGATCAATATTGCTCTGAGTATTTCTCTGTTGCCAAATTTATGGCTGCTTATGCTGACAATGTGCCTGCACTATTGGGGAAAGATCAATGGAACATAGTAGATCCAGGGTTCAAACTCCACGCTCCTGTCATTACTAGACCACCAGGAAGACCAAGGAACCAGAGGATTAGAGCAGGTGAGGAGGGTCGTCTACCAAAGAAGCATGCTTGCAAAAAATGTGGAGTTCTGGGGCATATTGCTAGGCTTTGTACCAATGCAGTGGATGCATCATTTGGAGAGGAGGAAAGATGGACAGCAGCCAATGCTGAGGAGAATGCAGCAGCAATGGAGACTGAAGATGCAGTGGAGAATGCAGCAGCAAATAAAGCAGTGGAGAATGCAGCAGCAATGAAGCATCTTGGTATGTGTTTGCACCCTTTGTAGAATGCAGCTACCCTTTTGTTTGCATTTGTTCTCTTTTTTGCCTATGGCTTATAATTTTCTTTACCAGCTCTAGGGAGAAAAGGCCAAGAGATGAAGAAGTAGAAGATTTTGAAACCATGGCCTTTGATGGTTTTGAATCTATAAGAGAGGAAGAGGAGGGCGTAATTTTTCCAATTGTGCCTTTAAAGATTATTGAACCCATAGATGACCGTCAAATGGTCGTCAAGTGCTCGGCGAGTGCAACTACTCCATCAGCACCTCCACGAGGAAAACCCCAAGTAAAGCCCAAGATCAAAAGGAACAAGAGTCTGAAAGAAAAGAGCATCTCAACTAGGGAAACCAGGAGCAAGACGGTGAAGCCAGCTGCAAACACAAGGAGCAAGTCGAAAATTTGAATTAAGTTGTTGGGAAATGTTTGTGTTGTCAATTTGAGGGCGAGTGGATCGCTTAAAACTTGGTAGATTTGTATTAAGATCTTAAAACTTGGTACATTTGAGCTACTGTGAAAACTTATCAGTTGTAATAATGTTGCTTCTACTTTGGTTTCTTATTTGAGTCGGAATTCAAATTTCCATCAAAATTTGAATTTAAATCAATATTTGAATTTGGGCCAAAATTTGGATTCGAGTCAAAGTTGAAGTTGAACATTGGAGGTTCATTGCTCTATGCGGTGTATTTGATCGAGCATTTGAAGTCCAATATTCGTAGGTGAACAGTCCGAATGAGAAATGTGCTAGAAACGAGCTCGAAAGCTAGGGTAAACAACCCTATTTGAAATCAAGTTTTTTTACCTTGCCTAAATGAGGCATATATATTTTTATTAACACTTGTTCCATATATATAGGATGAAAACGAAGTCTCAATATTTATTGATTGATATTCATATTGCTACATTTTTTTGAAAAAAATATGCTTTTATTTCAAAACCGTCAAATAACACGTTTTAGATATGAAAATGAAAAAGTAAGTTCAGATCCTTCTTAGTCACTCCAAAATGAAGCTATGGAGATTTTTCTGATTTTTCTTAATTATTTTGATTTTTTTTAAACCCTAAACCCTCTCTTCCTATTCTACGAACTCTGAAAATGTTCATAGGTGATAGCTCATTTGTGTGAAGACTTTTTTCATGAAAATGACCTACACCAAGTTTATATTTTTTTCTCATAACCTTGTCACATATGACGGCTATGTGCGCAAGAATTACAACATTTTGATTTTTTTTAATTCTATTATATAATTAAAACATAAGTAAAACAAGCCATCACGTTCATCCACACAGATTAAATTATCTTAGCCATTAGATTTGTAAATAAATGGCTCAGATTTTAAGATGTATACGTTACATACAAATATTTATTACATGGACTGTTTGGCACATAGAAAAACTGTCATGTACAATTACCTATGGAAAAGATTTTTCTTTTGGAGCAAACCTATGATGCAAAAGTGCAACATGAATCTCTACTCCTAATGGAGCAGTTGGTAGTCTCGCTTCCAGGTTTTTTTTTCGTCCCACCACTTTCGTCCGGTTTTTTTTCGTAGGTTAACCGTCGTAGATTTTTTTCGATGTTGGTTTTTTATTCATCGGTTTATTTACCCCTCAGCTCTTTCCTTGCAAATCAGCACATTCCAAACGTGCACGCAATCACGGATCTAAATTTACTAACTTATCCAAATCAACCGATACCTTCCATTATTGCAAATTTATTTAGGAAACAAATAATAGATTTTAAGGAAACAAATAAAAGATTTTAAAGATGCATCATACTTTACTAACAATCACTAAAAATCAAATCTAAATTAATTAACCTTACCTTAAATCACTCAATCACTTTAATTAGAAAACATTTTCTTTCCTAACTGCACCCCGCTTAGTGTGCACATAACAATCCGAAGTAATTAGAGTCACATGATTGAATCCATTTATTTAGAGCGACATGATTGCGTTCCGGGATGGAGGCCATGATTTCGTCGAGGTCGTTGCTGCCTCCTACACTCAGGGTGTGTCGCTGAGATCGAGGCGAGCATGAGGAGCTGGGCCACCGCCATGGTCACCCCATCGCAGGGGATGGAGCACGCCGTCGGCTTACAGCTTGTGGAGATCACTGTTGCTCTTCAGGTCGCGTGGTGACCGGATCTTGCCGATGTGTCCCTCCCCGACGACCTCCTCTTCGCCCGGTTGGCTGGTATGGATCTCGCCACTACTGCCCTCAACTTCTCTGCCTCGAGCTCGACGGTCAGCCACCATGGATCCCCCAGCTGGAGGGTCACGTGAACCAGCCGTCCTCCCATGCTGCAGCGGCGAGAATATGACATGGCTCTCCGTACAAGAAGAGTGGAGTTCGGTCAAGTACTTATATACTTGGCCTCTACTGCTGATCCATGTACATGGAGAAGAACAGGCAACCGCTCATTCATGCTTCGTTCCACTCCTTTGCGCTACATTACTGGAGGTGACATTTTTCTATCTCTCTATGTTGTAACAAGCCTGCTGCCTGCATAGTTAATGGATTTTTTATTTAAATTTATCGCTGCTTAGTGCTTTGTTGCAATTGTTCACCCAAGATTCTTATATATAATCTGAGCGTATGTAGGCATACTTAGCTTTGCTATTCCATTTTTTCCTGGCGCATAGAAATAAGAGTATTGTCCAGGTTATGTATTCAATTGAGTATGGTATTTGGATTGCTATCAGAATGTCTTTTCTATGCATGTGATTTCTCATATCTGATTATAATATTTGTGAAGTCGTGCATTGCACGTGCACTTGGAAGCGGGCCCGTGGCCCGCGCTGGACGGCGCCGACGCCGACCCGAACCACCTCGTCCGCGTATTCTTGGAGTTGTGGCTGGTCGATTTACATGAAATTAATTCCCTCAATTCTGGTGGCAAATATAATAGACATAATCCATATTGTTATGCACTAGCGTGTATGTGTGAAATAGATAGATTATGGTCCCGTACCCAATAAAATGGATATGTGTGTGTGTTAGAGCGAGAGGGAGACGGGGATAGAGAGTGAGGAAGAGGGAGGGAGAGTGTGGTTCTGTGTGTGTGAAGATTTGATGGTAAAAAAAATCGCCAATGTCGTAATATTGAACTCTTAAAGTTAATGTGGCCCCGTTGCAACGCACGGGCGTTTTTCTAATCCGTATAGGAGGACTCAGATCCGTACGAGTCAAAAGGAGTCCAACAGGGTCACGTATCTATCGTGATTGGATTCTTTTCTTTAGCGAGGTTGGACTCTACAAAGCTAGACACGCTACACAAAGGAACCTGCACCTATTTAGCCGAGTTTCACGATCCATCAATCAATTTGACAAGCCCATGGACAATTAGTAGCGGGGCATTATACAAGAAAAAAAAACGAATGAGGTAGTATATAAAAGATTAAAAATTTGAAACTCACATATCCGTCTAAACAATAAATGTCTCTTACTATGTTGTAAAAAAATGTGACAGCTATAAATAGTAAATTTGAATTCAGTTGAAAAATATAATGATTTGTTTCTCGCACAAATTAGGTACAAAATACTAAATAAAAATATAAAAAATGGTTACCATGCTGGTAAAGAGTACAACTATATGCTTACTAAATGAACTAAAATAATTACAAATAAAATTAGCAAATTTGTTTTATCCAAACTCCAAGTGAAATCCTTAATATATAATATTCAAATTATATATTTATGTATATATATATAAAGAAATCTAATTAGGTGGATAGTGATTACTACTATTTTGGTGTATGAATTTTAAAATAAAGGAAATCAGAAAATTGATTTTCATATGAAATCCATACATAGTCCATAAATGCATAGTAAACTTTATATTATATGTATTAAAATTAGATTGACCGAGTCAAAACGTAGTGCTTTTTGTCGTTATTATTTATTCTAATACTTCCATTTGTTAATTTATACAAAAATAGTCATGTGAAAAACACTACTTAATGTTGTGTACATACGATCGTGTGAAGACCCTACGCTGACGTGCATAAAATGTAACAATTCTGGAAGCACTAATGCACGAGTCCACACAACAAAAAATAACAGTCAAGATTTCGAGGTAATACAAACTATCTACGCAAGGGGTACGTCGCATATGTGTTCGTATAAAGAAATAATAGCAAAGTGCGCAACGTATTACCATAGATGATGTCAGCAATCAGGTTCCTAAATGTACCAATCCATATATCTTTTTAGACAAGATTAACTAGCCAATGTGAGTTTTAATCCAGAGTTGAGTTATTCTTGCACGCACTAGAGTAACAAGAAAACCTGACTTGGAAATATAAAAAGAATATTAAGCAATAGCAATCTAGCAATTTGTTATAATGAGTTCTAATTATAATTATTGTTGTAGAAATTTAGAAGTCAAAACACTAGACATATCACAAATGTGCATTCATCTATGTATGCGTAGGGGGGAACCTATAATGACTGTCACCATCTCGAAAGACATGCATGATATTGTGTAAAGGTATGCAACTCTACGCTCACCGGCTATGCCTTTCAAGAGGATACAAGATACATGCCTATCACCTCCCCGGTTATATTTGTTCATTGAGTCTGTCTAGAAGGAACGAGCCATAGATGAGGATCACTAAATGTTAATCCGCAATGTTACTAAATGAGGTTATGGTTCAAGAAAATCTTTGACAACCCAGAACGAATACTCAATAAATTATGCAAAGTATGCAACTCTATGCTCACCGGCTATACCTTTCAAGAGGATACAAGATACATGCCTATCACCTCCCCGGTTATATTTGTTCATTGAGTCTGTCTAGAAGGAACGAGCCATAGATGAGGATCACTAAATGTTAATCGGCAATGTTACTAAACGAGGTTATGGTTCAAGAAAATCTTTGACAACCCAGAACGAATACTCGATAAATTATGCAAAGCAAGTCCAAGAAAACAGTATATATCTAAGTAGCTAGAGGCTATATGTATAATCTTGGTAATAGCAATGACCACTAATGGAGTTCAACTATAAATTTGAGATGGCATATTTTGCATCCCTATCTGATTCTGGGTGTTCATATAGAATTACATGGTGTTATTCTTTTGGTACAATAATTGTTTCTTTTTGGAGAAAGAATTCGATCAATCTTAGGTCTTCCAACTCAAGGTGGCAATTAGTTCGTCGGCTTTTGCACATTACAAAAAAAGTGATGATTCTCAGACTCCCAATTGGTTTAAGGACAACTATACATAATTGTCGACCATTCAATGCTGATCAAAATATTTAGAAAGGAGGTTATCATTCAAGAAATTGTCTGAAAACCAAGAAAAAAATAAATATTTTTTGTAAATCAAATAATTGAAAAAAAATGTTTAAGTTGTTTGACCTGCTAAGCTTAATCTTGGTTCAAAGATAAATTCAAGATAAGGCATGAGTTTGTTCGGGAGAAAACACATATAGCATACAAAATTGGATACGTGGGTCACTGCGATGCAACTATAGCCTACAAGTGTCATCTTTCAAGTGAATAATATTTAAAATAATTGCATGGAAAAATATAAATCTAGCCGCGCAAATTGCGCGGGTCACTCTGCTTGTTTTTACAAACATTTGAACTTGATTTCGACAAATCACTTCAAAAAATGATTTTTCAAAAAAACGCCCCTATACCGAGTTTATATTTTTTTTATGGTAACTAGGTCTCATAAACGGACGAACTACGTATGTTTTATATTTTTGCGATTTTTTCTAATTTAGTTATGGCCATTTGAAATCTGGTCAAACCCTAATAACCCCGTTGACTCGCTCATAAACCCGCAGAAATGCTCCAAACCCTAGCGTCGAACGTGCGCCGTCGGATCCTACCAAGCGCCAAACACCACCCGTCAGATGTGGGGCACGCATGCGCGATCCGCGTGATGCATCCTCATTGGCTACTGCACTGTCCTTCTCGGGTTTTTTACGATCTGCCCCACTTTACATATGAAATTGTATTTTTCACACATGACCACCACATGTCAGTGTTAAGAGTTGGTTCAAATATTCAAACTGCAAAATACAATGTGGCAAATCGTCAATATAGCTTCCCCTTCTCCTCTTCTCCATCTGACAGACAAAGACATCGAGCAGATCGAGCAATTCCTCTGTTTCTTTCCCCATCTTCTCGTTCTTCTTCCTCTCGAGCAATTCCTCTGTTTCTTCCTCTCGGGCGATATGTCGACCTCCTCGTCAGCCCCCCGTTCCACGTGGCCGGTGTATGGTCCAGTGCCGATGACTCGATGCCCTGACTGCCCACGGACTGCGCCACTGAAGCGGTTGACTTCGAAGGAGGAGAAGAATGGGAACTTTGGGCGCGAGTTCGTCAAATGCGAGAGCAAGCCGGAGGGGCAGGTTAGATCTGAGTTTTCCTCGCATCCTTTATCTCTAATTTCTCAAAAAATCTCTGATTTTGTTTTCAGATCATGAAGAAATGCCACCATTTCGAGTGGATGGATGATTACATCCAGAGGCTTCAAGGGTCGGGCTTGCTGCATTCGAGGGGGAATGCAATCCGCGAGTCCAATCTGCCCCATGAAAGTGCCGCTCCGGCAGCAGCAGCGCGTTCGGTAGATGTCGAGCTGAAGACGGAATTGAAGAAGATGAACAAGAACTTCAAGGAGCTTATTGAGTTGAAGAAGCAATCCAATCTGATAGCTTTAGGAATACTTGCTCTAGGAATTTTTTACTTGATGGCCATCTCTCGTTAGAGATGTTTGTCTACTATTGTTGCCACTGTTTAGCAATCCAAGTCTGTTTATCTCAAATGCAACTCTGTTTAGTGTAACTGTCGATCTCTGAATGTATGCAGTTTACTGTTAAGTTTCGACACTTTCAGTTTCGGCAGAAAACAACTACCAGTTCGGTGATTGGATTATTTTGTTAGCTAATAACCTAATAAAAAACCTAGTTCGCGGGCCCAAAGAGAAAGCCCAGAAACAAGCGGGCCCAACTACCAGTCTCTCTCGCACTTGCCAAACTTTTGTCCTCGAGTTCGTCAGTTCTACTAAAAAAACCTAGTTCGCGGGCCCAAAGAGAAAGCCCAGAAACAAGCGATGTTTCTTTTTTTGTTTAGGAAGGATTGCTTTGTTCTTTTTTGTTTCTAATTGCTTTTTTCATTAATTTTATTGCCCAATCTCTTCTATCTCATTGAGGAATTTTTTTGGCTTTCCTAGCGAACCAATACTTCATGATTAGAAAAAGAGGTCTAACCCTCTTTTTATATACTTCAAAACATAGTGTAGTTAAAACTACACTTTTGACTAAAGCCAAATATCTCAAAGTATTTGATACGTAAATATTTCTGAAAACCAAAGTATTCTTTGAAGGGAGCCCTTCTATGAATAATGTACAATATGTTCTCAAACCAAAGTCGTGTACAAATGTACAATATGTTCTTATTTTTAGAAGGCATCTATAAACACATCGTTTTTAGTTTGTTTGGTTAATTTGTCCCACGCCAATTAGCCGTGTCTAAACTTGGGACAAACAAAATACAAACATAACAAAGCATTAATATAACACACATAACTTAACTTAGATAGGGTTGCTAGGGCAAAATAAGTTCTTACATAGAAACCGATAGATAATCCCTAATAATTAACCTTACATAGATAGGGTAGCTAGCTCGGGCAACACACACACCAAACTCACACTACATAGTAGATAGATAGGGTAGCTAGGACAACACCGCCATGTCTTCACCGTTGTCTTCACCTTAACCGCCGGCTTCACCGTCTTCTTCGCCGCCGGCTTCAGTACTCCTCCTCCTCAAGGCCGTTGTCGCCGACGTAGTACGGGAGGCTGTGCATGCGGTTGCGAGCGGGGAAGATGCTCTCGAAGTCGGTGAAGATGTTATAGGTTGTGAATGCGATGAACTCGCACCCACACTAATACACCTTGCCGAGCAGGTAGTAGGCATTTAACCTGTTGGTGAAGTGGACGACGAGCCCTACCACTGGAACATTGGCGTGGGGACGCTGCTCCACGAGGTAGAACATGGGCGGCGAGCCCGCCGGGAAGTGGTGGAAGCCCGCACGGAGGAACCCCCGTGCACGCTCAGTGCTTCCCCTCCAGCGGGAGAATGCCCACACGTGGAGAGATTCCTCGACGACGACGTTGGCGGGGTACCGCCATTCTGGCACGGTGGGCGGCGCTTGGAACGTCGGCCCGTTGTACTACATCTTGCTCGCTTCGCTGAGTGGAACGGCTTTGGCTTTTGGGGGAAGAAGGGAACTTGGAGGCGTAGATGGATCTGTAGAAGAAGAGGCAATGAAGGACAGTTTAAATAGCCGGGGGAGACGCAGTGGGTACACGCGCAACCGGTGTAGATCGTGACTCAGTGCATGCGTGAACCGATGCGATCATCAATTTGTGAATGTGAATCGATGCGACTGTGCTTTGCGTGCTCTGCGTTGGCGGCTGCCTGCCTCCCCCTTCTGCGTGCTCTGCGTTGGCGGCTGCCTGCCTCCCATTCACGAGCGTGCGTGCAGCCTGTGGCATGAACCGATGCCTCGACATATGGACGCGACCGTGCGTGCAGCCTGCCCCTTCTGCCACCGGCACGTATGCCTGCGACGCGTGAAACGACGCTGCAGAGCGACTGAATCCACCGGCAACCGTGCGGCATGGATCGATGCGTGCGTGTCGGCGTGCATGCATGCGATTAGGTCTAGGTCACTAGATGCATGCGTGGCGGTGTTCGCATGCATAGCAGGCTACATCGATGCCAAAGCCGGGCATGCATAGCAGGCTGCATCCATCCATAGCAAGCTTTTTTAATTGGGCTCCCTTTTTAATTTATTACCAACAAACTAACGGGCCCGTCCTATGAACACAAACACGGCCCAAACAGCAAAGCCACAGCCACAGTCAACAGAGTCCAACGTGGCCCCACAAGTCAGTTAATGGCCAAGACAGCAAACGTCTGTTATGAACATTTGTGAGAGTTTCAGCTAAGGGAATGGGGAAAAGTGAGCAAAAGTTTGAAGCGTGGGGAAAACTGAGCACAACTAAGGAATTGGGGGCACAGATGGAATAAGCCCTTATTATTATGTACTGAGTATTTCCTTGGGATGATTTAAATTCATGAGCTACTTGAATTCGAATGGTGAAATATAAGCCCTTTATGTGATGTCGCTCAGACGTCCGTTTGTGGCATTCTTGTTATTTACTTTTGATATAAGCCCTTTATGTGATGTCGCTCAAACGTCCGACTGTGGCATTCTTGTTATTTACTTTTGATATAAGCCCTTTATGTGATGTCACTCAGACGTCCGACTGTGGCATTCTCATTATTTACTTTTGATATAAGCCGTTTATGTGATGTCGCTCAGACGTCCGACTATGGCATCCACGTCATTTACTTTCATTATATGCCCTTTTCGAGATGTCGCTTAGACGTCTGACTGTGCCACGCATTGTCATTTATATTTCAATATAAGCCCTTTATGTGGTGTCGCCCTGACGCCCGACTTCGTTCAGACGCCCGATCGGTCTTCACTTATTTTTTTTGGGATTTCAGAAGGACCACCGCCTGACTTCCTGTTTATTTAACACGTCGTGCAAAATTTATTATCTGAGTGTGCATTACTAATCTGCTCATGTGCATCATGTTTGCATTTGTTATATCTTATGTCCAAACTGTCTTGCGAGTACATTCAAAGTACTCACCTGGCTTGTTGATTTGGCCAGATGTTGACGAAGGCGATCTTATGGATGAAGAGTACGATAGCGAGTCCGACGCCTAGAGGAGTCCCAGTCAATCCCGTGCAATTCTGGAATTGGTCACTTGTATCATATACGCTTCCGCTACCCGAATAAAATCATCGAGCCTCACTCCGGCGCTCGATGAGCTGTAAGATTTAGGAGTCATGCCACCCACTTCACTGTCACATATCCACCACCACTTTTATTACAAGTCAGTAGTTATGCCACCATACCCTTGTGTCATATCTGCCTTTATGTATAATATCAGTGTGCTTGTAATAAATTGTTGAGCAGCCTCCGCTCAACCTTGTATAATATTTAGTACTTTTGGACTTCTGTATCAAGGATTTTCTACTAGTAAGGAAGATTTTCCTATACTGGTCTTATATAAAGGACGGTTTCTCAATAAATGTTTTATTGGAAAACCGGTCCTGATAATATATCATCTACCCTGCATACCAAAAAGGATGGATAGGAACAAAATCACGCAAACTCGACCTCTATGCTAGGGGTTAGTCGCTTCTAAGCACTATCAACCCTAACCAAGGGAAAGACTCAATCTAGCATGCATGCTATGACTTAGGGCGCCAGCGCTTCATTTATTTATGCTCAGGGTCTGCGCCTGGCTTTGTACAAAGGGTTACATGCCTTGCCGGCAAACCTTGTACAAAAGGTGGCTTGCCAGGAGGCCCGGCAGCCGCGCCTTATTGGTAGAACTTGCGAAGATGCTCGATGTTCCAGGGGTTGCTCACTAGAATGGAATCTTCGGTCTCCAGGCGGACTGCGTCGGGCCTAGTGACTCGTGTTACCCGATAAGGGTATTCCCACTTCAGCGTCAACTTGTTGGAATTCTTGGCCGACTGAACATGCCGAAGAACAAGGTCACCTTCCCCAAAGATCCGGGCATGAACCTTGCGGCTATGGTAGCGGTGCAAGGCTTGCTGGTAGCGTGCTGCTCTCAGAGCTGCCCGGAGACGATCTTCCTCAAGGAGCGTTGCGTCATCTTGCCGCAATCGCTCTTGCTCAAGCTCATCATAAGCAAGCACTCGAGGTGACCCGTATATGAGTTCCGTGGGGAGAACTGCTTCTGCCCCGTAGACCAGGGCAAAGGGTGTCTGGCCGGTGGCTTAATTTGGTGTTGTTCTGATCGACCCAAGAACCGCCGGCAACTCGTCAATCCAGCGCCTTCCACTCTTGCGCAGCCTGTCAAAAGTCTTCGTTCTTAAGCCTCGCAGAACTTCAGCGTTAGCTCTCTCTGCTAGGCCGTTGCTTCGTGGGTGTGCCACGGAAGCAAAACAGACCTTGCTGCCGAGATCCTCAATGTACTACATGAAGGCGTGGCTTGTGAACTGTGTGCCACTTTGTGAATGATACATCCATTTTGCATCATGCTTTTATATCAATATTTACTGCACTATGGGCTGTTATTACACATTATATCTCAATACTTATGGCTATTCTCTCTTATTTTACAAGGTTTACCATGAAGAGGGGGAATGCCCGCAGCTGGAATTCTGGCTGGAAAAGGAGCAAACGTTGGAAACCTATTCTGCACAGCTCCAAAAGTCCTGAAACTCCATGAAACAACTTTTTGGAATTAATAAGAATTTCTGAGCGAAAGAAATATGCCAGGGGCCCACACCCTGTCCAGGAGACAGGGGGCGCCCCCCTCTATACGGGGCGCCCCTATCTCCTGGGCCCCCTGGTGGGCCTTCGGCGTCCATCTTCTGCTATATCATCACTTTTACCCTGGAAAAAATCGTGGGCAAGCTTACGGGATGAAACTCCACCGCCACGAGGCGGAACCTTGGCGGAATCAATATAGGGCTCTAGCGAAGCTGTTCTGCCGGGGACACTTCCCTCCGGGAGGGGGAAATCATCACCAACATCATCACCAACGATCCTCTCATCGGAAGGGGGTCAATCTCCATCAACATCTTCACCAGCACCATCTCCTCTCAAAACCCTAGTTCATCTCTTATATCCAATCTTGTATCAAAACCACAAATTGGTACCTGTGGGTTGCTAGTAGTGTTGATTAATCCTTGTAGTTGATGCTAATTGGTTTACTTGGTGGAAGATCATATGTTTAGATCATTCATGCATATTATTACTCCTCTGATTATGAACATGAATATGCTTTGTGAGTAGTTACGTTTGTTCCTGAGGACATGGGTGAAGTCTTGCTATTAGTAGTCATGTGAATTTGGTATTCGTCCAATATTTTGATGAGATGTATGTTGTCTTTTCCTCTAGTGGTGTTATGTGAACACCGACTACATGACACTTCACCATTATTTGGGCCTAGAGGAAGGCATGGGGAACTAATAAGTAGATGATGGGTTGCTAGAGTGACAGAAGCTTAAACCCTAGTTTATGCGTTGCTTCGTTAGGGGCTGATATGGATCCATATGCTTAATGTTGTGGTTAGGTTTACCTTCATACTTCTTTTTGTAGTTGCGGATGCTTGCAATAGGGGTTAATCATAAGTGGGATATTTGTCCAAGTTAGGGAAGTACCCAAGTACCGGTCCACCCACATATCAAATTATCAAAGTATCGAACGCGAATCATATGAACGTGATGAAAACTAGCTTGACGATAATTCCCAATGTGTCCTCGGGAGCTCCTTCATTATTATTAGAAATTGTCCAGGCTTATCCTTTGCTACATAAGGATTGGGACACCTTGCTGCACTTTGTTTACTTTATTTACTTGTTACTTGTTACTATTTATCTTATCACAAAACTATCTATCACCTACAATTTCAGTGCTTGCAGAGAAAACCTTACTGAAAACCGCTTATCATTTCCTTCTGCTCCTTGTTGGGTTTGACACTCTTACTTATCGAAACGACTACGATAGATCCCCTACACTTGTAGGTCATCAAGACTCTTTTCTGGCGCCGTTGCCGGGGAGTATAGCGCTTTTGGTGAGTGTATCTTGGTAAGGAAACATTTATATAGTGTGCTGAAATTTTTTGTTACTTGTCACTATGGAAGCTAATCCTTTGAGGGGCTTGTTTGGGGTATCTTCACCCCAACCAGAAGAGCAAAGAGTTTCTCCTCAACCTACTGAACCTTATGAAAATATTTATTTTGAGATTCCTTCGGGTATGATAGAAAAACTGCTAGCTAATCCATTTGCAGGAGACGGAATATTGCATCCCGATTTACACCTTATCTTTGTGGATGAAGTTTGTGGATTATTTAAGCTTGCAGGTATTCCCAATGATGTTGTCAAAAGGAAGGTCTTCCCTTTATCTTTGAAGGGAGATGCATTGACATGGTATATTCTATGTGATGATACGGGATCTTGGAATTATAAGCGATTGAAGCTGGAATTTCACCAGAAGTTCTATCCTATGCATCTTGTTCATCATGATCGTAATTACATATATAATTTCTGGCCTCGTGAAGGGGAAAGCATCGCTCAAGCTTGGGGGAGCCTTAAGTCAATGTTATATTCATGCCCCAATCATGAGCTCTCTCGGGAAATTGTAAGGGCATATTTTTCCCTCAGGTGTTTTGGTGATTGATGACAATGCATTTGCGGACTAATCGTGTGCCTTGAGTTTCTCAGGTTATTCATATCTAGGCACGAGACGATTCGGTGCCCCTCGGAGACTATTGAAGTCGGCGTCGTTCTACGTTTCTCTTTGGTGGATTTGAGTCGTAGGAGAGCCGTACTATTAAGAGGGGGTCCGCGTCGGAAAGGTTTGGGTGGAATCAACACGTACACTTGTTCCTCCTTTCCCTACATTTTGGAGCTTCCTTTTGTTATCTTGGTTGTGCGGAAATCTGACGACTACTACTGTGCTTGCGGTAGTACCGCAAGTACAAGCGGTAGAACCACTGGGTGTCACGGTAGTACCGCTCATCTGGAGCGGTAGTACCGCGGCTCCCTGGCCTTGTGCCACTCCGGTGTGGTAGTAGGGGCGGATGTAATTTTTTACATCCGCGCCCTCCACGGTAGTACCGCTCGTCCAGCGCGGTAGTACCGTGGAGTCCCATGGTAGTACCGCTCCCTAGGAGTCATAGTACCGTGGCCCTCCTACCTAGTACCGCAGTGTCGCGGTAGTAGGCGCGGATGTAATTTTTTACATCCGCGCCCACATGGTAGTACCGCGCCTCGCGGGCGGTAGTACCACGTCGGATTTTTGTACCTCCTCCGGTTCAGCGGAAGTAGGCACGGATGTAATTTATTTCATCCGCGCCCTTCCCAGGCCGTGACTTTCCTGCCTTGCGGTAGTACCGCAGGTGGGTGCAGTAGGACCGTGCAGGCGGTAGTACTGCCCCCTTATCAGGCTAGTTTCGGCCTGTGTTGCTGTCGCGGTAGTACTGTGGTTAGCCACGGTAGTACCGCACAGCCTCGCGGTAGTACCGCGCCCCTGGAGCGGTAGTACCGTGTGTCGCAGGCTGAACATGTGGATAACGGTTGGATTTTGTCCACGACTATATAAGAGGCGTCTTCTACCTCTAGTTGACTACCTCTTCCATCTCTAAGCTCCATTGTTGCTCCAAGCTCCATTTTCACTCGATATCTCTCTCTAGCTAATCAAACTTGTTGATTTGCTCGGGATTGGGTGACAAGTGCCCGATCTACACTTCCACAACATGATATTTGATTTCCCCCACTTATCCCTTGCGGATGTTGTTACTCTTGGGTGTTGAGCACCCTAGACGGTTGAGGTCACCTCGAAGCCATACTCCATTGTGGTGAAGCTTCGCGGGATTATTGGGAGCCTCCAAGTGTTGTGGAGATAGCCCCAATATTGTTTGTAAAGGTCCGGTTGCCGCCTTCAAGGGCTCCAATAGTGGAATCACGACATCTCGCATTGTGTGAGGGCGTGAGGAGATTATGGTGGCCCTAGTGGCTTCTTGGGGAGCATTGTGGCTCCACACCGCTCTAACGGAGACGTACTTCCCCTTAAAAGGAAGGAACTTCGGTAACACATCCTCGTCTCCACCGGCTCCACTCTTGGTTATCTTATCCCTTTACTTTTGCAAGCTTACTTGTGCTATATCCATTGCTTGCTTGTGTGCTCATTGTCTTTGCATCATATAGGTTGTCCACGTAGTTGCACATCTAGACAACCTATTTCTTTGCAAGGTTTAAATTGTTAAAGAAAAGTCTAAAAATTGTTAGTTGCCTATTCACCCCCCCCCCCTCTAGTCAACCATATCGATCCTTTCAATTGGTATCAGAGCCTCGTCTCTTTATTAAGGACTTTGCCGTCCGAAGAGTATGGTTGACGTCAACGACGGTGCGGAGGAACACTCCGGTGTGAATCCCATCTCGTCTTCGGCCGAAGGGGGAACCTCGGTCTCTCGTGAGGAATTCAATGTGGATTTAGACACATTGAAAACCTCCATGACGGCCGAGGTTAAAAGCATGTTTACTGAATTCCTAGAGGGACTCAAACTATCTACCTCGCCGATGAAAGTGGGTGATCCCACTAACAAGGTGACGGATGCTAACCCCGACAAGGGGGAAGCTAATAGTGAAAAGAGTCCGTCTACTAGTGGTAGAAATGGCACCGGCATCTATGCCCATGTGGAACCCCCGGTGTATAGAGGACCGATCCCCTCTACGATTTGAATCATGCCGGTCCTCCTCCTAAATATGTGAAAAATGAAGATTATGATTCTTGGGTTTATCGCTTCAAGCGTCATTTAAAACATGTGAATACTAACCTTTGGAGAATTATTGAAGAAGCTTTCTATCCTCATGATCCAAGCAACTTCACCCCTCGAGAAGAAGTGGACAATCAATTCAATGAGAGTGCTCTCTTCATCATCCAAGATGCTATCCTTCCCGAAGATATCCCTCATCTTCGACCTCATGTCATGGCTAAAGAAGCATGGAAGTGTGTCGAGCGTATGTATCGAGGAAGTGCTAGCATTCAACGCTCCAACTATGAAGTGGTGCAAGATGAAGCCGATGAGTTTGCAACGAAAGAGGATGAAGAACCTCGTGAGCTCTTTCGAAGAGTGACCAAACTTGCGGTCGCACTCCGAGATCATGGGAGCAAGGACACGGATGACAACTGGATCAAACGCAAGTTCCTCAAGGCCATGATGCCCTACAACAAGGCCATGTCCTCCGTCATCCGTCAAAGACCGGACTTCCACTCCATGACCTCTGGTGAAGTGTTGGATGAGTTTGTTGCAATGAACATCTTGGATAAGACCGCCGACGATGCGGTGCTCCATTCCCAAAGGGCAAAGAAGCCCAATCTTGCCTTGAAGGCCAAGGTTAGTGTGGAAGAAGAAGAAGAGGAGGAAGATGAGGAGAGAAACCCCGAGGACACGAAGTATGATTATCATGAGCACATGGCTCTTGCCTCAAGACAGTTTTTGAGTAAGAAGACTACAAGACCCAACTTCAACAAGAACAACTCAAGTGGCCTCAAGGGGAAGCAATGAGTCAGAACTTGTTTCAACTGTGGCAATGTTAGCCATTTCGTTGCGGATTGTCCATACGAGAAGCGGGAAGACAATGGTGGCAAGTTCATTCGAAAAGACAAAGCCAAGTCCTTCCCCAACAAGAACAACTTCACCAAGAAGACTCCTTCTCGCGGGTTGGTGGTTCAAGAAGAATACCGTGAGGATGACGATGATGATGAAGATGGTGAAACAATGGCCATGGCATCCGTTGCCATTGTCTCAACTCCTCGGGTGTCTCTCTTCGATGCACCTAACGAGAACATCACCGCCAAGTGCCTCATGGCTAAGGCCACCAACAAGGTAACCCCCAACATCAAAACCACCATTATTCATAACCCTCCTTCAACGGATGACTTTGATAATGGTAAGGGGTCCAATGAGGAGATCAATGAATTTGAGTCCTTCATGAGTAAGCTCAAGGGCAAATCCAAGAAGCATTTCGTTGCTCTCTTGGAACAACTTGGTGAAGCCAATGACATGATCGAGGCTCATGAAGAAACCATCACTAAGATGGAAAGTTATAGTCGTGACTATGCCAATGAGATATCGGATCTCTCTAATGCTCTTGAGGAAGAGCGTGTGCATCGTTTGGCTCTTGAGGAGTCACACAATGATGGTCATGCTAAACTAAAGAAAGATCTTGATCATGCTCTTGTTGTGTCTCGTGTTCTAGCATCCGAGAAGGCTAAACTTGGGGTTGATCATGTTAGACTCACGGAGGAGTTTGATGTACTTGACAAGGCCCACAAGGTCTTGAAAAGTGCTCATGCCACCCTCAAGGAGTCTCATGCTCAACTCCAAGTTAAGCTAACCAAGGAAAAGGCCACATTTCCTCACATGGTCTTAATTGATAATGCAAATGCTACTAACCCATGTTGTGAGCATGTGCATCTTGTGGAGGAAAATACCAAGTTGAAGGAACAACTCGAGAAAGGTCTTGTGTCATGCATACAAGGCGAGAAGAACCTAAATGACCTTTTGAGCAATCAAAAGGAAGTTGTGGGCAAGGAGGGAGTTGGGTTCGCACCCAAGTCCAAGAACAAGAAGAAGAACAAGGAGAAGAAGATCAAGACCAATCGACCTCCTCCGCTCATGCAAACCTTTGTGAAGGAGGGAGAAGGTGCTCCTAAGGAGAAGAAGAACAATGGGAAGAGTGGTGAAGCCAAAGAGCGCAATGCCATCTCTCCCAACAAAGCCGGCGACTTTAACCCCTCTTATGTGTTGTGCCGTGCTAGTGATGGACATGTTTATGCTAAATTTGTTGGTTCTCCTTATGAGTACATTGAATGGTCTATTTGGGTTCCTAAGACCCTTGTTACTAACATCAAAGGACTCATTACTCAATGGGTACCTAAAACCAAGCATTGATCTCTTGTAGGTGTTTTCTTCCGGTGGGGGATCATGGTTGCTCGATAGTGGAGCAACAAATCATATCACTGGGAGCAAGGACTTGGTGGTGGACGTGCACACTATCCCATCTATTCCCACCAATGGGGTGATGCCTCACATTCTAAGGTATTGGGTCTTGGCAAGGTTGTCATTTCTCATGATCTAACGATCGAGAAAGTCATGCTTGTTGAGTCCCTTGCGTTCAATTTACTTTCCGTTCGTCAACTCGCACTCATGGGTTTTGCCACCTTCTTTGATATTGATATCGTGGCCCTCTTGTGTAGCAAGACTCTTAAAGTAGCCTTTGTTGGGAATGTCGAGAACGGCCTCTATGTGGTTAACTTCTCGGAGCAACCCACTAAGACCGCGACATGCCTAATGGCTAAAGTTGATGTGGGATGGCTTTGGCATCGCCGTTTAGCGCACGTCAATATGAGATCTTTGCAAAGTCTTCTCAAGGGGGGCCATGTTCATGGACTAACGAATGTTAGTTTTGCCAAAGATCGTGTGTGCAGTGCTTGTATCGAAGGAAAGCTTCATGAGACGGCTCACCCTCCCACGACTATCATCTACTCGAGGAGACCCTTGGAGCTCCTTCACATGGACCTCTTTGGGCCCCCATCCTTTGATAGTCTTGGGGGTAGAAAGTATTGCTTGGTGATAGTGGATGATTATTCAAGATACACTTGGGTATACTTCTTCAAGAGGAAGAGTGAGACCCAACAAACCGTCATCTACTTTGCAAATGAAGCTCAACGTCAACACGATGCAAAGATCTTGACAATAAGAAGTGACAACGGCACCGAGTTCAAGAACTACACCTTGGATGAGTTTCTTAGTGATGAAGGGATCAAGCATCAATATTCTGCACCATATACCCCTCAACAAAATGGTGTTGCGCAGAGAAAGAACCGGACGTTGATGGATGCGGCAAGGACCATGATGGCGGAGTTCAAGTCTCCATACAACTTCTGGGCCGAAGCCATCAACACAGCTTGTCATGCATCCAATCGGCTCTATCTCTGCAAGGGCTTGAACAAGACTCCGTATGAGATACTCACTGGGAACAAGCCCAATCTCAAGTACTTCAGGGTGTTCGGGTGTAAGTGTTTCATTCTCAAGAAAGGTGTTCGTTTGTCTAAATTTGAAGCTAGAGCTCATGAGGGCATATTTGTTGGTTATGCTACAAACTCTCATGCTTACCGTGTTCTCAACAAGTCCAACGGACTCATTGAGGAGACGTGTAACGTAGAGTTTGATGAAAATAACGACTCTCAAGTGGAGCAAAGTGGTACTTGTGATGTAGGTGATGAAATTTCTCCCCAAGCCATAAGAAGAATGGGTACTGGTCATATCCTACCCATTGAGGAACCCCTTGTGGCCGAAGGAGAAGGACAACGCTCCACTCAAGTGGAACCATCACCTCCCCAAGACCCACACGCTTCCGAAGAACAAAGTGAAGGCCCTCATCTTCATGAACAAGACCAAGGGCAAGATCAACCTCAAGATGGAGGTGAACCTCTAAATGATGCCCAAGGTCAAGTTCTCCCCCTCGAGCAAGTTCAAGATCATGAGCAAGCTCAAGACGGCGCCCAAGATGATCAAGTTAACCTTCCTCCTTCCACACCCGAGGAATAATTAGAGCGTCGTGCCGCGAAGATTGCTTCCAAACTCACCACCCAAGGCCATCTCATGGAAAATATGGTTGGAAGTCTAAGAAAGGGGGTAAGCACTCATAGACAATTAGCTAACTATTGTGAACATCATGCGTTTGTCTCTTGTGTTGAACCCCAAAAGGTCTATGAGGTGCTCGAAGACTCGGATTGGCTCAATGCCATGCATGAAGAACTAAACAACTTCGAGTACAACAAGGTGTGGAGATTGGTGCCAAGACCTTCGGGGAACCACAACGTCATTGGAACAAAGTGGATCTTCAAGAACAAGCAAGATGCTCATGGGAACATCGTTCGCAACAAGGCAAGATTGGTAGCACAAGGCTACTCCCAAGTCGAGGGCATCGACTACGGTGAAACCTTTGCTCCCGTTGCTTGTCTTGAATCCATTTGTTTGTTGATTGATTATGCTTCCCATCACAACTTTAAGTTGCAACAAATGGATGTGAAAAGTGCTTTTCTTAATGGTCCCATTAATGAGTTGGTTTATGTCAAGCACCCCCCCGGGTTCGAGGACCCCCACTTCCCGGATCACGTGTATCAACTCGATAAGGCACTCTATGGCCTTAAACAAGCCCCACGTGCGTGGTATGACCACCTTACCAAGTTGCTACAAGATCGTGGATTTGAAGTAGGACAAATCGATCCCACTCTTTTTACTAAGAAGGTCACAAGGGAGTTGTTTGTATGCCAACTACATGTTGATGATATTATCTTTGGTTCTCCTGACAAAGCTTTCAATGAGGAATTTGCCGCTCTCATGACCTCCAAGTTCAAGATGTCTTCGATGGGAGAGTTGAAGTTCTTCCTTGGTTTTGACATCAAACAACGAAGAGAAGGAACCTTCATCAACCAAGCCAAATAAACTCAAGACATGCTTAAAAGATTCAAGCTAAGTGATGTCAAGCCGGCTTCTACACCAATGCCTACCAAGTGCTAACTTGACATCGATCCCAATGGTAAAGCGGTGGATCAAAAGGTATATCGCTCCATGATTGGCTCCTTGCTTTACCTTTGTGCATCTAGACCGGATATCATGTTGAGTGTGGGGATGTGTGCACGGTTTCAAGCCGCACCAAAGGAAAGTCACTATGTGGCGGTCAAGAGAATCTTTCGATATTTGGCTCATACCCCAAACATTGGCTTATGGTACCCAAGAGGAGCAAATTTCAAGCTTGAAGGTTTCACGGATTCCGATTGGGCAGGGGACAAAGTGGATAGGAAGTCCACTTCCGGAGGGTGCCAATTTCTTGGTTGCTCTTTGGTAAGTTGGTCTTCCAAGAAGCAAAGTTGTGTGTCCCTCTCGTCCACCGAAGCGGAGTATGTGGCGGCCGGTAGTTGTTGTGCTCAACTCCTATGGATGAGGCAAACTTTAAAGGAGTACGGTGTCGTTTGTGACAAAGTGCCTCTTTGGTGTGATAAGGAAAGTGCCATCAAGATTTCTCTCAACCCGGTACAACACTTCAAGACGAAGCACATTGAGATTCGGTATCACTTCATCCGGGATCACATTAGGCGAGGGGAGATCGAGCTTAAGTATGTCAACACTCATGATAACCTTGCAGATATTTTCATGAAGCCCTTGGATGAAGCAAGATTTCGCGAGTTAAGGCATGAGCTAAATATCATTGATTTGAGGAATCTGACTTGAACCCGTACACCCCCCTCCACACTCAACGTGTTGTCTTGTTTAGGTGTAGGCATGGACATAGGGGGAGTGTTGTTCTCTCAATGAACTCTCCCTCCCCCCATTATGCATAAATCGATCACCTCTTTCACATTAGCCATTTTTAATGGTGCTTGTGCTTCAAAGACGAGTTTTGGTCATGGGCCCAAGGATAATTCTTCGCGGTGCCATACCATCCAACTCAAACATAGGTGGCTTCGGCCACCGCCCTCTCTCCTCGAGAGGCTTTGTCGCTTGGTGGTTTCTTGTTGTCTTCTTGCCTCTCGTGTGTGCGTGTTCTTGTGTTTCTTGTGTGTGAAAAGTTTCCGTGCAAAGGCTTCTTCTTCTTCATGCTGAAACTTGCGGTAACTTGAGCTCACGGTACTACCGCGGTCGGCTATGGTACTACCGCAGCCAGCCACGGTACTACCGCTTGCGGGAGCACGGTACTACCGTCACCACGCGTCAGTAATTTTTTACTGCCGCCTGGTTGAGCGGTACTACCGCCTCGGCGCGGTACTTCCGCCCGGGCGGTACTACCGCGATGATACGCAGTACTACCACGCCGGTTCGAGCGCGTGGGGATAAGGACGGGCAGGGGGAGTTTTAACTCCCCATACCCATTCGCCATCCTCTCTCTCCATGTCGTCTCCTTCTCTCCCTCGCTCAAGAACGGAGCCGACGTTCTTCGCCGGATCTCCTCCACCGGCTGCCCTCCTGTGATTCCGACTGGTGGGATCGTTCCCCACCATGTGCTCTTGCTATGGACCAAGGTTTTTCCCCAACTCCCTCTCCGTGTTGTTTTATGTTTTGTGTTTCTAGGTTTTGGGGGAGGCTTGTGTGTTCTTGAGATTCGTAGGCTTAATCTCTGCAAGAGTAGGATGATGGGGCGTGGTATTGCATAGGATTTATACTTGTATTGTTGTCTTGCGCTAGATCGGATCACCGTGGCACCGCCATTGTTTCGCGGTTCTTTTCAGATTCAAACCGCCCGTTGGATCTGATGCGACGCGGTACTACCGCCCGTCTGGTGCGGTACTACCGCTTGCGCGGTACTACAGCCCCTCGGGAGCGGTACTACCGCGTTCTGTGCGGTACTAAAAGTTTACTTCCGCCCCAACCACGGTACTACCGTGCCCTAGCACGGTACTACCGCGTTTGGAGCAGTACTAATATTTTAGTACCGCCAGCAGTGGCAGTGTTACCGTGGCTCACATCTATCGCATGCCAACTTTCTCGTATGCCTTCTATGTGTTTCTTGTGCTTTTTCGTGGCCTTTGCATTGATCTTCTCGCGTCTTTGGTGTTTTGCGTGTGTGTCTCAGGTGGTGGCTGTCAGGACCCCGACTCGATGTCACATCGATCTAGCCGGTAACACCTCATATCACTTTGCGGCCTCACGCACGGTATCCCCACGGGTGTCGCCTTACCTTTGCCCGGGACCGTTTGCGCCTTTTGGCTCACGTATATGATAGTGTCGCTAGCATCCATATGATAAGGAGCCCGGGCTGACATGACTAGTCGTAAACCCAAAGTGGCACAGACTTACAGGGACAGGCATTCATGACCCAGCTTCGAACGTGTCGGTCATCAGCAAGTGGGTCCGGGCTGTAGCACTGGGCTAGCAGGACTCCGGTAAACCGGGCTGTAGCGGGCTAACAGGACTCCGGTACTCAAAGCGTGACATTTCCCCGAAGGGACAGACACAGGAACGAAGAAGGACACATGCCGGCCAGCCTAAGTGTTCCAGAGCAGTAGCAAGCTACCATGGCTCAGCGGTAACACTAGGAGACATTTCGCGGTAAGAGAGGCTACTAAAGATAAACAACTAGATCGTCAGATCCCACACATACCAAGCATTTCAATAACATACACACAATATGCTCGATATGTGCAATACAACATGGCATCACAAAATGACTCTACGACTCAAGTAGTTTATTCAATAGGCTCCGAGGAGCGAGACATTACAAACATGGGTCTCATGACCCAACAATCAGAGCATACAAGTCAAGGCACAAGCGGAAGCTATTATGTCTGAGTACAGACATCTATAAATGAAAAAGGCTGAGAAGCCTGACTATCTACCAGATCCTGCCGAGGGCACAAGATCGTAGCTGAGGTAACAAGCTAAACGTCGAAGTCCACGCGGAACTACTAGCGAGACCGAAGTCTCTCTGCAAAAACATAAAATAGGCAAACGTGAGTACAAATGTACCCAGCAAGACTTACATCAGAACTATCTACATATGCATCATTATCAACAAAGGGGTGGCGGGGTTTAACTGCAGCAAGCCAGCTTTGACTCGGTGGCTATCCTGAACTACGACTGCGAGTAACTTTTTGAGGTGGAGCACACGAGTCCACATATTCACCATATCAATACACCACTATGGATCCGCTCCCGTCTCCCTACGAGAACGCCATCCATAGCACTCACGCTTATCTTGCGTATTTTAGAGTATCCACTTTCACTTGTCTATGAACTGATATAAGGGGTCCACGTTTCCATATCCGAGGAATCCGGCTATTCGAATAGATGATGTTAACCCTGCAGGGGTGTACTTCTTCACACACGCTCTCGCCACTTATCGCCCTGTACACGTCATGTACCTCGGCAACCTTCAAGCGGAAGCCGGGCGAGGGAGTCGGCCACGACCTGACTAACCGAACAAGTCTCTAGTCCAGGTTTATCGCCTATTCAGGTTCCATCCGCAAGGAGATCCGGCCGGGGTGTCGCTTACGGCCCCAAACGATGTGTGCAGGGTTCCCAAGCCCACCAACCGGGTGCCACTTGGTACACCGGGCCACTGTGCCTAGTCTGTCCCAAGCCCACCTGTACCGGGTGCCACTTGGTAGACTACTAACACTGCCTACAAACACCAGAAACTAGTTGCAACTCCTGGACAGAGATCAAGTTGATTAATAAGTCGAGAGGGCTTGGAGCGCCCGGAGCCCAATGTGTGGTAGTAACTGATCATGGATCACAAACACAGAACTCAGTTCCTGAGGACGGCTGCAATGAGACAACCCACCATGTACTCCTACATGGCCTCTCACCGCTACCTTTACCAAATTGTGTTCACACACTTAGCTCACACACGGTAGGACATGTTCACACGCCTCTGATTCATCCCCGATGAACCAGACCTGACTCAACTCTAAGCAGTAGCAGGCATGACAAACAAGCATGAATGAGTAGGCACAACAGGGCTCAAACAACTCCTACTCATGCTAGTGGGTTTCATCTATTTACTGTGGCAATGACAGGTCATGCAAAGGATAAAGGGTTCAGCTACCGCAGCAAGTATCAAATATGTCGTTGTTGTCCTAATGCAGTAAAAGAGAGCAGGAGCAAGAGAGTGGGATTTTATCGGAATGAACAAGGGGGTTTTGCTTGCCTGGCACTTCTGAAGATAACATTGAGTCTTCATCAGTGTCAACGATCACGTCATCGGTATCACGTCTATCGAGAGGGGACAAATACCGGCAACACAGAAAGGAACACAATCAATGCAATGCACAATATGATGCATGATCATGACATGGCAAAATGAATGTGTTTTGAGCTAATGCAACTAGCAACAGATTAAATGAAGTTGGTTTGAATACAAGATTCAAATTCAAACTCCATATGTGATTATTCAAATGTCATTCACTTGATTTGTGCTAAACAGTAGTGATAAGTTGTTCTAACATGCATGTAAATGGTACAGATGGATTCCTTGAATTTTTCTGATAATTTTTCATATATAAATTATTTAATTTGAAGTTACGGTTAATTTTCTATGAATTATAGAAGTTTTTACAATTTTCTGGAATTTCCTGAATATTTAGAATTAAAATAATTCCAGAAAATGAATTATGGCGTCAGCATGACCTCATGCTGACCTCAGCAGGTCAACGGGCGGTCCAGGTCAAACCTGACGTGTGGGGTCCACACGTCAGTGACTCAGGGGCTAATCCCGCGTTGACCCGGGCTTTGACCCACTACGGGGCCCACTGTCAGTGTCACGGGGTTAGTTTAACAGGGTCATTAGTGCTAATTAGGCGTGCCACGTCGGCAGTCGCCGGAGTTCGGCCGGCGACGACCAAAACTGCGGCGGGAGCTCGCCGGAGTGGCGCTGCGAGGGGTTTTGGGCCAAGCCAAGGGCACCAGAGGGTAGCCCGTGCCCGTGCGCATCTAGGGGGACCAACGGGAGGTGCGGGGGTGGCCGGGGTTCGCCGGAATGGAGCCCGAGGCGGCGGCCGGAGCTCGGGGTTTCGCGGGACCGGCGCTGCAGTGCACGGGAGGACGAATGGTTAAGTGCTTTGGGTTCCTGAGGTTGCGGTGAGCACGCGGGTGGGCTCAGGAGCGAGCTGCGGTGGCTGTGGCCACGGCCACGCCATGGCCGGCGGCGAGGAGCAATCGGCTCCGGTGAAAAGGCGGCTAGGGTACGGGAACGAGCGCGAGGAGGAGGGGGAATGGAAGAGTAGCTCACAGGGGTTGCGACGGTGGCCTCGGGGAGCTCGGGGAGGCACCGGAGCCGACGAATTTGACGAAGATGGCCGGCGGTCCCGAGGTTGAAGAAGACGGCTGTGGCGACGTTGCAGGGGCTCCCGCGGTGCGCTTCTCGGCGAGAAGGAAGAGGTGGTCGAGGCGGATCTCCTGGGTACTTCGGGTGGCAGTGAGGAGCACGGTGGCTACGGCGAACGACGTCGGCGACGACGAGCTCCGTTCGGTCGCGGGAGGGAGAGGGGGCAGAGGGGGATAGGGACGGAGGGAAGGAGCGAGGAGAGTGAGACGGGGAGCCAGGGGCTGCGTGGCGTCGCGGGAGGCGACCAGGGGAGGAGGAGGCAGCCAGGCAGGGAGGAGGTGGCCGGGGCGCGTGGCCGCGCGCGCCGGGCGCGTGCCCGTCCTCCTGGCAGGGAGGAAGACGACAGGGGTAGCGGTGGCGGGCTGGGCCGGCCAGCTACAGTGCTGGGCCGGTTTGGCTACCAGGTGAGCGCCAGGTAGGCTTCTGCTCCCTTTTTTTTATTTCTGTTTTCTATTTTCTGTAGTTTGTTTTGATTTAGTTTAGCAACTAAATCATTTAAATAAATTCTGTAGAATTTTATGTGGCTTGCTAAAATATATATAAAGCCACTCACAAACTTCCAGAATTATTGGAGTCATATTTAATATATATTAAATATAAATCCAAAGCAAATAGTTATTGGATTAATTCAAATGGCCAAAATAATTATCTCTGTGACTCCAAAAATATTGGTTTGAATTTTACCTCTTACCAATATTTCCATGGAATATCAGGAACATTTTCTTGGACACATTTGAGAAGATTTAATTGTTGGTTATTTTTAGAGGTTTCCTGAGGCTTTTGAAAATTCCTCAATTCAAATTTCATTTGAATTTAAACATGATGCACACATGGAAGCAAGCATAGGACAGGCCAGAACTAGGGATGTGACAGTGGCTCTCGCCGGTCCAACCCCAGTCGTGACACTGGCTCCAAACGTCTGCGCAACCCAGGTGAAGTACCAGAAGTGTCGTCTGCCTCCAAGCGCAATGTCAAGCACTCAGCTAGCAAGCACAAGGAGCCCGCTAAGGGCATGGATGAGAGAGCCCAAGCTGATTATGTCCGTCTCAGGCAGCTTCACCCTTATGTGCATCCGCGTGCCACCTTTAGAGGCTGTGAGCTGTTCTGGAACAAGTAACAGGTCAACATCTATCTGGATGTCATCAAGAACAAGCAGAACACCTATGTGGAGGTGAAGTGGATTGATATGCATCACATGAGGAAGGACAAGTTTCGTCACTACTTTGGAGAGCCTCTGGACTTGGTGGAGCAGTTTGGCATTGAGCATGTGATTACCTTCCACCTCAACTATGACCCTGAGCTTATCTGTCAGTTCTTTGCCTCAGTCTACTTTCACTCCGATGAGGAACGGAGGATGACCTGGATGACCAACGGCCGTAAGCTGTCTGCTACCTAGAAGGAGTTCATGGATCTCCTCCAGGTTCCTGATGATGGACTCGACTCTCCAGTGGGTGTTCGCCCTGATGCCAATGCTGATTCTGCCAGCAAGGATAGACTTGCCCCTTTCATGGTTGAGAAGGCACTCGCCAATGGCAAGACAACTTTGGTGCTCAACCCTTTCCTGGATATCATGTATCGCATCTTCCGCAACTCCATGTTCCCTCGCATCGGTGATAAAGACAAGGTTCATGCCTATATGGTGGACATGATGCTCATCTGCGAGGATGCTCGTTCATCTCAGTCACAGCCACTTGATGTCTCACACATCATGTGGTGTGAGCTCCGGTTTGCAGTGTTCAACCGCAAGGTGCCTATCTATGGGCCCTATCTGTTTCTACTGATTTCGAAGACTTGGGAGAAGATGTTTCCTGCTGATGAGTTTCTTGCTCCTGACTGGGTTCTCCATGAGCCCATCTGCCTGCGTATCAAACCCAACTGGGCCAACACCACTACTCGCGCCGAGGCGACTGCTGCTAGGACTGCTGTTGATGAGGAGGATGCTGGCGCCGAGGATGTTGCTGAGGGCCATGCTGCTAGACGTTCCCAGAGTGCCTCTATGCCATCATGGGCCAAGAAGCTGAAGGACAAGATGAAGACTCTTTTCTGCATGCAAGCCAAGGGGAAGTACAGGACTCACGTGGCGTCCAAGGAGAGTCGTCGCCGGGACAACAAGATCTTGCAGCTCTATGGTGAGGCAGTGTCTGGCGGGTCTGAGGAGCACATCACTCCAGAAGCCGAGTGGATGGAGAAGCAGGGCTACAGGTGGACTGAGTCTGAGGAGGATGTCGACGAGACCATCCCTGCTGCCGAGGCGTCCGATGGAGAGGATTGGGACGAGTTCTCTGCTTGAGCCACCTCTTGTGCGTAGGTGTCCTCTCTGCCTTTTTGGCGTCTCGATGCCAAAGGGGGAGAGAGTGTAGGGATTTGCGAGTGTGTCGTGTGTTTGCTGCTTTCTCATTTGTGTTGTGTGTTTGCTGCTTTCTCGGTTGAACCTCGGTAGCTTTACTTCGTATGGTGTAAGACATATGCACTCTATCTATCCTAGCGAGCTTGTGTTATATTGTGCTATATTTATGCTATGCTATGCTTATTATCATGTCTTAGTCTCTAATATATAGGGGGAGTGTTGATCCTAGTCTGTGTGCTATGCAGTCCAAAGCATTCATCTAAAGTGCACACATCTAGGGGGAGCCCGTCTATATTTTAGAGAGGTGGGGTTTGCCCCTGCTCTAAATTATCTTATCCATATGCAAATCCTGTGTTGTCATCAATCCACCAAAAAGGGGGAGATTGTAAGGGCATATTTCTCCCTCAGGTGTTTTGGTGATTGATGACAATGCATTTGCGGACTAATCGTGTGCCTTGAGTTTCTCAGGTTATTCATATGTAGGCACGAGACGATTCGGTGCCCCTCGGAGACTATTGAAGTCGGCGTCGTTCTACGTTTCTCTTTGGTGGATTTGAGTCGTAGGAGAACCGTACTATTAAGAGGGGGTCCGCGTCGGAAAGGTTTGGGTGGAATCAACACGTACACTTGTTCCTCCTTTCCCTGCATTTTGGAGCTTCGTTTTGTTATCTTGGTTGTGCGGAAATCTGACGACTACTGTTGTGCTTGCGGTAGTACCGCAAGTACAAGCGGTAGTACCGCTGGGTGTCACGGTAGTACCGCTCATCTGGAGAGGTAGTACCGCGGCTCCCTGGCCTTGTGCCGCTCCGGTGCGGTAGTAGGGGCGGATGTAATTTTTTACATCCGTGCCCTCCACGGTAGTACCGCTCGTCTAGCGCGGTAGTACCGCGGAGTCCCACGGTAGTACCGCTCCCTAGGAGTCGTAGTACCGTGGCCCTCCTACCTAGTACCGCAGTGTTGCGGTAGTAGGCACGGATGTAATTTTTTACATCCGCGCCCGCACGGTAGTACCGCGCCTCGCGGGCGGTAGTACCGCGTCGGATTTTTGTACCTCCTCCGGTTCAGCGGAAGTAGGCACGGATGTAATTTATTTCATCCGCGCCCTTCCCAGGCCGTGACTCTCCTGCCTTGCGGTAGTACCGCAGGTGGGTGCGGTAGTACCGCGCAGGCGGTAGTACTGCCCCCTTATCAGGCTAGTTCCGGCCTGTGTTGCTGTCGCGGTAGTACTGTGGTTAGCCACGGTAGTACCGCACAGCCTCGCGGTAGTACCGCGCCCCTGGAGCGGTAGTACCGTGTGTTGCGGGCTGAACATGTGGATAATGATTGGATTTTGTCCACGACTATATAAGGGGCGTCTTCTACCTCTAGTTGACTACCTCTTCCATCTCTAAGCTCCATTATTGCTCCAAGCTCCATTTTCACGCGATCTCTCTCCCTAGCTAATCAAACTTGTTGATTTGCTCGGGATTGGGTGACAAGTGCCCGATCTACACTTCCACCACAGGATATTTGATTCCCCCCGCTTATCCCTTGCGGATCTTGTTACTCTTGGGTGTTGAGCACCCTAGACGGTTGAGGTCACCTCGAAGCCATACTCCATTGTGGTGAAGCTTCGTGGTATTATTGGGAGCCTCCAAGTGTTGTGGAGATAGCCTCAATCTTGTTTGTAAAGGTCTGGTTGCCACCTTCAAGTGCTCCAATAGTGGAATCATGGCATCTCGCATTGTGTGAGGGCATGAGGAGATTACGGTGGCCCTAGTGGCTTCTTGGGGAGCATTGTGCCTCCACACCGCTCTAACAAAGACGTACTTCCCCTTAAAAGGAAGGAACTTCGGTAACACATCCTCGTCTCCACCGGCTCCACTCTTGGTTATCTTATCCCTTTACTTTTGCAAGCTTACTTGTGCTATATCCATTGCTTGCTTGTGTGCTCATTGTCTTTGCATCATATAGGTTGTCCACGTAGTTGCACATCTAGACAACCTATTTCTTTGCAAGGTTTAAATTGTTAAAGAAAAGTCTAAAAATTGTTAGTTGCCTATTCACCCCCCCTCTAGTCAACTATATCGATCCTTTCAAAAATGATTATTCAGAACTTTTATGCTCGGCTTTCTCTTGATAATCGCAACCTGCTCGATACTTCCTGTGCTTGCTCTTATATGCTGAAGACTATTTATTTTAAATGGGACTTATTGGAAAGAATTCAACGCAACTCTGAAGATTGGGGTTCCGACGATGGTAAGGAGTCAGGTATGACACCTAAGTTCAATTGTGTTAAATCTTTTATGGATACCGATGCTTTCCGTGGATTTAGCTCTAAGTATGGACTTGACTCTGAGATAGTAGCTTCTTTCTGTGAATCTTTTGCTACTCACGTTGATCTTCCTAAAGAGAAGTGGTTTAAATATAATCCTCCTATTGAAGTGAAAGTAGTTGCACCTATTACAGTTGAAGAAAAGACTATTACCTATAGTGATCCTATTGTTCCTACTGCTTATGTTGAAAAACCTCCTTTTCCTGTTAGGATAAAAGATCATGCTAAAGCTTCGATTGTTGTTCGTAAGAGTAATACTAGGACTTATACACCTCCTGAGCAAATTAATGTTGAACCTAGTATTTTTATGATTAAAGATCTCTTGGATGAGGATTTAGATGGGCATGTTATTTCTTTCTTGGGTGAGACTACTAATATTGCTAGACCGGATACTAAGACACGTAGACCCGTCGTAGGCATGCCTGTTATTTTGGTTAAAATAGGAGATCATTGCTATCATGGATTATGTGATATGGGTGCTAGTGCTAGTGTGATACCTTATACATTATATAAACAAATTATGCATGACATTGCACCCGTGGAATTGGAAGACATTGATGTTACTATTAAGCTTGCTAATAGGGATACAATTAAACCTATTGGGATTGTTAGAGATGTCGAAGTTTTGTGTGGGAAGGTTAAATACCCTGCCGATTTTCTTGTTCTTGGTTCTCCACAAGATGATTTTTGTCCCATTATTTTTGGTAGACCCTTCTTGAATACTGCTAGTGCTAAGATTAATTGTGAAAAGAATATTGTCACTGTTGGCATAGATGGTATGTCTCATGAGTTTAATTTCGCTAAGTTTAGTAGACAACCTCGTGAAAGGGAACCACCTAGTAAGGATGAGATTATTGGTCTTGCTTCCATTGTTGTTCCTCCAGCTGATCCGTTAGAACAATATTTGCTAGACCATGAAAACGATATGTTTATGAAGGAAGGGGAGGAAATAGATGAAGTGTTCCTTAAATAGGAACCTATGCTGAAACATAACCTTCCAGTTGAAATTCTTGGGGATCCCCCTCCACCCAAGGGTGATCCCGTGTTTATCTTGATGAAAAATAAACATATCCTGTTATTATTAGTGCTAACCTTTCAGAGAAAGAAGAAGAAATATTATTGAAAACTCTGAAGAAGAACCGAGCAGCTATTCTATTATTGAAAACTCTGGATGATCTTAAGGGCATTAGTCCCACATTATGTCAACACAAAATTTCAGTGGAGAAAGATGCCAAACCAATTAGAGATCCTCAAAGACGATTAAATCCCAAGATGAAAGAAGTGGTAAGAAAGGAGATACTAAAACTCCTTGAGGCAGGTATTATTTATCCCGTTGCTGACAGTGAATGGGTAAGCCATGTTCAATGTGTTCCTAAAAAGGGAGGTATTACCGTTGTTCCTAATGACAAAGATGAATTGATCCCGCAAAGAATTATTACAGGTTATAGGATGGTAATTGATTTCCATAAGTTAAATAAAGCTACTAAGAAAGATCATTACCCCTTACCTTTTATTGATCAAATGCTAGAAAGACTATCCAAACACACACATTTTTGTTTCTTAGATGGTTATTCTGGTTTCTCTCAGATACCTGTATCAGCAAAGGATCAATCTAAAACTACTTTTACTAGCCCTTTTGGTACTTTTTCTTATAGACGTATGCCTTTTGGTTTATGTAATGCACCTGCTACCTTTCAAAGATGCATGATGGCTATATTCTCTGTTTTTTGTGAAAAGATTTGTGAGGTATTCATGGATGACTTTTCCATCTATGGATCCTCTTTTGATGATTGTTTGAGCAACCTTGATCGAGTTTTGCAGAGATGCGAAGACACTAGTCTTGTCTTAAATTGGGAAAAGTGTCACATTATGGTTAATGAAGGCATTGTGTTGGGGCACAAGATCTCCGAGAGAGGTATTGAAGTTGATAAAGCCAAAGTTGATGCTATTGAAAAGATGCCATGTCCCAAGGACATAAAAGGTATAAGAAGTTTCCTTGGTCATGCCGGTTTTTATAGGAGGTTCATTAAGGACTTCTCTAAAATCTCTAGGCCTCTGACTAATTTATTGCAAAAAGATATTCCTGTTGGCTTTGATGATGATTGTGTAGAAGCATTTGAAACACTTAAGAAAGCTTTGATCACTGCACCTATTGTTCAGCCGCCTGATTGGAATTTACCTTTTGAAATTATTTGTGATGCTAGTGATTATGGTGTAGGGGCTGTTTTAGGGCAAAGAGTCGATAAGAAATTGAATGTTATCTAGTATGCTAGTAAGACTCTTGATACTGCCCAGAGAAATTATGCTACTACTGAAAAAGAGTTCTTAGCAGTTGTGTTTGCATGTGATAAGTTTAGACCTTATATTGTTGATTCCAAAGTTACTATTCACACTGATCATGCTGCTATTAAATATCTTATGGAAAAGAAAGATGCTAAGCCTAGACTCATTAGATGGGTTCTCTTGCTCCAAGAATTTTACTTGCATATTATTGATAGAAAGGGAGCTGAGAACCCCGTTGCAGACAACTTGTCTAGGTTAGAGAATGTTCTTGATGACCCACTGCCTATTAATGATAGCTTTCCTGATGAACAATTAGCGGTCGTCAATGCTTCTCGTACTCCTCCTTGGTATGCTGATTATGCTAATTACATTGTTGCTAAATTTATACCGCCTAGTTTCACATACTAGCAAAAGAAAAAGTTCTTTTATGATTTAAGACATAACTTCTGGGATGATCCACACCTTTATAAAGAAGGGGTAGATGGTGTTATTAGACGTTGTGTGACTGAGCATGAACAGGAACAGATTCTACGTAAGTGTCACTCTGAATATTATGGACGACACCACGCTAGAGATAGAACTGCACACAAGGTACTACAATCTGGTGTTTGTTGGCCTACTCTCTTCAAAGATGCTCGTAAGTTTGTCTTATCTTGTGATGAATGCCAAAGAATAGGTAACATTAGTAGACATCAAGAAATGGCTATGAATTATTCTCTTGTTATTCAACCGTCTGATGTTTGGGGCTTTCATTATATGGGACCTTTTCCTGCCTCTAATGGTTATACACATATTTTAGTTGTTGTTGATTATGTTACTAAGTGGGTAGAAGCTATTCCAACTAGTAGTGCTGATCATAACACTTCTATTAAAATGCCTAAAGAAGTTATTTTTCCGAGGTTTGGAGTCCCTAGATATCTTATGACTGATGGTGGTTCACATTTTATTCATGGTGCTTTTCGTAAGATGCTTGCTAAGTATGATGTCAATCATAGAATAGCATCTCCTTATCATCCGCAGTCTAGTGGTCAAGTAGAGTTGAGCAATAGAGAGCCCATATTAATTTTGCAAAAGTCTGTGAATAAATCTAGAAAGAATTGGTCCAAAAAACTTGATGATGCATTATGGGCCTATAGAACTGCATGCAAAAATCCTATGGGTATGTCTCCATGTAAGATGGTTTATGGAAAAGCGTGTCATTTACCTCTTGAACTTGAACATAGGGCATATATGGCAATCAAAGAGCTCAACTATGACTTCAAACTTGCCGGTGAGAAGAGGTTGTTTGATATTAGCTCACTGGATGAATGGAGAACCCAAGCCTATGAGAATGCCAAGCTTTTCAAAGAAAAAGTCAAACGCTGGGATGATTAGAGGATACAAAAGCGTGAGTTTAATGTAGGAGATTATGTTTTATTATTCAACTCTCATTTAAGATTTTTTGCAGGAAAACTTCTCTCAAAATGGGAAGGTCCCTACGTTATCGAGGAGGTCTATCGTTCTGGTGCTATAAAAATCAACAACTTCAAAGGCACAAATCCAAGGGTGGTAAACGGTCAAAGAATTAAACACTATATTTCAGGTAATCCTATCAATGTTGAAACTAATATTATTGAAACTGTAACCCCTGAGGAATACGTAAGGAATACTTTCCAGAATGTTCCAGACTCCAAAAAGGTATAGGTATGTGGTACGGTAAGTAAACCGACTCCAATGGCATTTTTTATCAGTTTTGGAATATTTAAGAATTTTAGGAAGAAAGAAGTAGTCCGAAAGGGACACGAGGCACCCACGAGAGCGGAGGGCGCGCCCCCTGTAGGGCGCGCCCCCTGTCTCGTGGGCACCTCGTGTGCCTCCCGGACTCCGTTTTCTTGCACGTTATGTATTTTGGTCGGTAAAAATTCATTATATATACTCCGGAAGGTTTTGACCACCGTATCACGCAAATATCCTCTGTTTTCGTTTCGAGCTGTTCCTGTTGCAGAATTAAGCAAGATGTCTTCTCAGGAGTCTGTTGGGGAGAGCCGGGTGTCTCACCCAATGCCAGGTCCAGGAGCAGATAGCGATGCCTATCACTTTGGACCATCAACGGAGGATGAGATGTTGGCTGATTTGAAAAGGATAGATGCCATGGAGGAAGATCAAGAAGTCACCTCTCGTCTCCGAGCAGAATTCATGATGGGGGAACTACCGAGCATGGCTATTCCAACTTCGGTCATCCCTTCCAACTCTAGATTTCTTTCTTATAAAAATATGAAAAAGAGTTTCACTTGTTCTCCAGAAGCTATGCAGCATCCTTGGGTATAAGGAGCTTTGGCCGTTATGGGCAAGCTCCGTAAAGAAATTATGGATCTCAAAGAACAAGTCAATAAGCTCGAGGAGGAGAACCGTATCCTGAAGGGCATCATCGCCAAGAAGATCATAACACCAACCATGAAAAAGGAGAAATAATCACATGGGTATGGGCACTCCCCTTGGTAACTGCTAAGCTTGGGGGAGGTGCCCCGATATCTTACCACCAACACACTCCTATCTTTACCGCTTTATTTAGTTCGATCCTTTTAGTAGTATCTTGATCTAGTAGTTCGATGTTTAGATATCAAGTAGTTTTGAGTTTTGCATTGTGATCTCTTTTTGTAGTCGAGTCCGTGAGTTATCTATAATAAAGATTAGTGTTGAGTCAAGGGCTTTGCTATGTTGCTATGATCTTGAGAAAGTAGACAGAATAAAATAGTTCATATTGATCTTATGGATAGTGATAACTTCACACATAGAAAGTATGAGGCATAAAAATTGTTGAGACTTGATAAACTTAGCCTTGGTCATTGTTGCAATTAATAGGAAGTGATAAGGAAAGAGGGGTTCACATATAAATATATTATCTTGGACATCTTTTATGATTGTGAAGCACTCATTAAGTATGACATGCTAAAAGAGTTGATGTCGAGCAAGGAAGCCAATGTAATGGTTTATGTTTTCCGACATCTCAATTAAAGTATATTGTCATTGACCTTCCAAACATGTTGAGCTTGCCTTTCCCCCTTATGCTAGCCAAATTCCTTGCACCAAGTAGAGATACTACTTGTGCTTCCAAATATCCTTTAACCCAGTCTTGCCATGAGAGTCCACCATATCTACCTATGGATTGAGTAAGATCCTTCAAGTAAGTTGTCATCGGTGCAAGCAATAAAAATTGCTCTCTAAATTTGTATGACTTATTAGTGCAGAGAAAATAAGATTTGTATGAACTTGTTGTGGAAGTAATAAAAGCAATGGACTGCATAATAAAGTTCTAGATACAAGGGGCAATATAAAGTGACGTTCTTTTGCATTAAGATTTTGTGCATCAACCCTAAACGCGCATGACAACCTCTGCTTCCCTCTGCGAAGGGCCTATCTTTTACTTTACGTTTTGTTTTTACTTTATGTTTGAGTCAAGGTGATTCTCACCTTTCCCTTTTTCATTTTATCCTTTGGCAAGCTCCTCGTGTTTGAAAGATCATGATATATATATCCAATTGGATGTAAGTTAGCATAGGCTATTATTGTTGACATCACCTAAAGGTGAATACGTTGGGAGGCAACACAATAAGCCCCTATCTTTCTCAGTGTCCGGCTGAAACTCTATAACCACAAGTACTGCATGAGTGTTAGCAATTGTAGAAGACTACGAGATAGTTGAGTATGTGAGCTTGCTGAAAAGCTCTATTCTTGACTCTTTCTGATGTTACGATAAATTGCAATTGCTTCAATGACTGGGATTATAGTTTGTTAGTTCCCAAAGAAGTTTTTAAACCATACTTGACATTGTGAATTGATTGTTACTTGAGCATGAGAAATCATATGACAAAATCTATATATGTTGCTGTTATTAGAATGATCATGATGCCCTCATGTCCGTATTTTGTTTTTATCGACACCTCTATCTCTAAACATGTGGACATATTTTTCGATTTCGGCTTCCGCTTGAGGACAAGCGAGGTCTAAGCTTGGGGGGAGTTGATACGTCCATTTTGCATCATGCTCTTATATCAATATTTATTGCATTATGGGCTGTTATACACATTATATCTCAATACTTATGGTTATTCTCTCTTATTTTACAAGGTTTACCATGAAGAGGGGGAATGCCGGCAGCTGGGATTCTGGCTGGAAAAGGAGCAAACATTGGAAACCTATTCTGCACAGCTCCAAAAGTCCTAAAACTCCACGAAACAATCTTTTGGAATTAATAAGAATTTCTGAGCGAAAGAAATATGCCAGGGGCCCACACCATGTCCAGGAGACAGGGGGCGCCCCCCCTATAGGGCGCGCCCCTATCTCCTGGGCCCCCTGGTGGGCCTCCGGTGTCCATCTTCTGCTATATCATCACTTTTACCCTGGAAAAAATCGTGGGCAAGCTTACGGGACGAAACTCCGCCACCACGAGGCGGAACCTTGGCGGAATCAATCTAGGGCTCTGGCGGAGCTGTTCTGCCCGGGACACTTCCCTCCGGAGGGAGAAATCATCACCAACATCATCACCAATGATCCTCTCGTTGGGAGGGGGTCAATCTCCATCAACATCTTCACCAGCACCATCTCCTCTTAAAACCCTAGTTCATCTCTTGTATCCAATCTTGTATCAAAACCACAAATTGGTACCTGTGGGTTGCTAGTAGTGTTGATTACTCCTTGTAGTTGATGCTAATTGGTTTACTTGGTGGAAGATCATATGTTCAGATCCTTTATGCATATTATTACTCCTCTGATTATGAACATGAATATGCTTTGTGAGTGGTTACATTTTTTCCTGAGAACATGGGTGAAGTCTTGCTATTAGTAGTCATGTGAATTTGGTATTCGTTCGATATTTTGATGAGATGTATGTTGTCTTTTCCTCTGGTGGTGTTATGTGACCGTCGACTACATGACACTTCACCATTATTTGGGCCTATAGGAAGGTATGGGGAAGTAATAAGTAGATGATGGGTTGCTAGAGTGACAGAAGCTTAAACCCTAGTTTATGCGTTGCTTCGTTAGGGGCTAATATGGATCCATATGCTTAATGCTGTGGTTAGGTTTACCTTAATACTTCTTTTTGTAGTTGCGGATGCTTGCAATAGGGGTTAATCATAAGTGGGATATTTGTCCAAGTTAGGGCAGTACCAAAGTACCGGTCCACCCACATATCAAATTATCAAAGCACCGAACGCGAATCATATGAACGTGATGAAAACTAGCTTGACGATAATTCCCAATGTGTCCTCGGGAGCTCCTTCATTATTATTGGAAATTGTCCAGGTTTATCATTTGCTACGTAAGGATTGGGCCACCTTGCTGCACTTTGTTTACTTTATTTACGTGTTACTCGTTACTATTTATCTTATCACAAAACTATCTATCACCTACAATTTTAGTGCTTGCAGAGAAAACCTTACTGAAAACCGCTTATCATTTCCTTCTGCTCCTCGTTGGGTTCGACACTCTTACTTATCGAAAGGACTGCGATAGATCCCCTAAACTTGTGGGTCATCAGTGAACTTGTTGATTGCAACGTACAAGTACTCAAAGGCCCCAACGGCATGATGGAAAGGCCCAATATGTCGAGCCCCCAGACCGAGAAGGGCAGGAGAGAGGGGTGGTTTGAAGGGCTTGATCTGGTTGATGAAGCTTCTTTGAATGGAACTGGCACGCTTCACACTTGGTTACTAGTGCCGTCGCATCCTGGAGGGCAGGGGCCAGAAAAAACCTTGCCGGAAAGCTTTGCCAGCAAGGGCCCTCGAACCTATGTGGGAGCCACATATGCCTCCATGTATCTTTGCTAACAACTCTAGTCCTTCCTCCCGGGAGATGCACTTCAATTTCACCCCATTTGGTCTTTTTCTGTACAAGACTTGTCAACAAATTGGTACAGATCAAACCGGCGGGCTACTCTCTCTGCCTCTTCCTGCTCCTCAGGAAGCTCTCCTTATTGGAGGAATCGGACGGTCTGCTGCGCCCATGCCGGAGCCCGTGGCTCAACGACAAGGACCAAAGGCATCTCTTCTGCCACGGGAGCGGCCGTCTCTACGGCCATGGCCTGAGGCCCTGCCGGAGTCGGTTGCCCCGCGGCAGGATCGGCATCCACGGCAACATCTTTGCCAGCGGCTCCGGGGAGCTCGGTGGGGAAGTACTTGCCGGGGCCCAGCTTCCTCCGGTTGTTCTGCCCGGTTGATGGTTCGACGGATGGTTGAGTTAAACGAAGCACAAAAGTACCTGGTTCCACAGGTAGCTTAAGGGCAGCGCGCTTTGACAGGTAGTCGGCGATGTCATTTTCCGTCTGAGGGACGTGCTCTACTTGTATACCCGTGAAAGCGCTCCTCTAGTTTCCTCACTTCATCCATGTAAGCTTCCATCAACGGGCTTTGATAATTTTTGTTGATCTGCCTGACGACGAGCTGCGAATCACCCCTGACGATGAGCTTTTTGACTCCGAGGTCCGCCGCGATCCTGAGACCGGCAAGCAAGCCCTCATACTCGGCGGTGTTGTTAGTTGACATCTCCCGGGGAAAGTGCATTTGGACGACATACTTGAGGTGCTCCCCGGTGGGTGCGACAAGCAGCACACTAGCACCGGCGCCTTGCAGTGAAAAAGCCCCATCAAAGTACATGATCCAGTTGCGGCTCGTTTCCTTGCTGGGGAGAGCGGTCTCCTGTACCTCTTCGTCAGGCGTCGAGGTCCATTCTACAACGAACTCCGCCAAGACTCTGCTCTAAATCGTCGAGGTGCTTTCAAACTTTAAACCGAAACTCGACAGCTCCAGGGCCCATTCCACGATCCTCCCCGTCGCATCTGGGTTATGCAGTATCCATTGCAACGGGAGGCGGGTGACCACAATGATCTCGTGCGCTTGGAAGTAATGACGCAGCTTCCTCGAGGCCATAAGGAGGCCGAAGAGAATTTTTTGCACACCTGAGTACCTCGACCTAGCGCCCTGCAAGAGGGAGCTGACGAAGTAAACTGGGTGCTGCACCATTTTCTTCTTCTGCGCCACTTCACTCAGTCGCATGGGCCCTGTCGCACTGGCGTCAGCCTTTGCCGGGGACTCAATCTTGACGGGACCGAGCCCTGCCGGGGAGGATTCTGGCTCGCCATCCGTTGACTCTGCCGCTACCGTTGCCTCTTCGTCGACCTCTCTCTACGCCACTAGTGTGGCGCTAACCACCTAATTCGTTGCCGCTAGGTACAACAGCAACGGTTCTTGTGGTTTGGGCGCAACCAACACTGGGGTAGAGGAGAGGTACTTCTTCAAATCCTGCAGCGCTGCCTCGGCCTTCGGGGTCCACTTCATTGGCCCATCTTCCAAGATCTTGAAAAAGGGAAGGGCACGCTCCGCAGACTTGGAGATGAATCTGCTCATGGCGGCAACGCAGCCAGTGAGCCGACGCACGTCTTTGATCTGTTTAGGTGCCTCAATCTGCTCGATGGCCTTGATCTTATCTGGTTTTGCCTCAATCCCGCGCTACGACACAAAGAACCCGAGAAGCTTGCCGGGCGGGACACCGAAGACACACTTCTCAGGGTTCAACTTGAGGTTGATCTTGCGCGGGTTCGCAAATGTTTCCTCCAGATCTTGCACAAGTGTTGCTTTGTCCTTGGTTTTGACCACTATGTCATCCATATAAGCTTCCATATTTCTATGTAGCTGGGGCTCAAAACCAATTTGGACTGCTCTTGCAAAGGTTGAGCCAGAACTCTTCAACCCGAAAGGCATCCGTAAAAAGCAATATGTACCACATGGGGTGATGAACGCTGTCTTCTCCTCGTCTTCTTTTTGTCATGAAGATCTGGTGGTACCCTGAGTAGGTGTCGAGGAATGATAACATGTCACACCCAGCCGTGGAGTCAACAGTTTGGTCGATGCACGGTAATAGGAAGGGATCCTTTGGGCAAGCCTTATTGATGTTTGTGTAATCAATGCACAGTCTCCACTTCCCGTTTGCCTTGTGCACCACTACCGGGTTGGCCAACCACGTTGGATGGAGCACCCCCCTTACCAAGCCTGTCGCCTCTAGTTTTCTGATCTCCTCTGTGGTGAACTCCTGCCTCTCGAGAGCTTGCTTCCTGACCTTCTGTTTGGCGGGCCGTGCATAAGGACAGACAGCAAGATGGTGCTCAATCACTTCCCTGGGAACGCCGGGGATGTCGGAGGCTTGCCATGCAAATACATCGACATTCGCCTGCAGGAAAGTGATGAGCTCGCTTTCCTATTTGCTATCGAGGGTGGAGCTTATGGTAAAAGCTCCCCCGTGTCATCCTCCTTGATGGGCACCTTCTTGGTCTCTGGTGGTGCAGCTCTAGACTTCTTGCTCTTGCCGGTGGAGCTCTCGGCACATCCTCAACGGGAGCGCAACACCTCGAAGAGGTGCACTTGCCAGAGTGGATGTGAGGGGTCTCGCCGGTCTTTTTCCCTCCCGAGACTCCATCGGTAGGAGTAGGTGCCTTGGCGGCAGCTGCTGCTACTGTTTCCCAGTAGAGTTGGTCGGCGCAAATCAACGCGTCTTTCTTGTCGGAGGGGACGGTGATGATGTTCATCGGCCCGGGCATCTTCAGCGTTTCATAGGCGTAATGCGAAGCCGCCATGAACGTGGCTAGTGCCGGGCGGCCGAGGATCCCGTTGTAGGGCAAGGGGATCTCGGCTATATTAAAGACAATCCTCTCCGTCCCGTAGTTCAGCTCGCCTCTGAATGTCATGGGCAGCGTGACCTTTCCCTTCGGCTGGCTCCTCCCTGGGTTGACCCCTCAGAATGTTCCCGTCTCCTCGAGGTCTTCATCAGGGATCTGCAGCCTCTTGACCACAATAGGCGAGATCAAGTTCAGACCGGCCCCGCCGTCAACCAGCATCTTCGTCACCTTGAGGTTGCGGATTGTTGGTGCAACCAACAACGACATGAAACCGACCGTACTAGTGCGGTCAGGATGGTCCTCGGTGTCGAAGAAGATAGGTGTGCTGGACCACTTCAACGGCTTCCGTTCGTCGAACGACGGCTCCACCGCTGTGATCTCACGCGCCCACTGCTTGAGCTGGCAGTGGGATGTATGCAGCAAGGCGCCACCATTGACGCACATGGCCTCTGTGGCTTTCTGGAACTCTTGGTCGCCGGACTCACCGTCCTCGTCGTGATCATCGTTTTCCTTCTTCTTGTCACGGCCCCGGGCGGGCCTCTCCTACTGATTATCTTTGTTGCGGCGGCCTCCTTGGCCGCCATGCTTCTTGCCGGATCCCTCGGCACCCTCTTGGCCCTTCTCCTTGTCCCGCCGCTCATACTCAGCTTTCCGCTTCTTAGCGAGTAGCTCCACTTGCCGGCAGTTCTGGAGGTCATGGCCCTTGGTGTGGTGGATCTTGCAATACTTCTTGTCGGAGCCCCTCGGCTTATCGATAGCCGCCAAGGCCCGGCAAGCGACACACCCGGCAACCTCCTTGTCGGGGTCGCTCGCCTGGGCTTTCTTGGTGGTGCCGGTATCATCAGACCCCTCGACGGCAAGCATGGTCTTGCCCTTGCGCTTCCTGTTACGGCACCGGCCCTTCTTCGTCAGGGTGGCGGTACCATCCGTGGAGTCGGTTTCCGCGCCGCCGTCTTTGCCGGGGTACTTCCTTCCCTCTTCAGCGCTAGCGCACCGATCAGCTAGAACATAAAGCTCGGCCACATCCTTGACCTTGTTCATCGCCAGCTCCTCATGTATCTTGCGATTGCGCACATTCTAATGGAATGCACTGATCACGGCGGCAGGATGAACGTCGGGAATGTTGTACTGCACACAGCTGAACCTTTGGATGTACTTACGCAAGTTTTCTCCTTGTTTCTAGGGGATGATGTGCAGGTCGCTCGCCTGGCCATGAGCTGGGTGGCCTCTAGTAAAGGCACCAACAAACTCATGACACAGATCCGCCCAAGAAGAAATGAAGTCCACCGGCAAGTGCATTAACCATGACATAACATTGGTCTTGAGTGCCAACGGAAAGTAATTGGCAAAAACTTATTGTCGCGGGACCCAGCAGCTTGTATCGTGATGGTGTAGATGCTGAGGAACTCTGACGGGTGAGTCTTGTCATTGTACTTCTCGCCAACGTCGAGCTTGAACATGCGGTGGGAGGGCCACTGGAACTGCCGCAGCTCACGGGTGAAAGCCGGACAACCCACCTCGTAGGGTAGGCCACCGTAGCCTCCTGGTGCTCGGTGGTCCGTAGTGGGCCCTGCCCGCCTATCCGGCTGGTGGTGCGCGTCATGCCGGCGCTCGATGGTTGTTCAAGCGTCTTGATGAGCTCGCTCCCTAAGAACTTGACGTTGGTCGCTATGGGTTCGTGGGTCAAATGACGCTATGGAGATATCTTCATGAGTGTCGTCGCGACGGACCAACACCCGCAGTGGCCGGTATGGAGGAGGGGAGTGCACCATGGCCGCATCGCCTTCGGCTCGACCTCCGCTGGCATGCGGTGGCTCGACGGAGCGACGGCCTACGGGCCCCGCCGTCCGCAACTCGGTGTTGTTAGCAATGCCGACGAGGCTCCGAACAGTGGCCCTCCATTCGTCAAGCTTCTCCGCAGCGGGAGGAAAATCGAGGAGCAGCTGCGCGCGTGCCAGGGCTTCTGCTGGCATGGGCGGCGATGAAAGCTGTGCGGACCGCGATGCGCGTTGACTCCTAACCGCGTTAGAAGGAACCCCATCACGGCCCCGTAGCTGTCCACCACCTCCGCCAGCACCTCGGCGCGCATGTTGGCCCTCCTCATCGTGTGAAGGGCGCATGTGACTCTTCCCAGGGCGGCGCCCAGGGTCGCCAGCAGGGCTAAGCTGCTCATCGCGCACGACCTAAGAAGAGAGCGCCATGGGCGCCGGTGTTGGCATCTTGGAGGTCGCCGCACCGCTGGCTGGCGGCACGACGACGCCCCTAGACGGCCCCGTGCCGCCTGCGGGGGGCCTGACTCCGTCTCTGGAGCTCGCAACGCGTGGCTCGTCGCCTGGTGTATGAACGACACCACTCACCAGGCCTGGACTGCCAGGGTGATGTGGATGTTCGCGGGCCGCACCACGAGTTCTCTCCGCAACTGGGCCGCTACTGGTCTGCACTAGTACAGGCAGTCCGGTCCCAGACGAACCGATTGCCGTGGTCATCTTCTTCTTAGGAGCCATGGCGATGAAGAACTGCTAGGCCAACTACTAGATCAGATTCTCACAACTGCGTCCCCTGCCTGGCGCACCAAAGATGTCGGTGGGAAATGACACCTATGGGATCACAAAAATCCCTACTACAGTTGCCGGGGCGCAGGGCTGTGAGAAGAGCAGGATTAGCAATCAGCACAAGGATCGTTTACCCAGGTTCGGGCCACGAGGATGCGTAAAACCCTAGTCCTGCTTTGGTGGATGTATCGAGTGTCTTGAGCTCTTGAACTAGCTATCGTGGCTGCGTGGTTCCAAAGAGACGAAAATCCCTCTCCAGTACGCCATGAGCCTCCTTTTATAGTCGAAAGGGGCTAACAAAGTAGCACACAGGAGGTGGAAAGGCCTACAGTGCTATGAGCTTATCGCTCGTATTACATGACAAGGCTCATTTAATGCGTAGCTTAGGTGTCCTCTTGCTTTATCAGGGACGGGAGCGAGGCCCGTGCCGTCCGTCGCCGCTCCTCATCACATCGACACGCGCCCTAGCCAGTGATGCATGCGGCGCCATGTATGTAGGAAAGCAGCTGAGGTGGCGTGGTGGTGGAGCCTTCACGAAGATCTGCATGCCGCCACGCAGGCACATGCTGAGTTGGCCTGGAAGCTGCATGTTGCCACGCAGGAGCCAGCCCAGCTGGTTTGGCTGGCAGCTGCATTTGAACGGTGGTGGAGACTTAGTTGGCGCGGGCCTGGCAGTGGCCCCGCTAACGCCCTTCGCAAGGGCCTTGCCGGGTGGCCCGGCAAGGGTCTTGCCGTGGCGCGCTGTCGTCCCCGGCAAGGATCTTGCCGGTGGTCTTGCGGGTTTCCTCGGCAAGGATCTTGTCGAGGATCGTTCCCTTCCAGTCCTCATCTGATCTTGAATATTCTTTGTCTTCACAAAGATCTGCATGCCACCATGGAGGTGCCACCCGAGCCCTGGCCCAACGTAGTTGATGGTGTTGGAGACCGTCGGTTCGAGGGTGGCTCGCTCCGCTTGTGTGGGCGAGCTGCCCCGGCAAGGGCCTTGCCGGGGCTGCTGAGGCTGCCCCGGCAAGGGTCTTGTCGGGGAAACATGCTTCATCCATCTGCTCTCTGCGGTCTCAGTCTTTGGCGTTGCGCTGATTGTTTTGTGGCTTCGACTCCTCCCTTTTTCCCTGCTAAGTGTGGCTTCGGCCCGTGGCTCTGACTGCCCGTGCACAAGTAAGCGGTACAAAGGAGTGCCCCTACTTCAGTACACCGACAGAATCCTTGTTATTTTTACGATAAACATTGCTGCCCCACAACAAGCCTTGCCGTCCCCTTACTTCATTCGACCATACTCACGCTTTTGGCGAAGGCAGGGGCGAAGTTGAGTTGGGACCTTCTTTTGCTTCCTTGTCACAGCGACTACAACCAAGTTCCGACCCAGGGAATAGTTCTTGGGTACAGCAAAAGGGGAGCATGGTAGCTTAGGAATAAAATGAGGTTTCATACGTCCCAATTCCATACAGAAATGGACAAGAGGGGATAAAGGACTTATCTGAATCTGCAGCCCCCCAACAACCTTGGCTTGCCGTGTTTGGACCCTTGTGTCGGCAGCCCCCGACAACCTTGGCTTGCCGGGACCGGAGCGCCGGCTTGTTCTCTTTCTTCCAAATAGCTGAGCACAAATGTCCATGTACCCTGCGAAACAAAAGGGACGAAAAGGAACAGAGAGACGCACACTCGACCTCTATGCTAGGGGATAGTCGCCACTAACCACTATCAACCCTAACCGAGGGAGAGACTCAACCTAGCATGCATGCTATAACTTAGGGCGCCAGTGCTTCATTTATTTATGCTTAGGGTCTGTGCCTGGCTTTGTACAGAGGGTTACATGCCTTCCCGGAAAGGCTTGTACAAAATGTGGTCTGCCAGGGGGCCCGACAACCGCGCCTTATGGGTAAAACTTGCGAAGATGTTCGATGTTCCAGGAGTTGCTCACTGGAATGGCATCTTCGGTCTGCAGGCGGACTGCGCTGGGCCTGGTGACTCATATTACCCGATAAGGGCCCTCCCACTTCAGCATCAACTTGTTGGAATTCTTGGTTGATTGAATGCGCCAAAGAACAAGGTCGCCTTCCTCAAAGCTTCGGGCATGAACCTTGCGGCTATGGTAGGGGCGCAAGGCTTGCTAGTAGCGCACTGCTCTCACAGCCGCCCGAAGACGGTCTTCCTCGAGGAGCATTGCGTCATCTTGCCGCAATCGCTCTTGCTCAAGCTCGTCATAAGCAAGCACTCGAGGTGACCCGTATGTGAGTTCCGTGGGGAGAACTGTCTCTGCCCCATGTACCAGGGGAAAGGGTGTCGAGCCGGTGGCTCGATTTGGCGTCGTTCTGATCGACCAAAGAACCTTCGGCAACTCATCAGTCCAGCGCCTTCCACTCTTGTGTAGCCTATCAAAAGTCTTTGTCCTCATGCCTCGCAGTAATTCAACATTTGCCCTCTCCGCCTGGCCGTTGCTCCGTGGGTGCACCACGGAAGCAAAACAGACCTTGCTGCCGAGGTCTTGGATGTATTGCATGAAGGTGCGGCTTGTGAACTGCTTGCCGTTGTCGGTGATGACTCTGTTTGGCACACCAAAATGGCAGACTAGCCCCTTGATGAATTTGACAGCTGACTGTGTTGTCACCTTCCTCACTGCTTCCACCTCCTGCCACTTTGTGAACTTGTCGATTGCAATGTACAAGTACTCAAAGACCCCGACAGCGTGCGCGAAAGGGCCCAGTATGTCGAGCCCCCAGACCGAAAATGGCTAGGAGAGAGGGATTGTTTGAAGGGCTTGGGCTGTCTGATGAAGCTTCTTTGAATGGAACTGACACGCTTCACACTTGGTTACTAGTGTCGTTGCAAACCCGGAGGGCAGTGGGCCAGAAGAAACCTTGCCGGAAGGCTTTGCCGGCAAGGGCCCTCGACCCTATGTGGGAGCCACATATGCCTCCATGTATCTCTGCCAACAGCTCCAGTCCTTCCTCCCGGGGAATGCACTTCAATTTCACACCATTTGGTATTTTTCTGTACAGAACGTTGTCAATGAACTGATACATGGCAGACCAACGGGCTACTTTCTCCACTTCTTCCTGCTCCTCAAGAAGCTCACTTGTTTGGAGGAATCGAATGGTATGTTGTGCCCATGCAGGAGCCTGGGGCTCGACGGCAAGGACTAAAGGCATTTCCTCTGCCATGGGAGCGGCTGTCTCTACGGCCAGGGCTTGACGCCCTGTCGGAGTCGGTTGCCCCATGGAAGGCTCAGTGTCCACGACAACATCTTTGCCAACGGCTCCTGGGAGCTCGGTGGGAAAGTACTTGCCGGGGCCTTATTTCCTCTGCTTGTTCTGCTCTGTCGATGGTTCAACGGATGGTTGAGTTAACCGAAGCACAAAAGTACCTGGTTCCACAGGTAGTTTGAAGGCAACGCGCTTTGACAGGTAGTCGGCGATGTTGTTCTCCACTCGAGGAACATGCTCCGCCTGTATACCATCAAAACGCTCCTCCAGATTCCTCACCTCATCTACGTAGGCCTCCATCAATGGGCTTTGATAATCCTTGCTGACTTGCCTGACGACAAGCTGTGAATCACCCCTGACGATGAGCTTCTTGATCCCAAGGTCTGCCGCGATCCTGAGACCGGCAAGCAACCCCTCCTATTCAACAATGTTGTTCGTTGACATCTCCTTGGAAAAGTGTACCTGGCTTACATACTTGAGGTGCTCTCTGGTGGGTTCTACGAGCAGCACACCAGCACCGGCACCTTGTAGCGAGAAAGCCCCGTCAAATTACATAATCCAGTTGCAACTTGTTTCCTTGCCGGGAAGAGTGGTCTCCTGGATCTCTTCGCCGGGCGTCGAGGTCCACTCTGCAATGAACTCTTCGAAGACTCTGCTCTGGATCGTCGAAGTACTTCCAAACTTCAAACCAGAGCTCGACAGCTCCAAGTCCCATTCCACTATCCTCCCGATTGTGTCCGGGTTATGCAGTATCCGTTGCAACAGGAGGCGGGTGACGACGGTGATCTCGTGTGCTTGGAAGTAATGATGCAGCTTCCTTGATGCCATAAGGAGGCCTAAGAGCAATTTTTGCACACTGGAGTACCTTGACCTAGCCCCTTGCAAGAGGGAGATGACAAAGTAAATCGGGTGCTGCATCATCTTCTTCTTCTACACCACTTCATTTGGTTGCGCAGGCCCTGTCCCGCCGGCGTCAGACCCTGCCAGGGGCCTCGCCTTGCCTGTAACAGGCCCTGTCAGGGGGAGCTCTGTCTCACCATCCTCCAGTCCTCTATTGCCACTACACCTTCGTCGAGCTCCCTCTGCGCCACTAGCACGACGCTGACCACTTGATTCGTTGCCACTAGATACAGCACCAACAACTCTTGTGGATTAGGCGCAACCAGTATCAGTGTGGAGGAGAGGTATTTCTTCAAATCCTACAGTGTTGCTTCGGCCTCTGGGATCCATTCCATTGGGCACGCCTTTTTCAAGATTTTGAAAAACGGAAGGGCACGCTCAATAGACTTGGAGATGAATCTGCTCATGGAGGCAATGCAGCCAGTGAGCCGACGCACATCCTTGATGCGCCTAGGCGCCTCAATCTGCTCAATGGCCTTTATCTTGTCTGGATTTGCCTCGATCTCACGCTGTGACACAAAGAACTCGAGAAGTTTGCCTAACGGAATGTTGGAGACACACTTCTCAGGGTTCAGCTTGAGGTTGATCTTGCGTAAATTTGCAAACGTCTCTTCCAAATCTTGTACAAGTGTTGCCTTGTCCATGGTTTTGACCACTATGTCATCCATATAAGCTTCCATATTTCTATGTAGCTAGGGCTCAAAACCAATTTGGACTGCTCTTGCAAATGGTGAGCTAGCACTCTTCAACCCAAAAGGCATCCATAAAAAGCAATACATACCACACGGGGTGATGAATGATGTCTTCTCTTCATCTTCTCTCGTCATGAAAATCAGGTGGTATCGTGAGTAGGCGTCAAGGAATGACAACAAATCACACCAGCCGTGGAGTCAACAATCTGGTCAATGTGTGGCAATGGGAAAGGGTCTTTTGGACAGGCCTTATTAATATCTGTGTAATCAATACACAGCCTCCACTTCCCATTTGCCTTGCGCACCACCACCGGATTGGCCAACCACGTCGGATGGAGTATTCCTCTCACCAAGCCTGCCGCTTCCAGCTTCCTGATCTCTTCTGTGATGAACTCCTGCCTTTCCAAAGCTTGCTTCCCGACCTTCTACTTGACGGTTCACGCATGAGGACAGATAACAAGATGGTGCTCAATCACCTCCCTGGGAACGTCGGGGATGTCGGATGCTTGCCATGCAAACACATCGACATTCGCCTGCAGGAAAGTGACGAGCGTGCCTTCCTATTTGCTATCGAGGGTGGAGCTTATGGTAAAAGCCCCTCCCGTGACATCCTCCTTAATGGACACCTTGTTGGTCTCTGGTGGTGCAGCTCTAGATTTCTTGACCTTGCCGGTGGAGCTCTCTGGCACGTCCTCGACGGGGGCATAGCACTCCGAAGAGGTGCGCTTGCTGGAGTGGGTGTGAGAGGTCTTGCAGGCCTTCTTCATGGCAGGAGCAAGTGCCTTGGTGGCAGTCGCTGCAACTGCTTCCCGGTAGAGTTGGTCAGCGCAGATCAACGCGTCCTTCTTGTCGGAGGAGACGGTGATGATGGTCAACGGCCCAGGCATCTTCAACATGTTGTAGGTGTAATGTGACGCCGCCATGAACTTGGATAGTGTCGGGCGGCCGAGGATCCCGTTTTAGGGCAAGGGGATCTCAGCTACATCGAAGACAATCCTCTCCGTCCTGTAGTTTAACTCGCCTCCGAATGTCACAGGCAGCATGACCTTACCTTTCAGCTGACTCCTTCCTGGGTTGACCCCTTGAAACATGCCCGTCTCTTCGAGGTCTCCATCAGGAATCTGCAGCCTTTTGATCACAACAGGAGATATGAAGTTCAGACCGGCCCTGCCGTCAACTAGCATCTTTGTCACCTTGAGGTTGCGTATCTTTGGTGAAACCAACAACGGCAGACACCCTACTGCAGTTGTGCGATCAGGGTGGTCCTTGATGTCAAAAATGATAGGCATGCTAGACCACTTCAGTGGCTTCTGAGTGTCGAATGATGGCTCCGCCGCTGCGATCTCGCATGCCCACTACTTGAGCTGGTGGTGAGATGTGTTCAGTGAGGCGCCACCGTCGACGCACATGGCCTCCGTAGCTTTCTGAAACTCGTGGTGCCGGACTCATCATCCTCTTCATGATCATTGTCTTCCTACTTGTCGCGGCCCCGGGCGGGCCTCTCTTGACGGTCATCCTTGCCGCGGCGGCCTCCTTGGCCGCCACGCTTCTTGCCGGATCCCTCGGCACCGTCCTGACCTTTCTCATTGTCCCGCCTCTCATACTCAGTTTTTTTGCTTCTCAGCAAGTAGCTCAACTTGTCGGCAGTTTTGGAGGTCGTGGCCCTTGGTGCGGTGGATCTTGCAGTACTACTTGTCGGAGCTTCCCGGCTTGGTGCTACATCTTGAGCTTGCGTTGGTTTTCCTTGAAGAGGAAAGGGTGATGCATCCATAGTAGTGTAAGTATTTCCCTTTGTTTTTGAGAACCAAGGTATCAATCCAGTAGGAGGCTCCTCAAAAGTCCCACGCACTTACACAAACAAACAAAGAACTCGCAACCAACGCAATAAAGGGGTTGTCAATCCCTTCACGGCCACTTGCGAAAGTGAGATCTAATAGAGATAGTATGATAAGATAAATATATTATTGGTATTTCATAATATAGATGCAAAAAGTAAAGATGCAAATAAAAGTAGATTGGAAGCAAATATGATAAGAGATAGACCCGGGGGCCATAGGTTTCACTAGTGGCTTCTCTCAAGATAGCATAAGTATTATGGTGGGTGAACAAATTACTGTTGAGAAACTGATAGAAAAGCGAATAATTATGAGATTATCTAGGCATGATCATGTATATAGGCATCATGTCCGCAACAAGTAGACCGACTCCTGCCTGCATCTACTATATTACTCCACACATCGACCCACTCCTGCCTGCATCTAGAGTATTAAGTTCACAAAGAACAGAGTAACGCATTAAGCAAGATGACATGATGTAGAGGGATAAACTCAATCGATATGATATAAACCCCATCTTTTTATCCTCGATGGCAACAATACAATACGTGCCCTGCTGCCCCTGCTGTCACTAGGAAAGGACACCGCAAGATTGAACCCAAAGCTAAGCACTTCTCCCATGGCAAGTGAGGGAGTCCCGGATTAGGGGGTGTCCGGATAGCCGGACTACCATCAGTGGCCGAACTATCATCGGCCGGACTATCATCATCGACCGGACTCCAAGACTATGAAGATACAAGATTGAAGACTTCGTCCCGTGTCCGGATGGGACTTTCCTTGGCGTGGAAGGCAAGCTTGGCGATACGGATATGTAGATCTCCTACCATTGTAACCGACTCTGTGTAACTCTAGCCCTCTCCGGTGTCTATATAAACCGGATGGCTCTAGTCCGTAGGACACAACAACAACCATTACAATCATACCATAGGCTAGCTTCTAGGGTTTAGCCTCCTTGATCTCATGGTAGATCCACTCTTGTAAACATCCACAATATCAATATCAATCAAGCAGGACGTAGGGTTTTACCTCCATCAAGAGGGCCCGAACCTGGGTAAAACATCGTGTCCCTTGTCTCCTGTTACCATCTGCCTAGACGCACAGTTCGGGACCCCCTACCCGAGATCCGCCGGTTTTGACACCGACATTGGTGCTTTCATTGAGAGTTCCTCTGTGCCATCACCGATAGGAAGGATGCCTCTTCCCGTCTTCAAGGACGGCATCTTCGCCGATGGAGCCTTGGACGCCGGCCAAACTATCCGGCTAGGAGGTTTTCTTATGACCGCCTGTCTGGCCACCGCTTCAACGATGACCTCTCGTGCCATCGAGAGCAATCTTCACGTCAACTCGGAATTCACCGAGCAGTTAGATCCAGCAGAGCTCTCGTCAGTAAACGAACTCTTGGATCGGATCGCGGCCCTGGGAGTCGCTACAGTCTACAATCGGATCGGGCTTAAAACCGATCTAAGAGAGATTAACTCTCCCCAGGTTACCCACCACGTCACGGTGGTAGAGGAATATCGCGACGATCCTTCTCCCATATTGAAAACTAGTCGTGTCCGGGCTACCAAACCCTCCATGCCGGATTCCCGCGGAGGAGCGGATTCCGATCAAGCACTAAACATAAAGTCAGGCATCAGACCAGACTCGTTGGACAACGTTCCACTTTCCAAGCTTCCAAACTCGGAAACTTCTCGGCCCTTGAGCCTCGAGATGGGCAGGGTCCCGGACTCAATTAGGCCCGCCCGTCCAGATATATGCGATCTATCTCTAATCCGGCAAGAGCCAGCCGAAACAGTACAACATTACTGGGCCAGATTCCTCCTGGTCATGGACCGGATAAAGGACTGCCGAGAGGAAAACGCAATCTCGATCTTTTGCAACAATTGCACGGACAGGGGAATCTTGAACGCCGTCAGCCATCGTGAAATCACACGTTTCGCCGACTTGGCATCCATAGTGCGAAAGTACTATGCCATAGAAAGTTTCCGGAAAACCGAAGATAGGTTTTGGGATAATCCGGCCCCGAACATACCCCCAGTCCGCAACAAAAGGGTGCATTACACTCAGGCATCAAGTACAAGAACCAAAAAATAGAAGCCCCTTAAAGGGAACGGAACCGTACTGGAGGGATGGCTCAGCAAACCCTGTACAATTCACAGTACCAAGGGCGCCACACCAACACATAGCCTTCGTACATGTTGGATATTACGGCAGGTGGCGAAAAGTGGCGAGGAGCTTCTAGCCCCGCGAAACCACACCAACAATACCGGTATGGTATCAACAGTCTTCGAGACTTTGGCATCAAACAATATGCGGAAACGAACGATCCATAGCCTTGCCGAAGTCTACCAAGTAGCAACAACAAATCCTTGGAGCGACGCGGCCATCACCTTCAACGCCAGCGACGAACCTAAATTCCGAACAGCCTGAGCACCAGCCGCATTGGTCCTCAGTCCAATAGTGGACGACTTTCGACTTACCAAGGTACTTATGGATGGCGGCAGCGGATTGAACCTCATCTACGAGGAAACTCTTCAAAAAATGGAAATAGACTGGAGCCGCATTGAGCGAAGAAGCACAACCTTCAGAGGAATAATCCCTAGCCGGGAAGCACGCTGCACCGGAAAAATCACACTCGATGTGGTGTTCGGCTCGGGGGACAATTACAGGTCCGAAGAAATCACGTTCCAAGTGGCCTCGCTCAGCAGTGGATACCACGCTATATTAGGACGAGAGGCGTTCACAATTTTCCAAGCCGTACCCCATTACGGGTACATGAAGCTCAAAATGCCTGGGCCCGGCGGGATAATCACTCTCGTTAGTGATCCGGACATAGCACTCCGCGCCGAAAACAAAACAGCCGCATTAGCCCTGGAGGCACTATCCGAAGCCCTAGCGGCAGAGGAACTCACCGCGCTGCGTGCTACAGTGCACAGAGACGACGTGATACTCGATAAGAGATCCAAGCCACCTCCTTTAAACCAGCGGACGAAATTATAAAATTCCAGGTCCACCCAACGGACCCGACAAAGACGGCCTCCATCGGGGCACAGTTGAACCCTGATGTAGACGCCGCGCTGCGAGAATTCCTTCGGGAAAATTGGGACATTTTCGCCTGGCATCCTTCAGATATGCCAGGAATCCCTCGCAGGCTGGCAGAGCATAGCCTAAACATCCTAAAAGGGTTCAAGCCAGTCAAACAGGCTCTTCGACGATTTTCCGAACCCAAAAGACAGGCAATGGGAGAAGAACTAGCCAAACTATTGGAAGCCGGATTCATCAGAGACATCAAACATCCGGATTGGCTAGCAAATCTGGTAATGGTACCAAAGAAGGACAGATCCTGGCGCCTATGTGTCGATTTCAAAGACCTAAATAAAGCCTGCCCAAAGGATCCCTTCCCCCTCCCCCGCATCGACTAAATCATCGATGCCACTGTAGGGCACGATTCATTGTGCTTCCTGGACGCATACTCCGGCTATCATCAAATCAAGATGGCAGAAGCGGATCAAGCCGCAACGGCGTTCATTACTCCATATGGACCATTCTGCTTCAACACGATGCCCTTTGGACTTAAAAATGCCGGCGCAACATATCAGCGCATGATTCAGACATGTCTGGCTACCCAGATTGGCAAAACAGTAGAGGCATACGTAGATGACGTAGTCGTCAAAACCAAACACGTCGAAACTCTAGTAGACGACTTGAGGGTCACATTCGACAACCTCTGAGCATATGACATCAAGCTGAATCCGGAAAAATGCGTTTTCGGCGTACCAGTCGGAAAGCTCTTGGGCTTCATTGTATCCGGTAGAGGAATTGAAGCAAATCCGGCCAAAATCCGAGCCCTATCACAGTTGGATATTCCAAAAAACCTCAAACAGATCCAGAAATTGACTGGATGCGTGGCGGCTCTCAGCCGCTTTATCTCCCGCCTAGGAGAAAAGGCATTGCCCCTCTATCGCCTCCTCAGGCACACCGAACACTTCGAGTGGACGGATGCTGCCACTGCCGGACTCAAAGAAATAAAGGCCATATTGGCAACAAATCCGGTCCTGGCTGCGCCCAACCTGGGCGAACCTATGTTGTTATACATCGCGGCAACACATCAAGTAGTAAGCGCGGTGCTCGTCGTAGAACGAGAGACAGAAGGGCATAAATTCCCTCTTCAAAATCAGTGTACTACGTATCCACTGTTTTAACCCCCTGCAAGTCCCGTTACCCGCACTATCAAAAGATAGCGTATTCGGTGTTCATGGCATCCCGGAAGCTCCGACACTACTTTCAAGAGTGTTCGATAATAGTGGCCTCCGAAGTACCCCTAAATGACATTATAAATAACCGCGATGCAACGGGCAGGATTGCAAAATGGGCCATTGAGCTCTTACCATTCGACATAACTTACAAACCCCGGCGAGCTATAAAGTCGCAAGTCTTGGCTGACATTGTCCCTGAGTGGACTGAAGCCGAACTCCCTAAAGAGTACAGCGCATACTCTAATTGGATTATGCATTTCAACGGCTCCAAAATGTTGGCCGGATTGGGGGCTGGCATCATACTAACGTCCCCAACCGGGGACAGAGTCCAATACGTACTTCAGATAATGTACACGGACTCCAACAACGCAGCCGAATACGAGGCCCTCTTACATGGCCTCCGGATGGCAATCTCCATGGGCATCCAACGCCTAGAGGTGCGCGGGGACTCAAACCTCGCAATATCCCAAGTAAATGGAGACTTTGACGCCAAGGATCCAAAAATGGCAGCCTATCGCAACGCCGTCCTTAAAATGTCAGCTGGGTTCGAAGGATTTGAATTCCACCACGTAGCCTGAGATAATAACCAAGCGGCCGACGTACTGGCACGCATCGGCGCAAAACGTGACGCTGTCCCTCCAAATATCTTCCTGGAATGGCTGTTCAAGCCATCCGTACTATGGGAAGAGGAGTCCGGAAATAACAAACCGGAGGCAGCCGCAAAGAAATCTGACATAACCGGCGATCCAGCCGACGAAACAACACCCTCAGCTCATGACATAATGGCAGTAATCGCCCCATGGACAAAGCCGTTCCTAGCCTACTTGCTTAGGCAGGAACTCCCCGAAGACCATAATGAGGCCCGCTGCATAGTCCGGCGATCTAAAGCCTACAAGGTCCATGAGGGAGAACTCTATAAGAAAAGCACAACCGGAGTCCTTCAAAGGTGTATCTCCGAAAAGGAAGGGCGAGACCTTCTGGCTGAAATTCACGCCGGACTAGGCGGACACCACGCCACAGCCCGGGCCCTTGTAGGAAAGGCATTCCGTACAGGATTTTATTGGCCGACGGCCCGGGCAGATGCTCAGGACTTAGTGCAAAGATGCGTTGGTTGTCAGCTCTTTGCTAATCAGAGCCACATGCCACCCACCGCCCTCAAAACTATACCCATTACCTGGCCGTTTGCGGTCTGGGGGCTTGACATGGTTGGACCACTTAAAGGGGGAACCAACAAGCAAAGGTACCTATTGGTCATGGTGGATAAATTCACCAAATGGATAGAGGCCAAGCCAGTTAAAACGGCATAGTCCGGACCAGTGATAGACTTTATATACGGGGTAGTACACCGTTATGGTGTCCCCCACAGCATCATCACCGATAACGGCACGAACTTCACGGCCGATGAGGTTAAATCATGGTGCAAAAATATGGGCATCAAGCTCGATTACGCTTCAGTCTATCATCCTCAAACCAACGGTCAAGTGGAACGAGCAAATGGTCTAATAATGAGCGGCATCAAACCCAGACTAGTGCGGTCCCTTACAAAATCTGACACGCACTGGGTAGAGGAGCTCGACTCCGTACTCTGGGGGCTGCGGACAACGCCTAACCGTACTACCGGATTCACACCATTTTTTATGGTATACAGTGCAGAAGCAGTTTTGCCCTGCGACATAATTCATGACTCACCTCGAGTGCGCATGTACAAAGAAAGAGAAGCCGAGTTGGATCGGCAGGACAGCTTGGACGCATTGGAGGAAGAACGCGACGTCGCCAAGGCTCGTTCCGAATTCTATCAGCAGCAGGCTCGAAGATACCAAAGCAGAGAAGTACGGGCCAAGACTTACAACGTTGGCGAACTGGTTCTACGTCTGCCGGACAAGAAAAAGGACAAGCTCAAGCCCAAATGGGAAGGCCCCTTCATCATCGATAAAGTCTTGACTGGCGGAGCGTACCGCCTATGAAATACGTCGGATAACCGACTCGAGCCGAACCCATGGAACGCAGCCCGCCTCAGAATATTCTATGCCTAGCGCCGGACTAAGAGTTCGTCCCTTTCCCCCCATCCAAATTTTGTTTTACTTTAGCTGCCTTTTGTTTATCTTTTTCTTCTCAACCCTATTAATCAAAGCCTTCAAAGGCCCACTTGCGCATCGTTCGCGCGCAATTGATGTGCTATCCGCACTCATTATACCTAGGGGCTTCTTTACCAGAAGCTTAATTATAAGGGCTTCATGCCCAGCACATGTGTCAAGCCTCCACATGTACCTTTTATTCACCATTATATGCATCGATATGACTTAAGTTTTGGCCAAGCTGGGTTGCCTGGCTCCTGTGCTTACCCCTACGTTCCCGATTGTTCGGCTAGGAGGTAAAGGGAGCACCTTTGCGATTGTTACTGCCGGGTCAGCCGGATGTGTACCTCAGACTGGGTGAAGCCGAAAGCTAGCGTTCTTAAGGGAATACTCGGTCGGTGACTTAAAAGATGATTTTTTATCCACTTATTTATCTGCCCCCAGATGTTTTTCTGCTTTTTTTGCAGTCCAGACATGCACTTTAAGGCATGCCACCTCCAGAGGAAAGGAACCCTTAACGGAACTATTCTCCCTAGAAGATGTTTCTTACTACCCATGTAATATAACATAACTAGTTGGGCACTTGTCTGATAAAGCACTAATGACCCCTACGCCAGGTCTCCATGCATACCCCGGTTGTTTCATAACCGAGAAGGTATTCGGACACACTCCGGACTCTAGGGTCCCGAGGTCGAAGCGAAAAGGTCGGCAAAGACAAACGATCTACAATCCGGCTAGAAGGCATTTTATATGTCATTTTATAGTACATTGTCAAATCAACTGATTGTATTCTTCCTCAATCCCGTCTAACAGGTTGTCTAATTTACAGTCCTGTTGGGAAAATTTAGCGGCCAACTCTACTTGGCCGTATACTAAACTCACAGGGATCTCCTTCCCATCGGGCCCCACAGGTCTGACTTCGGCCATGTGGTTGGGATCCGCCTTCTTGTACCGCGTCTTTACCATGGCCCAGGCCTCCCTGGCACCTTGGCGGCAGGCCGAAATCTTCCATAAATGGAAGCGCTGCCGCACTCCCTGAAGCTTCTCCGCAAGATCCCCAAGACCCTCGGGTAAGGAGAAGGCTGGCCATAAAGCCTGGATGACGCCGCTCATTGCCTGCCGAACTCGTTCGATCAGTTGCAACAATTCGGGAAGTTGATCACCCGTTGATACGGGCATCTCCTCCGCAGGGCGACCTGTGAGCATACCTGCAGACATATTCTGTCAAATTGACTTCCTCACCGAACTCTTCTTTTCAAAGGAGTTCGCTCAAGCACTTACTATAGATGCCGCGACGAAGCCGCTGATTCTCCTTAACGGAGCCCGACAGCTCGGCCCGAACGCCTTTCAGCTCTTCTCCAAGCTGGGCATGGGCATCCTGGAGCTTGTTCCTTTCATGCTGCACCTTATGCAGCACCCTCTCGCCGGCCTTTAGTTGGCGCAGAAGTTCTTGCCTGTCCGGATCTTGTCCGGCAGCACCTGCAACGTCATTTTTTAGACTTGCGCAAAGGCCAAACGCTACTTATCTTTCTAAAATAATGTGTTACCAGGAGAGGTCCCTGTGTTTTCTCCTGCGCCAGAGAGTGCGGCCTCAAGTTGGGCCTTGCACTCTTGCAGCTCCTTAGACAGTTGGGTATTCTTCTCGGTAAGATCCTACGTTTCATATGATCCTTAAATCAGTTAATATAACTACTTTAAGTCTCGGGGGCTACTCTCATATACAACTATTAAATTTTCTTACCCGTATGTCTTTTACATACTGCTCCGTGGCTCTGGTAAAACCATCTTCAGTAGCACAAAGGTGTGCGTCCCCCGCGTTAAAGGCATTCAACGCCTCGGGGGAGAAGCACGCGTCACGAAATACTGTCCGGCGGCGCCTGTGATTCATGGCACTCTCCACCTCAGACTTGGTGGCGGACAGTCTGTCGGCATCCTCCGTCGGAGGAACGTCTGGCTCGCGCCTTGCGCTCGCCTCCCCCTCCAGACCAGGTGCTGGAGCCTGGCTGGTAGAGGTTGAATTGGCAACCTCCACGCCCGTAGTCTGGTGGGCGCTTTTTTCCCTACAAAAGTCATGAGCACTCAAACGCTTCCTAGGAACGTTGCTCTAAATAATGAATTGTGAGCTACACCTTTGCGGCGACGTTTCAGTCCGCGCCGCGCTCCTCTTCCGCCTACTGGTCCAGACTGGCCTTTGTTGGTCAGCCACCGCGGGCTCGGCTTCTCGCCCTAGGGGCGCCTCCTCCACAGCGCCATCATATACGGTGGTCAGAAATAAGCAAGGAAGGAATGACGGTGTCAGGACTTCGGTTGCAATCACCTGGGAAGCCGGATATAGTCCGGGATAGTCGGCCGTGATGGCGACTAAAGCATTGTCCATGCTGAGCTGGTGGAACACCCCGTCGATTAGCTCCACCTTTATGTCCAGATCCTCTTTGGAGGACGGATCCCGGGATCTCTGGATCCTCGGGTTGCGGAGCTGGACTTAGCATGTCCTCCACGATACGGCGCAGTTCCTGCGTCGAAAGAAGAACACAATATAAGAAACTTAAGTTTCACAAAGCATGGGTCGAGCACGCAGAGTGTTCGCTTACCCAAGGCCGGGGATTATTCATGGAGAAACCATTTAACGGGTTTGTCCAAAGAAAATCCTCCTTCTCCCCCTTATACAGGACGGACAGGATCGTCACGAGGTCTTCGACCGAATCCGGCCCTTTGCGGCCATGACGGGTGGCATCGTCCTCCCCGTTGAAATCCCACATGGGGTGGCCCCTGTATTGTAGTGGCTGCACCCCCCGCATAATGCATGTTGCCATGACTTCAATCATGGTCAACCCGGAATGGGCCAGTAACCTTATTCGGCCCATCAAATAATGGACGCTCTTGTCTTCCTCCAGTTGGGGGCTCCGCGGACGCCAACTAAGGCGTTTCTTCAGAGGAGCATTGCTGAACTCCGAGAGGCCGATCCGAACAGGGTCCGACAGCGGAGCGTCTTCTATATAAAACCATCCCGAAGGCCAGTCTTCAGACGCCTTCTTAGGGGTTCCGGATGGATATCCGGTCCCGGCAATGCGCCATATTTCGGCGCCGCCCACTTGATATATGGACCCCTCGTGAGAGCGGGGTACAAGGCAGAACAACCTCTTCCACAGCGTGAAATGGGGCTCGACACCCAGGAATAGCTCGCAAAGAGCTACGTAACCCGCAAAATGCAGGATCGAGGCGGGCGTGAGGTGATGAAGCTGGAGTCCATAGAACTCCAGGAGCCCGCGGAGGAATGGATGTACAGGAAATCCGAGCCCCCTTATCAGATAGGGAACGAAGCATACCCGCTCCCCTTTGTTGGGACTTGGGGTAACCTCCGCTTGCTTCCCACCTTTGTAGGTGGCCAGCCCGGCTCGAACCGGAACCATAAAGGCCGGAGGGAGATATCCCCCCGTTGGAGCTTCACCAGCTCGTTGTGCGGAATAGAGCATCTCCTCCAATCTCCTAGCAAAGGGCTGGGAGCGCGAGAAGAGGAGCCACGTTGACGGTCCATGATGGAATGGATTCTTGGTCGAAAGCGCTGCGATGAGTATTTGCGGGAGGAAGATGGTGATTTGGATCTGGATTCTTGCCTCCCTTATAGGCAGATTATTCGCACAACTAGGGGGTAAAACATAAAAGACACCCTTGCTTTTCACATTCGCGCGACGCGTGGAAGAAGGCCATTATTGGGCGTGGAAGCCAAGACGCGCAACATTGATGAGGAAGCCGGACACTGTTCGGCAGGTACGTAGAACTTGAAGGAGAACCCGCCTTGCAACGCCGAAGACTACACACATGCTGGACTTATCGTCATTGAAGCCTGGTTCGTGGGCTACTGAGGGAGTCCTGGATTAGGGGGTGTCCGGATAGCCGGACTACCATCAGCGGCCGAACTATCATCGGCCAGACTATCATCATCGATCGGACTCCAAGACTATGAAGATACAAGATTGAAGACTTCGTCCCGTGTCCGGATGGGACTTTCCTTGGCGTGGAAGCCAAGCTTGGCGATACGGATATGTAGATCTCCTACCATTGTAACCGACTCTGTGTAACCCTAGCCCTCTCCGGTGTCTATATAAACCGGATGGCTCTAGTCCGTAGGACACAACAACAACCATTACAATCATACCATAGGCTAGCTTCTAGGGTTTACCCTCCTTGATCTCGTGGTAGATCCACTCTTGTAAACATCCACAATATCAATATCAATCAAGCAGGACGTAGGGTTTTACCTCCATCAAGAGGGCCCGAACATGGGTAAAACATCGTGTCCCTTGTCTCCTGTTACCATCCGCCTAGACGCACAGTTCGGGACCCCCTACCCGAGATCCACCGGTTTTGACACCGACAGCAAGAAAGATCAGTCTAGTAGGCCAAACCAAACTGATCATTCGAAGAGACTTGCAAAGATAACTCAATCATACATAAAATAATTCAGAGGAGATTCAAATATTATTCATAGATGAACTTGATCATAAACCCACAATTCATCGGATCTCGACAAACACACCGCAAAAAGAGTTTACATCGTATAGATCTCCACAAGAGAGGGGGAGAACATTGTATTGAGATCCAGAAAGAGAGAAGAAGCCATCTAGCTAATAGCTATGGACCCGTAGGTCTGTGGTAAACTACTCACAACTCATCGGAGGGGCAAGGATGTTGATGTAGAAGCCCTCCATGGTCGATTCCCCCTCCGGCAGAGTGTAGGCGAAGGCTCCAAGATGAGATCTCACGGATACAGAAGGTTACGGCAGTGGAAAACTCCCTGGATGTTTTCGGGGTACGTAGGCTTATATAGGAGAAAGAAGTACGTCGATGGTTGCCCAAGGGGCCCGCGAGACAGGGGGGCGTGCCCTATAGGGGGGGCTCCTATCTCGTGGAGGCCTTGGCTGCTTCTTGGCTTGCACTCCAAGTCCTCTGGATCACATTCGTTCAAAAAATCACGCTCCCGAAGGTTTCATTCCGTTTGGACTCCGTTTGATATTCCTTTTCTTCGAAATGCTGAAATAGGCAAAAAAACAGCAATACGGGCTGGGCCTCTGGTTAGTAGGTTAGTCCCAAAAATGATATAAATGTGTAAAATAAAGACCATAAACATCCAAAAGGGGTAATATAATAGCATGGAACAATCAAAAATTATAGATACGTTGGAGACGTATCAAGCATCCCCAAGCTTAATTCCTACTCGTCGTCGAGTAGGTAAATGATAAAAAGAGAATTTTTGATGTGGAATGCTACCTAGCATAATTCTTAATGTAATTTTCTTTATTGTGGCATGAATGTTCAGATCCAAAATGATTCAAAATAAGAGTTCACATTGATAAAAGAAATAGTAACACTTCAAGCATACTAATCAAAGTAATCATGTCTTCTCAAAATAACATAGCAAAAGAAAGTTCATTCCTACAAAATCATATAGTTAGGCTATGCTTCATTTTTGTCACACGAATATGTTCCCAACTTCTATACCCCCGATGACAAGCCAAGCAATTGTTTCATACTTAAATAATCTCAAACTTTTTCAACCTTCACGCAATACATGAGCGTGAGCCATGGATATAACACTATGGGTGGAATAGAATATGATGATGGGGATTGTGTGGACAAGACAGAAAAGGAGAAAGTCTCACATTGACGAGGATAATCAACGGGCTATGGAGATGCCCATCAATTGATGTCAACATGAGGAGTAGGGATTGCCATGCAACGGATGCACTAGAGCTATAAATGAATGCTCAACAAAAGAAAACTAGTGGGTGTGCATCCAACTTTCTTGCTCATGAAGACCTAGGGCATTTGAGGAAGCCCATCGTAGGAATATACAAGCCAAGTTCTATAATGAAAACTTCCCACTAGTATGAAAAAGACAACTTATGAGACTCACTATATGAAAAACATGGTGCTACTTTGAAGCACAATATATGAGACTCACTACATGAAGAACAAGGTGCTACTTTGAAGCACAAGTGTGGAAAAAGAGATAGTAACATTGTCCTTTTTATTTTTTCTATTTTTTTTATTTTTTTCTTTTCTTTTTTTTCTTCTTTTTTTTGGGCCTTTCTTTTTTTCTTTTGGCCTTTTTATGGGAAATGCTCTAATAATGATGATCGGCACACTTCTATTGATTACAACATATGAATTACAACTCGAAACTAGAACAAGATATGACTCTATATGAATGCCTCCGGTGGTGTACCGGGATGGTGCAATGGATCAAGAGTGACATGTATGAACAATAATGCATGGTGGCTTTGCCACAAATACGATTTCAACTACATGATCATGCAATGGCAATATGACAAAAGTAAAGTATGTCATGATGATGATAAATGGAACGGTGGAAAGTTGCATGGCAATATATCTCGGAATGGCTATGGAAATGCCATAATAGGTAGGTATGGTGGCTATTTTGAGGAAGATATAAGGAGGTTTATGTGTGATAGAGCGTATCATATCACGGGGTTTGGATGCACCTGTGAAGTTTGCACCAAATCTCAAGGTGAGAAAGGGCAATGCACGGTACCGAAGAGGCTAGCAATGGCGGAAAGGTAAAAGTGTGTATAATCCATGGACTCAACATTAGTCAAAAGAACTCATATACTTATTGCAAAATTTTAGAAGTAATCAAAAATCAAGCACTACGTGCATGCTCCTAGGGGGATAGATTGGTAGGAAAAGACCGTCGCTCGTCCCCGACCGCCACTCATAAGGATGCACAAGCCAGGTACACTTCATGTTTCAAATTTGTTACACAACTTTTAACCATACGTGCATGCTATGGGACTTGCTAACTTCAACACAAGCATTCTTTAAATTCATAATCACCCAACTAGCATGACCTTAATATCACTACCTCCATATCTCAAAACAATTATCAAGTATCAAATTGATCATAGCATCCAATTCACTTCCTATGATAGTTTTTATTATACCCAACTTGGATGCCTACCATTCTAGGACCAATTTTATAACCATAGCAAATACCATGATGTTCTAAAAGACTCTCAAAATAATATATGTGAAGCATGATAGACTAGCAATTTCTACAAAAATAAGTCACCGCCGTGCTCTAAAAGATACAAGTGAAGCACTAGAGCAAAAACTATCAGGCTCAAAAGATATACGTGAAGCACATAGAGTATTCTAGCAAATACTAATCAAGTAGGCTTCTCCCAAAAGGTGTGTACAGCAAGGATGATTGTGGTAAACTAAAAGGCAAAGACTAATATAATACATGACGCTCCAAGCAAAACACATATCATGTGGCGAATAAAAATATAGCTCCAAGTAAAGTTACCAATGAACAAAGACGAAAGAGGGGATGCCTTCTCGGGGCATCCCCAAGCTTATTATTTTGGCTATCCTTGAATATCTTGGGGTGTCTTGGGCATCCCCAAGATTAGGCTCTTGCCACTCGTTATTCCATAGTCCATAAAAGCTTTACCCAAAACTTGAAAACTTCACAACACAAAACTCAACAGGAAATCTTATAAGCTCCGTTAGTGAAAGAAAACAAAACCACCACATAAGGTACTATAATGAACTCATTCTTTATTTATTTTGGTGTTAAACCTACTGTATTCCAACTTCTCTATGGTTTATAAACTATTTTACTAGCCATAGATGCATCGAAATGAGCAAACAACACACGAAAAACAGAATCTGTCAAAATCAGAACAGTCCGTAGAAATCTGTAACTAACGCAAACTTATGTAACTCTAAAAATCGTAAAACAATAGTAAGTCCTGTAAAATTTGTCTATTTATCAGAATCAAAAAGAATCAACGCAAAAGCATGTTTATGTGATTTAACAAAACTAAATTCGTGCGCGCAAAGTTTCTGTTTTTCAGCAGAATCAAATCAACTATCATCATAGGTTATCCTATAGGTTCTACTTGGCACAAACACTAATTAAAAGATAAAAACACATCTAAACAGAAGGTAGATGCAAGACTTATTACTAAACAGGAACAAAAACAAAAAACACAAAGAAAATTGGGTTGCCTCCCAACTAGCGCTATCGTTTAACGCCCCTAGCTAGGCATAAAAGCGAAGATAGATCTAACTAGTGCCATCTTTGATTTTCAGTTTTTTAGCTGAGTCATGTTCGAATCCGGGAGGTTCTTTCTGCTTCCCTTCATACTCATAATTTTTTAGATCTAAAGAGTCCAACCGCTTATTGCAAAGAGTAATAAACATATTCATGCGGTGAAGATTTCTGCTAACACTTTTAAGAGGCTCAAGAGACTTTTGTAAAAAATTTGTTACTTCACAAATCTTTCCAAACACTTGCGTTTCTTCTTGGGTAGGATGCGATCCTCCCTTTTTAGTTAGTGTTCCCACTATTCCCTCTATAACTTCATGCGCAATAGTAGGATCAATTTCAATTAAATTTCCCTTGGCAATGCAATCCAAGAGTTGTCTATGCATCATATTTAACCCAACATAAAAATTGCGAAGAAGAATTCTAAAGTTCACCTCTAGGGTGCATTTGCGATAATATTCCGTCATCCTATACCAAGCATCTTTTAAATTTTCTCCTTGCCTTTGCTTGAAGTGAAGAACTTCAAACTCAGGAGACATAGGAGTGGACAAGGAACTAGACATAAAGACAAGCAAGCAAAAGGCAAGCGAAAGAGAGAGGAGGTGATTGGGAAAGAGAGGGAGAATAAAACGGCAAGGGTGAAGTGGGGGAGAGGAAAACGAGAGGCAAATGGCAAATAATGTAAATGCGAGGGAGATGGGTTTGTGATGGGTACTTGGTATGTCTTGACTTGAGCGAAGACCTCCCCGGCAACGGCGCCAGAAATCCTTCTTGCTACGTCTTGAGCTTGCGTTGGTTTTCCTTGAAGAGGAAAGGGTGATGCAGCAATAGTAGCGTAAGTATTTCCCTCGGTTTTTGAGAACCAAGGTATCAATCCAGTAGGAGGCTCCTCAAAAGTCCCATGCACCTACACAAACAAACAAAGAACTCGCAACCAACGCAATAAAGGGGTTGTCAATCCCTTCACGGCCACTTGCGAAAGTGAGATCTAATAGAGATAGTATGATAAGATAAATATATTTTTGGTATTTTATAATATAGATGAAAAAGTAAAGATGCAAATAAAAGTATATTGGAAGCAAATATGATGAGAGATAGACCCGGGGGCCATAGGTTTCACTAGTGGCTTCTCTCAAGATAGCATAAGTATTACGGTGGGTGAACAAATTACTATTGAGCAATTGATAGAAAAGCGAATAATTATGAGATTACCTAGGCATGATCATGTATATAGGCATCACGTCCGCAACAAGTAGACCGACTCCTGCCTACATCTACTACTATTACTCCACACATCGACCGACTCCTACTGCATCTAGAGTATAAAGTTCATAAAGAACGGAGTAATGCATTAAGCAAGATGACATGATGTAGAGGGATAAACTCAAGCAATATGATATAAACCCCATCTTTTTATCCTCGATGGCAACAATACAATACGTGCCTTGCTGCCCCTGCTCACACTGGGAAAGGACACTGCAAGATTGAACCCAAAGCTAAGCACTTCTCCCATGGCAAGAAAGAACCAAACCAAACCAAATTGATAATTCGAAGAGACTTGCAAAGATAACTCAATCATACATAAAAGAATTCAGAGGAGATTCAAATATTATTCATAGATAAACTTGATCATAAACCCATAATTCATCGAATCTCGACAAACACACCGCAAAAAGAGTTTACATCGAATAGATCTCCACAAGAGAGGGGGAGAACATTTTATTGAGATCCAAAAAGAGAGAAGAAGCCATCTAGCTAATAACTATGGACCCGTAGGTCTGTGGTAAAATACTCACAACTCATCATGGGGCAAGGATATTGATGTAGAAGCCCCTCGTGGTTGATTCCCCCTCTGGCTGAGTGCCGGCGAAGGCTCCAAGATGAGATCTCGCGGATACAGAATGTTACGGTGGTGGAAATTGTGTTTCGTTGGCTCCCTGGATGTTTTTGGGGTACGTAGGCTTTTATAGGAGAAAGAAGTACGTCGGTGGTCGCCCGAGGGGCCCATGAGACAGGGGCGCCCTATGGGGGGGGGGGCGCCCTCCTATCTCATGGAGGCCTTGGCTGCTTCTTGACTTGCACTCCAAGTCCTCTGGATCACGTTCGTTCCAAAAATCACGCTCCCGAAGGTTTCATTCCGTTTGGACTCCGTTTGATATTCCTTTTCTTCGAAATACTGAAATAGGCAAAAAAACAGCAATACGGGCTGGGCCTCCGGTTAGTAGGTTTGTCCAAAAAATGATATAAATGTGTAAAAAAAGCCCATAAACATCCAAAAGGGGTAATATAATAGCATGGAACAATCAAAAATTATAGATACATTGGAGATGTATCACTTGTCGGCAGCCGCCAAGGCCCGGCAAGCAACGCACCCAACAATTTGCTTGCCGGGGTCGCTTGCCTTGGCCTTCTTGGCAGCGCTGGTGTCGTCGGATCCCTCGACGGCAAGCACGGCCTTGCCCTTGCGCTTTCTATTGTGGCGCCGACCCTTGTTTGTTGGGGCGGCGGTGTCTTCGTCTGTGGAGTCGGTTTCCGCACCAGCGTCCTTGCCGGGGTACTTCCTCCCCTCTTTAGCTCGAGCGCACCTATCGGCCAGAACATAAAGTTCGGCCACATCTTTGACCTGGTTCATTGCCAGCTCTTCACGAATCTTGGGTTGCGCACAATTGGATGGAATGCTTGATCACGGCGGCGGGGTGAACGTCTAGGATGTTGTACTGCACCCGGCTGAACCTCCATATGTACTTGCGCAGGTTTTCAGCTTCCTTCTGGGGGATGATATGCAAATCGCTTGCCTGGCCATCAGCTTGATGGCCCCCAGTGAAGGCGCCAACGAACTCATGACACAAATCCGACCAAGAAGAAATGGGATCTGCCGGCAAGTGCATCAACCATGACATGACATTGGGCTTAAGTGCCAACGGGAAGTAATTGGCAAGCACATTGTCGTCGCGGGCTCCAGCAGCTTGCATCGCGATGGTCTAGATGCTGAGGAACTCTGACGGATGAGTCTTGCCGTTGTACTTCTCGCCAATGTCGGGCTTAAACATGCGGTGGGAGGGCCACTAGAACTGCCGCAACTCACGGGTAAAGGTGGGCAACCTACCTTGTAGGGTAGGCCACTATAGCCTCCCGACGCCGGGTGGTCCATAGTGGGCCCTGCCCGCCTATCTGACTGGTGGTGCGCATCACGCTGGCGTTCGATGGTGGTTTGAGCGTCTTCAAGGGCTCGCTCCTGAAGAACTTGGCCTTGATCACGGTGGGTCCATGGATCAGACGATGCTATGGAAATGTTATCACAACCGTCATCACGATGGACCGACACCCGCGGTAACTGGCGTGGGGGAGGAGAGTGCACCATGGCTGCATCACCCCCGGCCCTTCCACCACTGGCATGCAGTGGCTCGATGGAGTGTCGGCCTAAGGGCCCCGCTTGTCGCGGCTCATCTTTGTTGGTGACACCGACGAGGCTCCAGATGGTGGTTCTCCACTCGTCGAGCTTTTCTGCAGCAGGAGGAAAGTCGAGGAGTAGCTGCGCACCCGTGAAAGCTTCTACTGGCATGGGCGGCGGCGAAAGCTGCATGGACCATGACGTGCTCCGACTTCTAACCACATTAGAAGGATCTCTATCACGGCCTTGCGGCTGTACGCCATTTTCTCCAGCACATCGGCGTGCATGCTGGCCTCCTTCTTCCAACGAAAGATGCGCATGACTCTTCCCACGGCGGGGCCCGGGGTCACCAGCGTGGTGACGCTGCTCATCGCGCACAACTAGGGAAGAGCGCATTCTGGGCACCGGCGTAGATGTCTTGGAGGTCGCCGTGCCGCTGATAGGTGGCACCGCGTCGACCTTCGAGGGCCCCACGCCGCCTGCGGTGTGGGCCCAGCTCCGTCTTTGGATTTGGCGGCATGCGGCCCGTCGTCTTGCGCACGAACGATGCTGCTCACCAGGCTTTGACTGCCAGAACGATGTGGGTGTTCGCGGGCCGCGCCTCGGCTCCGTCAGTGACCGCCCTGCTATTTGCTTGCACTAGTACGGGCCGTCCGGCTCCGGATGAACTGATCACCGTCGTTGTCTTCTTCTTGGGAGCCGAGCCGGGGGGGTTCTTTTCCTTTCTTTCTTTCTTTCTTTTCTTTATTTTTTTATTTTCTATTTTATTTCATTTTAAAGTATTTAGGAATTTTCTAAAAATGTGTTTACTTCACCATAATTACCTATGTAATATTTGGCACCCCCCAAACATTTTTGTTTTGACTTTTGAAAACTTTGGGTGTTTGTCGCTAATTCATTTTTGAAATAGCAATGCTTTTGAACTACCACTTAATTAGCAACAATAACATAGATGACATGGCATCATCAGGAGAGTTTTACTGTAGTCTAATTATCCGGGCGTCACAATTCTCCTGCACTACAAGAAATCTCGTCCCGAGATTTAAGAGGGGAGTAAGGGGGAAACTTCTGGTTACGAAATTCTAACGAGTCTTCTCAGTCTTGGCTGCCCTTTCGAATAGGTTGACCCCTTTCGTTGATGTCTTCATTTCTCTGCTTCAAGGCACCATGATCAAGTCGTCATCCTTTCTTCGGGATCTCCATCGTCCTACGAACGCGACCAAGGGGAAAAACTCCAGAAGAATGCATCTCCACAAAGCTGGGCATCTAACGGTGAACTCAATGGGAAATACACAAGGTACCCCGCGAGTTGTATTACAGTGAATTCGTTGAGTGCAATATACGATGGTACCAAAGTTTCAAACGGGTAGGCTATCATTCGATGACTAGACAGAAGCTGGAATGGTGGTTTGAACAACGAGAATAACATGTTGTTTGATTCCAGGATGAATAATGGTATAGATTTTAGCTCGTGAATCACATACGAAGCCAAGTGCACAGGACACATTAGATTCCGAGTTGTAACGAAGAGTCAGGTTTCGATCCAGTGGACCTGTGGGTTATGGGCCCACCATGTGGGTTGAAAGTAGGAAAGGTGGTGACATCTTGCACAACCACGACAAGGAGGCATGTGAGTGAATAGCTTGTCAGCTATGCTGGCGACAATGTCGGTACCAAGAACGGGGAACGAAGAGAGCAATTTTCTTGCTTGTTGATCAAGGCGAACCAATTGACAAAGTTAGCACTCATCGGTGGTTACCGGAATGTCATCAAAAATAATAACAGGGTCTTACAGAAAGAGTGGTACAACAAGGTGCCTACCTAAGCATGGAATTATCTCTGCTCAGTTAAGTCAGATTCAGGAAAGGTTAATCAAAAGAATGGAAAGGAAAACGTGATTATCAGATTAAACAGAACGATGGAAAGGAAAATTGTGATTGCACACAATTATTAGGAGTGTATCCTTCCCATGTACAAGCAGAACATGGCATACAGGGTAGGAGAGCAAGTACCCAACCATTTAGATAAGAGGCAAGGAACAATCAAGATGTTACCCATACAACGGTGGTTGGATAACTGACCAAGAAACATTTAGCATCGCACCTCCAATGTTATTGTTGAAGAGCGGGGTATCATAGTCATGCTTCAAGGTAGCAATGATATGGTGTTTCAATCAAGGGCCAGGCTTTGGATACACAAATGATCCATCAGGAGCAACTTATAAAATAAGTCTTACAATTTCCTCCAGGAAGAATGGTTATCCTTGCAAAAGAAATTATAATGATAGGTCCTCCAGCCAGGGGGTGCTAGGCATGACATCATATTACTGGGTCATCAAAGGACCAACATCATAACTACTGGAAAGTTGTCCCAACCATCATATCTGACCGAGTTCCAGATCCGATTGGTGTCATGATACCTCAGACTCAGGATGTCCGAGAAGAAAAGGTGCAACACAAATCAACGAAATGACATTGCAAGATTCTCGGGGTAATGAACTATGGGAGCGGGTTCCTGAAACAATAGTTCATCATTAAACCAAAGAGGGGATGAGGAGAAGTCAGATGGACTCAGCGACAATTCATCGAGATTTCCAAAAAGATGGATTTCCATAATTACATGAACAAGGAGATAACATATGTCAGATCAAATGATATAATGATGTATGCTCGAGGAAAAACATCCACAATTAAACATTGATCGAAAGTGCACCTAGAAGTATGGACTAAGTAGCACGATCAATGTTAGAATGGTGATTTGATAACCAAAAGACTTAGAATGAAACTATCAGCCATTCACTTCAAAGCAATAGGGTTGCTAGAAGTTTTGAATTCTCACATCATAGTTCGATTGTCGGTTTTCTGGTTAGAATAACACGAGGACCAAGGAGTGAACGAATATGACAAAAGGTATCACCTCCATCAAGAATTCTTAAGAGGTGGTGAAATTCTCACGACATTCTTGACATAAAAGATGGTAATACTCCAAGGTAAAGAAGAACAAATGTTGGATAGCAAGGATCTCAAGGTATAACACAAAACATGAACAAGTTGTGTTGAACGGAAGGCAATCGAGTGGTCGATGATAACACAAATCATCGAGGGAAAGGATGGTATTTCTCATCATGAATTCAATTGATATCCTTGAGGAGCTCGGAATGTTGATGATGATCATGACACATTTGTCGAGAGGTTTCATGAAGATATAATCGCTCATTGATGACATCAAGCAAAAGGAAGGATGGAATGAAAAGTTATTGAAACCACGGATACGACACAAACTCGGAATCAAGCTTGTTGTTCAAGGCGAAATGATATGACGAGGAAAGTCAACGTAAGCTTAGCTCATCGTCGAAAATTGTGCTTCGGAAAGAAGGAACAGATAGCACGGGTTAAAAAGTTGCACGATAATGATATGGCCGATCAGGCTAGGAATGTCTTGAAGCGTTATTAAATCATAAGCAACAAAAATTACTTAGAGTTATAGAATCGGAGTGCAGAATCGATTCACTTAATGGTGTTCTCGAGTGACTAATAACTCAGAACCCGAGGGAAATTGGAATTGGCGAGAATAATAGTTGATGAAGAACTCATAAGAAGTTATGTAGTTCTGTGGTATTCTTGAGATACCAAAGTGTAATGCTCGATGGTAGATGAAAGTAAAGGTTGGACAGGTGCAATGATCTACAGAAGACAAGTACTTCAACTTGTCCGAGAAATGGTATTTAAAAGGAGAACATGGCCGAAACAACAATTGCAAAATGCCAGATCCCAGATATAAGATAAACTTATACCAAGGAAATATTTATTTGAAGAGAAGCTTTAATGATACGATCTACATCGTTTCCATGGGAATGAACACAAAGTTCAAGGTTGACTCCCACTTCTCCAATGCGAGACCATTCATACACTGCTCTAATAAAAATAATTTCAATGTGAAAACCTACCGGGTGAATTACTAGAGGAGTATGACCCGTGAGAAGTTTTCGGGTCACACAGATAAGGAAGGCATAAGGTTCAACCCATCGGGATATCTTAGAAACATATACCACAAGCTTCGAGAGTAATTATCACCAGCTCGAAAGCAGAGCATGGTTGGCCAAATCGGAGAATATGATTTACAAATTGCATTATGTGTCAGGGAAAGAACTTCTTGAGGTTTTGTATATGAAGGACACTGTTGGATGATATTTCAACAAAGGATCCGACGGTCCATAGCGAAGCTGATGTGAGTACTGGCACACAACCAGAGGAAGGAACAATGCGAAGGCATTGGATTATAGAAGTAACTGGATAATTCAAAGCTCAATGCAAAGGAATTATGATTTCAAATTCAAGGGATCAGAAACAAACGCTCTGATTAAGGATGGATAAGCTGAATAGACTTAGGGGTACAATCGATGACAATTTAATTAGTTGAGAACCAACTCATGTCCAAACTGACATTGAGCCGGAAGGATGAATTCTAGGATTCGACGGAGCAATGCGAGCATCCTCAACATATTGAATCAACAGACTTAAAATGATAAAGTCAAGGGATGCCAATAGGATTATGAGACTTATGGGATTAACCATAAAAGCAAGCAAGAATTTCAAGAGCAATAGGCTGCTCAGGAATTTCAGAAGATCGAATGGTATTTCGAAGTCTTTCACAAAACACTTGATCAGTGGGGTTGAGCGGATACTCGGTAAGTGCGAGGAATTATCCGTAGGGGGTATTCATGTGGCAAGAACTGCAAGACAATGGCTCAAAAGATTCTTAAAAGTCGAGGAACAATTCAATGCATCTTGTAATAACAAGAGCAGCTAGGGATGAATGTAAGAATGGCAAGGATAATAAGTTATCCATAAGGATTTATCGGTGGAAGGGAATTGCTAAAGAAGTGGGCACAAAGTCTCGAGAGAACTTCAGCGAGTATCTTCGGAATCTTCTGGTGTAGCAAACGATCATCGAGAGTGAGGGGCTCTCCGGGAGAAAGTATTTTCGAAAACCTAAAGTTAGTTTTTTTTAGCAAAATCATTTAACCCGAATAGAAGAGAGATAAGAGTCCCAGAGTATAGGTCGAGGAATAAAAGATCCTAATACCACCCAATGGCAACATGGGCCCGTAGGGCACACAGCCATGTTAGTAAAAGTTTTTACAATGTCTAGACTCGACTTCGGCCAAGCAGTGTGGAAGCGGGATTCCTACAGGCAGTCGGCTCTGATACCAACTTGTGCGCCCCCGATTCAATCATACACTAATCATACACCCAAACGTGTACGATCAAGATCAGGGACTCACGGGAAGATATCAGAACACAACTCTAAAAATAAAATAAGTCATACAAGCATCATAATACAAGCCAGGGGCCTCGAGGGCTCGAATACAAGTGCTCGATCATAGACGAGTCAGCGGAAGCAACAATATCTGAGTACAGACATAAGTTAAACAAGTTGCCATAAGATGGCTAGCACAAACTGGGATACAGATCGAAAGAGGCGCAGGCCTCCTGCCTGGGATCCTCCTAACTACTCCTGGTCATCGTCAGCGGGCTGCACGTAGTAGTAGGCACCTCCAGCGTAGTAGGAGTCGTCGTCGACGATGGCGTCTGGCTCCTGGACTCCAGCATCTAGTTGCGACAACCAGAAAGAAAGGAAAGGGGGGAAAAGGAGGGAGAAAGCAACAGTGAGTACTCATCCAAAGTACTCGCAAGCAAGGATCTACACTACATATGCATGGGTATATGTGTAAAGGGCCATATCGGTGGACTGAACTGCAGAATGCCAGAATAAGAGGGGGATAGCTAGTCCTATCGAAGACTACGCTTCTGGCAGCCTCCGTCTTGCAGCATGTAGTAGAGAGTAGACTGAAGTCCTCCAAGTAGCATCTCCAAGTAGCATCGCATAGCATAATCCTACCCGGTGATCCTCCCATCGTCGCCCTGTGGAAAAGCGATCACCGGGTTGTATCTGGCACTTGGAAGGGTGTGTTTTATTAAGTATCCGGTTCTAGTTGTCATAAGGTCAAGCTACAACTCCAAGTCGTCCTGTTACCGAAGATCACGGCTATTCGAATAGATTAACTTCCGTGCAGGGGTGCACCACATAACCCAACACGCTCGATCCCATTTGGCCGGACACACTTTCCTTGGTCATGCCCGGCCTCGGAAGATCAACACGTCGCAGCCCCACCTAGGCACAACAGAGAGGTCAGCCCGCCTGTCTAAATCCTATGCGCGCAGGGGTCTGGGCCCATCGCCCATTGCACACCTGCACGTTGCGAGGGCGGCCGGAAGCAGACCTAGCAACCTCCATTACAAAGGAAGTCATGTTACGCGGTCCAATCCGGCGCGCGCCGCTCCGTTGCTGACGTCAAGAAGGCTTCGGCTGATACCACGACGTCGAGTGCCCATAACTGTTCCCGCGTAGTTGGTTAGTGCATATAGGCCAGTAGCCAGACTCAGATCAAATACCAAGATCTCGTTAAGCGTGTTATTATGAAGCAACCGCGAACGCCGACCAGGGCCAGGCCCACCTGTCTCCTAGGTGGTCTCAACCTGCCCTGTCGCTCCACCACAAAGTAACAGTCGGGGGCCGTCGGGAACCCAGGTCCACCTCTACCGGGATGGAGCCACCTGTCCTTTCAGCCCCCTCATCAGAATCACTTGCGGGTACTCAACGAGCTGACCCGACTTTGGTCACCATCTGTATAGTATGTATGTATGTATAGTATATACCTGTGATCACCTCCCGAGTGATCACGGCCCAATAGTATGGCAAGGCAGACTGACAAGAATGTAGGGCCAATGATGATAAACTAGCATCCTATACTAAGTATTTAGGATTGCAGGTAAGGTATCAACAGATGTAGCAACAATGTCAGGCTATGCATCAGAATAGGATTAACGGAAAGCAGTAACATGCTACACTACTCTAATGCAAGCAGTATAGAGGAGAATAGGCGATATCTGGTGATCAAGGGGGGGGGGGGCTTGCCTGGTTGCTCTGGCAAGAAGGAGTCATCTTCGGTGTAGTCGAACACACGGATATCGGCACCGGTCTCAGAGTCTACCGGAAAGAAGTAACGAAGGGGAACCCAATAAATAACAGAGCAATCAAATGTAACACAAAGCAAGACGCGGCAATATGCAGTGCTAGGGGTGACCTAACGTGGTATTAGGTGATACCGGCGAAGGGGGGAAACATCTGGGAAAGTATCCCCAGTGTTTGGCGTTCTCGGACAAATGAACCGGAGAGGGAAAGTTGCGTGTTTGCTATGCTAGGAAGGTGTGGCGAACGAACGGGCTGCGTATTTGGATTCGTCTTGTCGTTCTGAGCAACTTTCATGTTGAAAATAATTTAATCCGAGTTACGGATTAAAAGTTATGATTTTCTGAAGATTTTATTAATTTCTGGAATTTAATTAGTTATTTAAGTTAATTTGAAAATGGAATAATGACATCAGCATGATGTCATGCTGACGTCAGCAGTCAACAGAGTTGACCGGTCAACCTGACCAGTGGGTCCCACTGGTCAGAGACACATGTTAATTATCCAAATTTAATTTAATCCAACCAGAATTAATTAGGGGTGGGCCACACTGCCATACTAATTAACTAACCAGGCTAATTAGATAACTAATGTTTAATTAGTTTAGTTAGTTGTTTAGTCTAATTAAACAAAATTAATTAAGTTAATTATTTCTCTAATTAATTAATTAATTATTTTTATTTTTATTTTTATAAATATGTTCAGGGGGGTGGGGGGCCCTTTCCATTGGTCCAGGGGGCCTAGTGGGTTTGCGGGCGCTGCGGTTGCCGCGGGTGCGGGCGCTGGGCGTCGGCGCTCGACTGGGCGAGCGCCCAGATCGACAGGCAGGGGGGGCGCCAGCCACGGGCGTGGCGCGGCCGCCGGCGTGGCCGCCGGCGCCCACGACGCCAGCCAAGGGAACGGAGGGCGGCGCCACGGGAGGGCGGTGATGGGCGTTCAGCGCGGTAAGGCCGCACGCGAGACGAGGAGAGCGGGGGCGCTTAGAGCGCCGGAGTTGGCCGCGGACATGGCGGCGTCACCAGTGCAGGGTGGTGCAGGAGCGGGGCAAGGTGAAAGGCGGCGAGCACGGAGGAGTCGGCGACGGGTGCGGCTAACGGCCGGGGCGCGCGGGGCTGGCGCGGCCCCGAGCGGCGAGCGGGGGAGGAGACGAGCATGGGGCGAGGGAGAGAGAGGAGTGGCGCAGAGGCCGTGGCCTCACCGGAGTCGTAGGGTCTAGGTAGTGGGGGTTGAGGAGGAGGACGGAGACGACGGCGTAGAAGGGGAAGTCTGGCGGCGTCCCGGATGCTTCGGGCGATGGAGTCGGGGTCGAGGCGGCGATGGCGGGGCGACGCCGGGAGGAAGCAGAGCCCGGCCGGGGAGGAGGGGTGGACGGGGCGGCGTCGGGTGGCGGCGGGGCCATCCGGCGTGTGGCGGGACAGCACCAGGTGCGGGGTGGTGTCGAGCGGCGTCGGCCTCCTCTGGATCCCGATCCAGATCGGGAGAGAGGAGGGGGCGTCGTGGGGAGAGTGGGGTGTGGGTGCGGGGAGTGGGTTAGGGTTTGCGGGGTGAGGGGATAAGGAGAGGGAGTGGCCGGCTAGGCCTTTGCCCAGTTGGGCCGGTGGCCGAATGGGCCGGCCAGTTGGGTCGGCTGGCCCAGGGGGGGGGGTTCTTTTCCTTTCTTTCTTTCTTTCTTTTCTTTATTTTTTTCTTTTCTGTTTTATTTCATTTTAAAGTATTTAGGCATTTTCTAAAAATGTGTTTACTTCACCATAATTACCTATGCAATATTTGGCACCCCCCGAACATTTTTGTTTTGACTTTTGAAAACTTTGGGTGTTTGTCGCTAATTCATTTTTGAATTTGCAATGCTTTTGAACTACCACTTAATTAGCAACAATAACATAGATGACATGGCATCATCAGGAGAGTTTTACTATAGTCTAATTATCCGGGCGTCACATTGCTGAGTCGGTCTAGAGGCTGCACGTCGCCACGCAGGTGCTCTCCTAGCTGGCTGAGCTGGCAGCTGCATGGGAACGTCGGTGGAGTCTTGGCTATTGTGGGCCTGGCCGCGGCCCGCTGACGTCCTCGGCAAGGTTCTTGCCAGGGTCCTGGCAAGGGTCTTGCCGTGACGTCACGGTCGTCCTCGGCAAGGATCTTGCCGGAGGTCTCGTGGATTTTCTCAGCAAAGATCTTGCCGAGGATCATTGTCTTCTGGTCCTCATCTGATCTTGTGTGTTTATGATCTTCACGAAGATCTGCATGCCACCACGGAGGCGCCTCCTGAGCCTTGGTTCCAATGTGGTCGATGGCGTTGGAACCCTTGGGCTCAAGGTTGGCGCGCTCTGCTGGCGCTGGGCAAGTTACCCCGGGAAGGCTCTTGCCGGGGCTGCAGAGGCTGCCCCAGCAAGGGTCTTGCCGGGGGAGTCTACCTCGCCCTCTCGCTTTTTGTGTCTCTGGTCTTGGTGTTGCTATGATTGTATTGCTCCTTCGGCTTCCCTCCTCTGCCCTGCTAAGTGTGGCCACCAGCGCGGCTCTGACTTCCCGTGCACAAGTAAAGGGGTACAAAAGAGAGCCCCTACTTTTGTACACCGACAAGGGTGCAACAATTGGCACGAGAGGACAGAGGATGAAATGGGCAAACACTTGCAGAAGAGGGGTTTTACTCCAGATTATACGGTGTGGACATTTCATGGAGAGTCTAGCCAACGCGCCAGAGCTGAGGTGCTTCGTCATTGCACTGACGAGCATGGTACCGGGATGCAAGACATGGTGTAAGACTTTGATGATGCTTGGGACTCGGAGATGAGATGGAGGAATCTGCAAAGGCCTTGAATGAAATGTTGGAGTTTTCAAAACATCCTCTCCACAAGGACAATGAGCTTTGTTAGTTGGACGCCATCTCACAAATAATGGCTCTGAAGGCTCAATTCAACTTGGGCAGAGAATGCTACGACGCGATGATGACAATATTTGGACTTTTTCTACCCAAAGGCCACGTACTACCTGCAAACCTGTACCAGTCAAATAAAATCCTCCATCCTCTTAAGATGCCCTAAGAGAAGATACAAGCCTGTGAGAATGGATGTGCCTTATTTAGGCTTCAGTATGCAGACTTGAACTATTGTCCCATTTGCAAGCCATCCAGGTATGTTGTGGTAGACAACGGTATGGGTGAGAAGACACAGACCAAAATCCCCGTTAATGTTCTTCGGTATATGCCTATCATAACAAGACTTCAACATCTTTTCATGGTCGAAGAGATGGCAAGACAGATAACATGGCACAAAACGGGGAAAAGAACCCAACTAGATGCAGATGGGAAGATAATGATGGTGCACACATCAGACGGTGAAGCGTGGAAGCGCTTCGATGCATTACATGATGACAAAGCGGCAAATTTGAGGCATCGTCGAGTCGCAATCAGCACGGATGGGTTCAGTGTGTTTGGTCTGATGGCAAGCCAATACAGTTGTTGGCCCGTATTTGTCATTCCACTTAATCTCCCCGGACAAATTATGCAAAGAAAGAACATTTTCCTGACGTTGATAATTCCAGGGCTGAACTATCCGGGGAAGAATATGAATGTGTACATTCAGTAGCTGAAGGATGAATTGCAAGAAGCCCGGGATAATGGGTTCAAGACATACAATGCCTTTAGCAAAAAGAACTTCATAATGCGTGTGTGGTACATGTACTCAACGCATGACTTGCCGGTGTATGCGCTATTCATTGGCTGGTGTGTGCATGGAAGGTTCCCGTGCCCCACATGCAAGGGAGCTCTTTAGTGTCGTTGGCTTGAGGCCGGTCGCAAGTTTTCTTGCTTCGACATGCATAGACCGTTCCTGCATCCTCGCCATAAGTTTAGGAAAGACAAGCAGAACTTCATCAAAGGTGGAGTTGTGAAAAGACTCTGCACCACCTCCGTTGAGAGGCCAAGAGATCCTGGATCAGTTAAATGCCCTTGAGCCAGATCTAGAGCATCCAGGGTATTTCAAGGGGTATAATTCGCAACACGCCTCGACTCACAAGACATGCTTGTGGGATCTGCCTTACTTCAAAGACCTCCTTTGCCCACACAACATCGACGTGATGCACACTAAGAAGAATATCACCGAGGCACTTTTGGTACATTGTTTGGCATAGATAGGAAGTCAAAGGATAATCTTAAGGCAAGAGTCGATCAGGAGGCGCTATGTCATAGACCGTTACAAAACATGCAACCACCAAAAGGAAAGAAGAACTGGACAAAGCCAAAGGCATGGTTCAATCTTGGAAGGCCAGCTATGAGGGAAATAATCTTGTGGGGGAAAATGCAGTTAATGTTCCCCGATGGGTATGCAGCGAATCTAAAGAGGGGAGCGAGTCTTGAAAAATTGAAGATATCTAGTCTCAAGAATCATGATTGGCACATATGTATTGAGCAGGTAATGCCGGTAATGTTGCGTGGATTCATCCCTAAGGATGAATGGCTAGTACTGGCAGAGCTAAGCTATTTCATCTGTGTTCTTTGTGCTAAAGACCTACCGCCTGACCTGGTAGAAGAAATGGAAGAGTTGGCGCCGGAGTTGATTTGCAAGTTAGAGAAGATATTTCCGCCGGGCTTCTTTAATCCAATGCAACACTTGATTTTGCATCTCCTAGCCGAGGCAAGATTGGGGGGGCCAGTGCCGAATTGTTGGTGCTACACAACTGAGAGGATGCAGAAAACGCTTCGAGCAACATGTAAAGATAAACGTAGAATCAAAGCATAGATGGCCGAGGCATTCATTACTTAGGAGGCGGCAAACTTCGTGACAACACACTACGAAGCCAAAAATATTCATTTGCATAATCCAAAGCCTCGGTACAATGCCGGCGACCCTAAAAAGGGTTGATCCAACCTCAGCCTATTCAAAGGGATTTGACACCAGCTCGTGCTTCTAATTCCTTAATGTTGGATTTCGAAGAATGGTAGACCATTTCGTTGTATATCTTCAAAAGCCTAACAGAAGTGCGGGCGTATATTGACTAAGTTCTCGGTACATTGTTTTGCAACTTCTAATTCCTTTGAACTGCTCTTATTCCGGGATAAATTTGATACAGTCAATACATCGCCAAATTCTCGTATAGAGTGGTGATCCAAAAGGATTTCGTCGAAGAGTATGAGCTTCTGGCAAAGCGTGGACGCGGATATCCCGGTTTCATGTCTTGGTTCAGACAAGCAGTAATTTCCATTAGACCATTTCATTTCTTCGTCTAATTTGTGGCTAATGCAACAATCCCTTTCGTACTAAACTCGTATGCTAATTCAGAGCTTATGGACGCCGAATTGAGACAAGTCACTAATGGTTTTGACTATAAGGTCCGTTCATTTGACAAATACAACATCAACGAGTATTGCTTTCGTACCTATGGCAAAGAGCTATCTATGGCTGACTGAAAGTCTACAAATTGTTGTGTCTCTGCTATCGGCGAAGGAGATACCGAGTATTATGGAAGAGTTGAAGCAATTTATGAAATTCAATTCTATGGTTCTTCAAATGTTATTGGTTCCAGCCGAAGGAGACTAGAACTCATGAACATATAGGGCTAGTGGAAATAAATCAAAACACCCATTTGGATGTTCCCGATGTCTGTATTATGGCTCAACGGGCAACCCAAGTTTTCTATCTACCGTGGGCCTGTCAAAGTGATCCTAATCTCAAAGGTTGGGATGCCATTTATGAAGTGCCGCCACGTGTTAGACCACCTCCCCCCAATGAAGATGATTATGAACCTCGCATTAACCCAGAGACATATGAAAGAGAATTCTTCCAAGGAACACGTCTTTGGAAAAAACGTTTCAGGAACTGCTCTACTTCACCCCAGAACATTGAACTAGACAACGATAGTGAACCCGACTTCACCCCTCAGCCAGAACAAGAAGAGCCTGAACTAGAAGAGGTTACAGCTGTGGATGACCTATCAATGCTTGACAGATTACGTAGAGGTGGCCTTCCACATGATGATGCATTTATTAATGATGACGATGAGCATGTCATTACTGATAGTGATGATGATGATGCATTTATTGATCCCGAAGGATTTATTGAACCAGATTATTACTAGGTATTAATTTTTTATGTTGTACTTGACTTATATAGTTATTTGTATGATTGTATGATTTATATAGTTATTTGCATAATTTTATTACTTTGTATGATTGTTTGTTATACATAGTGCCATGGTCTTGATATTCGTCCCCGTCGGTCCTCGCCCGCTTTATGCTTCAGATGTGGTGAATCCTCTTTTATAACTATTTGTTGCATTTCGCATTTATGACAACTATGACTGTCAGTGTCAAAACCGGCGGATCTCGGGTAGGGGGTCCCGAACTGTGCGTCTAGGCGGATGGTAACAGGAGACAAGGGACACGATGTTTTACCCAGGTTCGGGCCCTCTTGATGGAGGTAAAACCCAACGTCCTGCTTGATTGATATTGATATTGTGGATGTTTACAAGAGTGGATCTACCACGAGATCAAGGAGGCTAAACCCTAGAAGCTAGCCTATGGTATGATTGTAATGGTTGTTGTTGTGTCCTACGGACTAGAGCCATCCGGTTTATATAGACACCGGAGAGGTCTAGGGTTACACAGAGTCAGTTACAATGGTAGGAGATCTACATATCCGTATCGCCAAGCTTGCCTTCCACGCCAAGGAAAGTCCCATCCGGACACGGGACGAAGTCTTCAATCTTGTATCTTCATAGTCTTGGAGTCCGGTCGATGATGATAGTCCGGCCAATGATAGTTCGGCCGCTGATGGTAGTCCGGCTATCCGGACACCCCCTAATCCGGGACTCCCTCAGTAGCCCCCGAACCAGGCTTCAATGACGATAAGTCCAGCATGTGTGTAGTCTTCGGCGTTGCAAGGCGGGTTCTCCTTCAAGTTCTACGTACCTGCCGAACAGTGTCCGGCTTCCTCATCAATGTTGCGCGTCTTGGCTTCCACGCCCAATAATGGCCTTCTTCCACGCGTCGCGCGAATGTGAAAAGACAGGGTGTCTTTTATGTTTTACCCCCTAGTTGTGCGAATAATCTGCCTATAAGGGAGGCAAGAATCCAGATCCAAATCACCATCTTCCTCCCGCAAATACTCATCGAAGCGCTTTCGACCAAGAATCCATTCCATCATGGACCGTCACCGTGGCTCCTCTTCTCGCGCTCCCAGCCCTTTGCCAGGAGATTGGAGGAGATGCTCTATTCCGCACAACGAGCTGATGAAGCTCCAAGCGGGGGGATATCTCCCTTCGGCCTTTATGGTTCCGGTTCGAGCCGGGCTGGCCACCTACAAAGGTGGGAAGCAAGCGGAGGTTACCCCAAGTCCCAACAAAGGGGAGCGGGTATGCTTCGTTCCCTATCTGATAAGGGGGCTCGGATTTCCTGTACATCCATTCCTCCGCGGGCTCCTGGAGTTCTACGGACTCCAGCTTCATCACCTCACGCCCGCCTCGATCCTGCATATTGCGGGTTACGTAGCTCTTTGCGAGCTATTCTTGGGCGTCGAGCCCCATTTCACGCTGTGGAAGAGGTTGTTCTGCCTTGTACCTCACGAGGGGTCCATATATCAAGTGGGCGGCGCCGAAATATGGCGCATTGCCAGGACCGGATATCCATCCGGAACCTCTAAGAAGGCGTCCGAAGACTGGCCTTCGGGATGGTTTTATATAGAAGACGCTCCGCTGCTGGACCCTATTCGGATCGGCCTCCCGGAGTTCAGCAATGCTCCTCTGAAGAAACGACTTAGTTGGCGTCCGCGGAGCCCCCAACTGGAGGAAGACAAGAGCGTTCATTATTTGATGGGCCGAATAAGGTTACTGGCCCATTCCGGGTTGACCATGATTGAAGTCATGGGAACATGCATTATGCGGGGGGTGCAGCCACTACAATACAGGGGCCACCCCATGTGGGATTTCAACGGGGAGGACGATGCCACCCGTCATGGCCGCAAAGGGCCGGATTCGGTCGAAGACCTGGTGACGATCCTGTCCGTCCTGTATAAGGGGGAGAAGGAGGATTTCCTTCGGACGAACCCGTTAAATGGGTTCTCCATGAATAATCCCCGGCCTTGGGCAAGCGAACACTCTGCGTGCCCGACCAATGCTTTGTGAAACTTAAGTTTCTTATATGTTGTTCTTCTTTCGACGCAGGAACTGCGCCGGATCGTGGAGGACATGCTAAGTCCAGCTCCGCAACCCGAGGATCCAGAGAGATCCCGGGATCCGGCCTCCGAAGAGGATCCGGACATAAAGGTGGAGCTAATCGATGGGGTGTTCCACGAGCTCAGCATGGACAATGCTTTAGTCGCCATCACGGCCGACTATCCCGGACTATATCCGGCTTCCCAGGTTATTGCGACCGAAGTCCTGACAGCGTCATTCCTTCCTTGCTTATTTCTGACCACCGTATACGATGGCGCTGTGCAGGAGGCACCCCTAGGGCAAGAAGCCGAGCCCGCGGTGGCTGACCAACAAAGGCCAGTCTGGACCAGTAGGCGGAAGAGGAGCGCGGCGCGGACTAAAACATCGCCACAAAGGTGTAGCTCACAATTCATTATTTAGAGCAACGTTCCTAGGAAGCGTTTGAGTGCTCATGACTTTTGTAGGGAAAAAAGCGCCCGCCGCACTGCGGGCGTGGAGGTTGCCAATCCAACCTCTACCAGCCAGGCTCCAGCACCTGGTCTGGAGGGGGAGGCGAGCGCAAGGCGCGAGCCAGACGTTCCTCCGACGGAGGATGCCGACATACTGTCCACCACCAAGTCTGAGGTGGAGAGTGCCATGAATCACAGGCGCCGCCGGACAGTATTTCGTGACGCGTGCTTCTCCCCCGAGACGTTGAATGCCTTTAACACGGGGGACGCGCACCTTCGTGCTGCTCAAGATGGTTTTACCAGAGCCACGGAGCAGTATGTAAAAGACATACGGGTAAGAGAATTTAATAGTTGTATATGCCAGTAGCCCTCGAGACTTAAAGTAGTTATATTAACTGATTTAAGGATCATCTGAAACGTAGGATCTTACAGAGAAGAATACCCAACTGTCTCAGGAGCTGCAAGAGTGCAAGGCCCAACTTGAGGCCGCACTCTCTGGCGCAGGAGGAAACACAGGGACCTGTCCTGGTAACGCATTATTTTAGAAAGATAAGTAGCATTTGGCCTTTGCGCAAGTCTAAAAAATGATGTTGCAGGTGCTGCCGGACAAGATCCAGACAGGCAAGAACTTCTGCGCCAACTAAAGGCCGGCGAGAGGGTGCTGCATAAGGTGCAACATGAAAGGAACAAGCTCCAGGATGCCCATGCCCAGCTTGGAGAAGAGCTGAAAGGCGTTCGGGCCGAGCTGTCGGGCTCCGTTATGGAGAATCAGCGGCTTCGTCGCGGCATTTATAGTAAGTGCTTGAGCGAACTCCTTTGAAAAGAAGAGTTCGGCGAGGAAGTCAATTTGACAGAATATGTCTGCAGGTATGCTCACAGGTCGCCCTGCGGAGGAGATGCCCGTATCAACGGGTGATCAGCTTCCCTAATTGTTGCAACTGATCGAACGAGTTCGGCGGGCAATGAGCGGCGTCATCCAGGCTTTATGGCCAGCCTTCTCCTTACCCGAGGGTCTTGGGGATCTTGCGGAGAAGCTTCAGGGAGTGCGGCAGCGCTTCCATTTATGGAAGATTTCGGCCTGCCGCCAAGGTGCCAGGGAGGCCTGGGCCATGGTAAAGACGCGGTACAAGAAGGCGGATCCCAACCACATGGCCGAAGTCAGACCTGTGGGGCCCGATGGGAAGGAGATCCCTGTGAGTTTAGTATACGGCCAAGTAGAGTTGGCCGCTAAATTTTCCCAACAGGACTGTAAATTAGACAACCTGTTAGACGGGATTGAGGAAGAATACAATCAGTCGATTTGACAATGTATTATAAAATGACATATAAAATGCCTTCAAGCCGGATTGTAGATCGTTTGTCTTTGCCGACCTTTTCGCTTCGACCTCGGGACCCTAGAGTCCGGAGTGTGTCCGAATACCTTCTCGGTTATGAAACAACCGGGGTATGCATGGAGACCAGGCGTAGGGGTCATTAGTGCTTTATCAGACAAGTGCCCAACTAGTTATGTTATATTACATGGGTAGTAAGAAACATCTTCCAGGGAGAATAGTTCCGTTAAGGGTTCCATTCCTCTGGGGGTGGCATGCCCTGAAGTGCATGTCCGGACTGGGAAAAAAGCAGAAAAACATCTGGGGGAAGATAAATAAGTGGATAAAAAATCATCTTTTAAGTCACCGACCGAGTATTCCCTTAAGAACGCTAGCTTTCGGCTTCACCCAGTCTGAGGTACACATCCGGCTGACCCGGCAGTAACAATCGCAGAGGTGCTCCCTTTACCTCCTAGCCGAACAATCGGGAATGTAGGGGTAAGCACAGGAGCCAGGCAACCCAGCTTGGCCAAAACTTAAGTCATATTGATGCATATAATGGTGAATAAAAGGTACATGTGGAGGCTTGACACATGTGCTGGGCATGAAGCCCTTATAATTAAGCTTCTGGTAAAGAAGCCCCCAGGTATAATGAGTGCGGATAGCACATCAATTGCGCGCGAACGATGCGCAAGTGGGCCTTTGAAGGCTTTGATGAATAGGGTTGAGAAGAAAAAGATAAACAAAAGGCAGTTGAAGTAAAAAAAATTGGACGGGGGGAAAGGGACGAACTCTTAGTCCGGCGCTAGGCATAGAATCTTCGGAGGCAGGCTGCGTTCCATAGGTTCGGCTCGAGTCGGTTATCTGACGTATTTCATAGACGGTACGCTCCGCCTGTCAAGACTTTATCGATGATGAAGGGGCCTTCCCATTTGGGCTTGAGCTTGTCCTTTTTCTTGTCCGGCAGGCGTAGAACCAGTTCGCCAACGTTGTAAGTCTTGGCCCGTACTTCTCTGCTTTGGTATCTTCGAGCCTGCTGCTGATAGAATGTGGAACGAGCCTTGGCGACGTCGCGTTCTTCCTCCAATGTGTCCAAGCTGTCCCGCCGATCCAACTCGGGTTCTCTTTCTTCGTACATGCGCACTCGAGGTGAGTCATGAATTATGTCGCAGGGCAAAACTGCTTCTGCGTCGTATACCATAAAAAATGGTGTGAATCCGGTAGTACGGTTAGGCATTGTCCGTAGCCCCCAGAGTACGGAGTTGAGCTCCTCTACCCAATGCGTGTCAGATTTCGTAAGGGACCGCACTAGTCTGGGTTTGATGCCGCTCATTATTAGACCATTTGCTCGTTCCACTTGACCGTTGGTTTGAGGATGATAGACTGAAGCGTAATCGAGCTTGATGCCCATATTTTTGCACCATGATTTAACCTCATCGGCCGTGAAGTTCGTGCCGTTATCGATGATGATGCTATGGGGGACACCATAACGGTGTACTACCCCGGATATAAAGTCTATCACTGGTCCGGACTCTGCCGTTTTAACTGGCTTGGCCTCTATCCATTTGGTGAATTTATCCACCATGACCAATAGGTACCTTTGCTTGTGGGTTCCCCCTTTAAGTGGTCCAACCATGTCAAGCCCCCAGACCGCGAACGGCCAGGTAATGGGTATAGTTTTGAGGGCGGTGGGTGGCATGTGGCTCTGATTAGCAAAGAGCTGACAACCGACGCATCTTTGGACTAAGTCCTGAGCATCTGCCCGGGCCGTCGGCCAATAAAATCCTGTACGGAATGCCTTTCCTACAAGGGCCCGGGCTGCGGCATGGTGTCCGCCTAGTCCGGCGTGAATTTCAGCCAGAAGGTCTTGCCCTTCCTCTTCGGAGATACACCTTTGAAGGACTCCGGTTGTGCTTTTCTTATAGAGTTCTCCCTCATGGACCTTGTAGGCTTTAGATTGCCGGACTATGCAGCGGGCCTCATTATGGTCTTTGGGGAGTTCCTGCCTAAGCAAGTAGGCTAGGAACGGCTCTGTCCATGGGGCGATTACTGCCATTATGTCATGAGCTGAGGGTGTTGTTTCGTCGGCTGGATCGCCGGTTATGTCAGATTGCTCTGCGGCTGCCTCCGGTTTGTTATTTCCGGACTCCTCTTCCCATAGTACGGATGGCTTGAACAGCCATTCCAGGAAGATATTTGGAGTGACAGCGTCACGTTTTGCACCGATGCGTGCCAATATGTCGGCCGCTTGGTTATTATCTCTGGCTACGTGGTGGAATTCAAGTCCTTCGAACCGAGCTGACATTTTAAGGACGGCGTTGTGATAGGCTACCATTTTTGGATCCTTGGCGTCAAAGTCTCCATTTACTTGGGATATTGCGAGGTTTGAGTCCCTGCGCACCTCTAGGCGTTGGATGCCCATGGAGATTGCCATCCGGAGGCCATGTAAGAGGGCCTCGTATTCGGTTGCGTTGTTGGAGTCCGTGTACATTATCTGAAGTACGTATTGGACTCTGTCCCCGGTTGGGGACGTTAGTACGATGCCAGCCCCCAATCCGGCCAACATTTTGGAGCCGTCGAAATGCATAATCCAATTGGAGTATGCACCGTACTCTTTAGGGAGTTCGGCTTCAGTCCACTCAGCGACAAAGTCAGCCAAGAGTTGCGACTTTATAGCTCGCCGGGGTTTGTAAGTTATGTCGAATGGTAAGAGCTCAATGGCCCATTTTGCAATCCTGCCCGTTGCGTCGCGGTTATTTATAATGTCATTTAGGGGTACTTCAGAGGCCACTGTTATCGAACACTCTTGAAAGTAGTGTCGGAGCTTCCGGGATGCCATGAACACCGCATACGCTATCTTTTGATAGTGCGGGTAACGGGACTTGCAGGGGGTTAAAACAGTGGATACGTAGTACACTAGTTTTTGAAGAGGGAATTTATGCCCTTCTGTCTCTCGTTCTACGACGAGCACCGCGCTTACTACTTGATGTGTTGCCGCGATGTATAACAACATAGGTTCGCTCAGGTTGGGCGCAGCCAAGACCGGATTCGTTGCCAATATGGCCTTTATTTCTTCAAGTCCGGCAGTGGCAGCATCCGTCCACTCGAAGTGTTCGGTGTGCCTGAGGAGGCGATAGAGGGGCAATGCCTTTTCTCCTAGGCGGGAGATAAAGCGGCTAAGAGCCGCCATGCATCCAGTCAATTTCTGGATCTGTTTGAGGTTTTTTGGAATATCCAATTGTGATAGGGCTCGGATTTTGGCCGGATTTGCTTCAATTCCTCTACCGGATACAATGAAGCCCAAGAGCTTTCCGGCTGGTATGCCGAAAACGCATTTTTCCGGATTCAGCTTGATGTCATATGCTCGGAGGTTGTCGAATGTGACCCTCAAGTCGTCTACTAGAGTTTTGACGTGTTTGGTTTTGACGACTACGTCGTCTACGTATGCCTCTACTGTTTTGCCGATCTGGGTAGCCAGACATGTCTGAATCATGCGCTGATATGTTGCGCCGGCGTTTTTAAGTCTGAAGGGCATCGTGTTGAAGCAGAATGGTCCATATGGAGTAATGAACGCCGTTGCGGCTTGATCCGCTTCTGCCATCTTGATTTGATGATAGCCAGAGTATGCGTCCAGGAAGCACAATGAATCGTGCCCTACAGTGGCATCGATGATTTGGTCGATGCGGGGGAGGGGGAAGGGATCCTTTGGGCAGGCTTTATTTAGGTCTTTGAAATCGACACATAGGCGCCAGGATCTGTCCTTCTTTGGTACCATTACCAGGTTTGCTAGCCAATCCGGATGTTTGATGTCTCTGATGAATCCGGCTTCCAATAGTTTGGCTAGTTCTTCTCCCATTGCCTGTCTTTTGGGTTCGGAAAATCGTCGAAGAGCCTGTTTGACTGGCTTGAACCCTTTTAGGATGTTTAGGCTATGCTCTGCCAGCCTGCGAGGGATTCCTGGCATATCTGAAGGATGCCAGGCGAAAATGTCCCAATTTTCCCGAAGGAATTCTCGCAGCGCGGCGTCTACATCAGGGTTCAACTGTGCCCCGATGGAGGACGTCTTTGTCGGGTCCGTTGGGTGGACCTGGAATTTTATAATTTCGTCCGCTGGTTTAAAGGAGGTGGACTTGGACCTCTTATCGAGTATCACGTCGTCTCTGTGCACCATAGCGCGCAGTGCGGTGAGTTCCTCTGCCGCTAGGGCTTCGGATAGTGCCTCCAGGGCTAATGCGGCTGTTTTGTTTTCGGCGCGGAGTGCTATGTCCGGATCACTAATGAGAGTGATTATCCCGCCGGGCCCAGGCATTTTGAGCTTCATGTACCCGTAATGGGGTACGGCTTGGAAAATTGTGAACGCCTATCGTCCTAATATAGCGTGGTATCCGCTGCTGAGCGGGGCCACTTGGAACGTGATTTCTTCGGACCTGCAATTGTCCGGCGAGCCGAACACCACATTGAGTGTGATTTTTCCGGTGCAGCATGCTTCCCGGCTAGGGATTATTCCTCTGAAGGTTGTGCTGCTTCGCTCAATGCGGCTCCAGTCTATTTCCATTTTTTGAAGAGTTTCCTCGTACATGAGGTTCAATCCGCTGCCGCCATCCATGAGTACCTTGGTAAGTCGAAAGCCGTCCACTATTGGACTGAGGACCAATGCGGTTGGTGCTTGGGCTGTTCGGAATTTAGGTTCGTCGCTGGCGTTGAAGGTGATGGTCGCGTCGCTCCAAGGATTTGTTGTTGCTACTTGGTAGACTTCGGCAAGGCTGTGGATCGTTCGTTTCCGCATATTGTTTGATGCCAAAGTCTCGAAGACTGTTGATACCGTACCGGTATTGTTGGTGTGGTTTCGAGGGGCTAGAAGCTCCTCGCCACTTTTGGCCACCTGCCATAATATCCAACATGTACGAAGGCTATGTGTTGGGGTGGCGCCCTTGGTACTGTGAATTGTACAGGGTTTGCTGAGCCATCCCTCCAGTACGGTTCCGTTCCCTTTAAGGGGCTTCTGTTTTTTGGTTCTTGTACTTGGTGCCTGAGTGTAATGCACCCTTTTTTTGTGGACGGGGGTATGTTCGGGGCCGGATTATCCCAAAACCTATCTTCGGTTTTCCGGAAACTTTCTATGGCACAGTACTTTCGCACTATGGATGCCAAGTCGGCGAGAAGTGTGATTTCATGATGGCTGACGGCGTTCAAGATTCCCCTGTCCGTGCAATTGTTGCAAAAGATCGAGATTGCGTTTTCCTCTCGGCAGTCCTTTATCCGGTCCATGACCAGGAGGAATCTGGCCCAGTAATGATGTATTGTTTCGGTTGGCTCTTGGCGGATTAGAGATAGATCGCATATATCTAGACGGGCGGGCCTAATTGAGTCCGGGACCCTGCCCATCTCGAGGCTCAAGGGCCGAGAAGTTTCCGAATTTGGAAGCTTGGAAAGTGGAACGTTGTCCAACGAGTCCGGTCCGATGCCTGACTTTATGTTCAGTGCTTGATCGGAATCCGCTCCTCCGCGGGAATCCGGCATGGAGGGTTCGGTAGCCCGGACACGACTAGTTTTCAATATGGGAGAAGGATCGTCGCGATGTTCCTCTACCACCATGACGTGGTGGGTAACCTCGGGAGAGTTAATCTCTCTTAGATCGGTTTTAAGCCCGATCCGATTGTAGTCTGTAGCGACTCCCAGGGCGGCGATCCGATCCAAGAGTTCGTTTACAGACAAGAGCTCTGCTGGATCTAACTGCTTGGCGAATTCCGAGTTGACGTGAAGATTGCTCTCAATGACACGAGAGGTCATCGTTGAAGCGGTGGCCGGACAGGCGGTCATAAGAAAACCTCCTAGCCGGATAGTTTGGCCGGCGGCCAAGGCTCCATCGGCGAAGATGCCGTCCTTGAAGACGGGAAGAGGCATCCTTCCTATTGGTGACGGCACAGAGGAACTCTCAATGAAAGCACCAATGTCGGTGTCAAAACCGGCGGATCTCGGGTAGGGGGTCCCGAACTGTGCGTCTAGGCGGATGGTAACAGGAGATAAGGGACATGATGTTTTACCTAGGTTCGGGCCCTCTTGATGGAGGTAAAACCCTACGTCCTGCTTGATTGATATTGATATTGTGGATGTTTACAAGAGTGGATCTACCACGAGATCAAGGAGGCTAAACCCTAGAAGCTAGCCTATGGTATGATTGTAATGGTTGTTGTTGTGTCCTACGGACTAGAGTCATCCGGTTTATATAGACACCGGAGAGGGCTAGGGTTACACAGAGTCGGTTACAATGGTAGGAGATCTACATATCCGTATCGCCAAGCTTGCCTTCCACGCCAAGGAAAGTCCCATCCGGACACGGGACGAAGTCTTCAATCTTGTATCTTCATAGTCTTGGAGTCCGGTCGATGATGATAGTCCGGCTGATGATAGTTCGGCCGCTGATGGTAGTCCGGCTATCCGGACACCCCCTAATCCGGGACTCCCTCAATGACCATCAAGTTGGCATAGATATTTCAATCTAGGAGGTATGTGAACCGGATTTTGCAATCGACCCTCTTGTCGAGAAGTTAAATTTAGTTGAAAAGGAAAATGAATATTTGAAAGAAAAAATTAAAAGAATTGAAGAAGATAAGATGAAATTGGAGTTGTATGTTGACGATGTGGTCGATGATCACAAGATGAAGATGAATGCAATGCACTTGAAGATGGATGCAATGCGCTTGAAGATTAAGAAGATCATAAAATATGCCATTGACAATGAGGCTTGGTATCATTATGCCGTTGGATCAATTGTTACCTTAGCTACGATCTTCATCACATTTGTTGTGGTAAGGGTAAGTTTTCTCTAGTGTTTTGCTTAATAAATGCATACTTAGCTTACTTTCCTCCTAAATGGCATAACTACCTAAGTTAGACAAAAATGAGCTATACTTAGCTTTCTTATCTCAAAAATATCATGATAATCTATGTTACCTCCAAAATGATATAGAATTACCTTCCTTTCCTCAAAAATGACATAATAACCTTAGTAAGCTCCAAAATGACCTATTTACCTAGCTTAGCTCTAAAATGACCTGGACTTAGCATTTTTACCTAGCTTAGCAATAAGATGGCATTTTTACCTACCTTAGTTAGAAGAAGAAGAAGAAGAAGAAGAAGATAAAAAAGAGGAGATGAGAAAAAGAAAGAGAAGAAACAATCTTCTTCTTCTTCCTTTTCTTCCCGTTTTCCCTTTTCTTCCTCCTCTTATTCTTCTTCTTCTTCTTCTTCTTGTTGTTCTTCTTCTTCTTCTTCTTCTTCTTCTTCTTTTCTTCTTCTTCTTCTTCTTCTTCTTCTTTTTCTAGCTAGTCTTCTTCTTCTTCTTCTTCTACCTTGCTTCTTTCCCAATTTGCACATTTGCTTTAGATGAGGAAGCTTGTGTTCATGGAGTCTACTCTTCTCTTTATGCCTCCTTGTTGTTTTGATTTTGTAGGATGAACAATGTCAAACTTGCTACCTATATATGTATGTATGGATGAAACCATTGTATGCCTGTTGTTGGATATGTTGGCTATGTATATGTGTTGGATGAAAGAATTTGCTATGTATATGTGTTGGATGATCATATCCATATTGCTGGGATATGATTTGGTATGTATATGTGTTGGTATGCTTGTCGAAAGTATTTTCATATGTGTATATATATGTGTGTGTGTGTGAAATTCTATCAACTTGAATGAATTGCAGAAAAAACAGGGGCTATATGGACTCTTTGCCGTCAGCCAGCAGACGGCAAACATGCCACGTGTCAGCTACCTGTGCAACCTGGGGTAGTAGGCTGCCTATTTGGATGCTTTGTCGTCTGCCAGCGGACGGCAAAGAATGTTGAATATTTGCCGTCAGCCAGCTGACGGCAAAGCTACCAAATAGGCCAGCCTCCCAGGTGCTGCCACGTGGCATGCTATGCCGTCCGCTGGCAGACGGCAAATAATCAATGTTCTTTGTCGTCCGCTGGCAGACGACAAACATGCAAAGGTCTTTGTCATCTGCCAGTGAATGGAAAAGCACGCCGTTAACCCCTTAACGGACCTAAGCTGGCATGTGTACCGTCCAGGCTATTTGCCGTCAGTTGGCAGACGACAAAGACCTTTGCATCTTTGCCGTCAGCCAGCAGATGGCAAAGAAGTCTTTTTTTGCCATGACGGTGGCCGTTGATGCGTTTGGTAGGCACGGGGCCACCCAAGACCTAGCCCAGAGGGGAGTTGGTCGGAGTGGCCGGGAGAGTGTCATGGGCAATAGAGTGGTTTTGGTTGGAACACCGTTGGTCAACCCAGATGGGAGTGCGAGGCATTTGGTTCCGTGCTGTGGGTATAGTGTGCTAACCTCTATAGAGTGTGTGTTTAATCTGTTGATAGCTGCACCCGCAGATAAGGGCCCAGTTCGGAGTCGGTCACATTATGAGCCAACAATAATAATAACATTCTTAATAATAACCCCGGCTCGAAGATAAGAAAGATGTTGGTTGTGATCGAGAGAGGATCACCGTGGTATCAAGGATACCAAAGTTTGTTGGATATTTGTGATCGTGAGAGGGTCACCGTGGTATCGCGGATACCGATGTTGGTAAGTTTATGCATGTGTTGGTTATGAGGTAACCCGAGCAGAGTAAGTTGGTGCATGAGATTGTTAACCTGTTGCATGTAGTATCATCATGTTCATATGCTCATGCTATGCTTGTTTGAGCCGTATCATGTTCAGTTCATGTATGCCATGTATCATGATCATGATTGATTTAAGCTGCTAATGCCATGTTGTTGTTTCTCTTGACTGCTTTTGGTTTATTGTGAGCTTGCAAGTACAATAAATGTACTGACCTGGCATGTCATGCCAGTTTGCAGGTCGTGCCTGGATTGCTTGCTTGTTTGGTGTGGTTCCTGTGTTCGCGAGCTAGGATAAACGTTCTAGCCAGAGTCCCTATGGATTGGAGTCCATCATCGCCGTTCGTTGTTCCGCTGCCAATAGTTGTTCCACTGCCAATAGTTGTTCCGCTGCCAATAGAGGTTCCGCTGCCTCTGGTTGTTATGCTGCTTGCATAGAGAAACTATGGTTGGCGTAGTGTCGCCAATAAAAAACATGTTATTCATTGTAATATCACAGACCTTTTATTCATATTCAGGTTGTAATAGAAACTTGGTTTGTTCTATGCTAAGCAGTGTTGTATTCCAGAAGACTTCATCTTGATCTCTGGGCTAGAATACAGGGCGTTCCGATTTCTCTGAGATTGGGTGCCACACCTTCAGACCATGGGCGCGTGCAAACGACTGCCATCCATGGGTCAGGAACACTGCTACGTCTTAAGCTTGCATTGGTTTTTCCCTTGAAGAGGAAAGGGTGATGCAGCAAAGTAGCATAAGTATTTCCCTCAGTTTTTGAGAACCAAGGTATCAATCCAGTAGGAGGCTCCTCAAAAGTCCCACGCACCTAGACAAACAAACAAGAATGTCGCAACCAACGCGAAAAAGGGGTTGTCAATCCCTTCACGGTAACTTGCGAAAGTGAGATCTGATACGGATAATAAGATAAGATAAATATTTTTGGTATTTTTATGATACAGATTGGAAAGTAAAAGATGCAAATAAAAGTATATGGATAACTTATATGATAAAAGATAGACCCGGGGGGCATAGGTTTCACTAGTGGCTTCTCTCAAGATAGCATAAGAATTACGGTGGGTGAACAAATTACTGTCGAGCAATTGATAGAAAAGTGCATAGTTATGAGATTATCTAGGCATGATCATGTATATAGGCATCACGTCCATGGCAAGTAGATTGAAACAATTCTGCATCTACTACTATTACTCCACACATCGACTGACTCCTGCCTGCATCTAGAGTATTAAGTTCATGAAGAACAGAGTAACGCATTAAGAAAGATGACATGATGTAGAGGGATAAACTCATGCAATATGATATAAACCCCATCTTTTTATCCTGATGGCAACAATACAATAGGTGCCTTGCTGCCCTTGCTGTCACTGGGAAAGGACACTGCAAGATTGAACCCAAAGCTAATCACTTCTCCCATTGCAAGAAAGATCAATCTAGTAGGCCAAACTAAACTGATAATTTGAAGAGACTTGCAAAGATAACTTAATCACACATAAAATAATTCAGAGAAATTCAAATATTTATCATAGATAAACTTGATCATAAACCCACAATTCATCGGATCTCGACAAACACACCACAAAAAGAGTTACATCGAATAGATCTCCAAGAAGATCGAGGAGAGCTTTGTATTGAGATTCAAAGAGAGAGAAGAAGCCATCTAGCTAATAACTATGGACCCGAAGGTCTGTAGTAAACTACTCACAACTCATCGGAGAAGCCTTGGAGATGATGTAGAGGCCGTCCATGATCGATTCCCCCTCCGGCGGAGTGCCGGCGAAGGCTCCAAGATGGGATCTCGCGGATACAGAAGGTTGTGGTGGTGGAAATAGTTTTTCGTGTTGCTCCTGGATGTTTTTGGGGTACGTGGATATATATAGGAGGAAGAAGTACATCGGTGGAGCAACGAGGGGCCCATGAGGGTGGGGGGCACGCCCACCCCCAGGGGGCACGTCGGGCACCCTCGTGGCCGCCTCGTTTGTTGGTTGGTGTCCACTCCAAGTCCCCTGGATTGTGTTTGTTGCAGAAAGATTGCTCCCGAAGGATTCATTCTGTTTGGACTCTGTTTGATATTCCTTTCCTTCGAAACACTGAAATAGGCAAAAAAAACAGCAATTCGGGTTGGGCCTTCGGTTAGTAGGTTAGTCCCAAAAATGATATAAAAGTGTAGAATAAAGCCCATAAACATCCAAAACAAGTAATATAATAGCATGGAACAATCAAAAATTATAGATACATTGGAGACGTATCAAGCATCTCCAAGCTTAATTCCTGCTCGTCGTCGAGTAGGTAAATGATAAAAACAGAATTTTTGATGTGGAATGCTACCTAGCATAATTATCAATGTAAGTTTCTTTATTCTGGCATGATTGTTTAGATCCAAATGATTCAAGATAAAAACTTATAAAACATATAAATAATAATACTTGAAGCATACTAACGAATAATCATGTCTTATCAAAATAGCATAGCCAAAGAAAGCTTATCCCTACAAAATCATATAGTTAGGCCATGCTTCATTTTCATCACACAAAATACTCCCATCATGCACAATCCCGGTTTCAGCCAAGCAATTGGTTCATACTTTTTAATGTGCTTCAGATTTTTCAACTCTTAGGCAATACATGAGCGCAAGCCATGGACATAGCACTATATGTGGTATATGGAGGTGGTTGTGAAGACAAAAAGGGAGAAGATAGTCTCACATCAACTAGGCGTATCAACGGGTTATGGAGATGCCCATTAATAGATATCAATGTGAGTGAGTAGGGCTTGCCATGCAACGGATGCACTAGAGCTATAAATGTATGAAAGCTCAACAAAAGAAACTAAGTGGGTGTGCATCCAACTTGCTTGCTCACTAAGACCTAGGGCATTTTGAGGAAGCCCATCATTGGAATATACAAGCCAAGTTCTATAATGAAAAATTCCCACTAGTATATGAAAGTGACAACATAGGAGACTCTCTATCATGAAGATCATGGTGCTATTTTGAAGTACAAGTGTGGAAAAGAGATAGTAGCATTGTCCCTTCTCTCTTTTCTCTCATTTTCATTTTTTTTATTTGGTGGGCTTCTTTGGCCTCTCTTTTTTATATGGGCTTCTTTGGCCTTTTTTTATAAAGTCTGAAGTCTCATCCCGACTTGTGGGGGAATCATAGTCTTCATCATCCTTTCCTCACTTGGGACAATGCTCTAATAATGAAGATCATCACACTTTTATTGATTTACAACTCAAGAGTTACAACTCAATACTTAGAACAAAATATGACTCTATGTGAATGCCTCCGGCGGTGTACCGGGATATGCAATGAATCAAGAGTGACGTGTATGAAAAATTATGAAAGTGGCCTTGCCACAAATACGATGTGAACTACATGATCATGCAAAGAGCAATATGACAATGATGGAGCGTGTCATAATAAATGGAACGATGGAGAGTTGCATGGCAATATATCTTGGAATGATTATGGAAATGCCATAATATGTAGGTATGGTGGCTGTTTTGAGGAAGGTAAATAATGGGTTCATGATACCGGCGAAGGTTGCATGGCATAATAAAGGCTATCGAAGTGGAAGGATGAGTGTGCGTATGTCCATGGACTCACATTAGTCATAAAGAACTCATATACTTATTGCAAAAGTCTACTTGCCCTTGAAGCAAAGTACTACTATGCATGGTCCTAGCGGAAGGGTTGGTAGGAGTTAACCATCACGGGATCCCGACCTCCACTCATAAGGAAGACAATTAAAAGAGCACCCCATGCAACAAATTTGTCACATAACTTTTACCATACGTGCATGCTACAGGACTTGCCAACGTCAACACAAGTATTTCTCAATTTCATAATCACCCAACTAGCATGACTCTAACATTACCACCTTTATATCTCAAAACAATTATCAAGCATCAAATCGATCATAGTGTTTAATGCACTTTCTATGATAGATTTTATTATACCCAACTTGGATGCTCATCATTCTAGGACCAAATTTATAACCATAGCAAATACCATGCTGTTCTAAAAGACTCTCAAAATAATATAAGTGAAGCATGAGAGATCAACAATTTCTTCAAAATAAAGCCACCGCCATGCTCTAGAAAATATAAGTGAAGCACATAGAGCAAAAACTATCTAGCTCAAAAGATATAAGTGAAGCACATAGAGTATTCTAATAAATTATAAATCATGTGGGTTTCTCCCAAAAGGTGTGTACAGAAAGATTGATTGTGGAAATCTAAAAAGCAAAGACTAATATGACGCTCCAGGCAAAACACATATCATGTGGCGAATAAAAATATAGCTCCAAGTAAAGTTACCGATAGACAAAGACGAAAGAGGGGATGCCTTCCGGGGCATCCCCAAGCTTAGGCTTTTGGTTATAGTTGAATATCTTGGGGTGCCATGGGCATCCCCAAGCTTAGGCTCTTGCCACTCCTTATTCCATAATCGATCAAATCTTTACCCAAAACTTGAAAACTTCACAACACAAAACTCAATAGGAAATCTCATAAGCTCCGTTAGTGCAAGAAAGAAAAACCACCACATAAGGTACTGTAATGAACTCATTATCTATTTATATTGGTGTTAAACCTACTGTATTCCAACTTCTCTATGGTTCATACCCCCCGATACTAGCCATAGATGCATCAAGATAAGCAAACGACACACGAAAAGTAGAATCTGTCAAAAACAGAACAGTCTGTAGCAATCTATAACTTTAGAATACTTCTGGAACTCTAAAACTCCTACCAAAATAGGATGTCCTGGGCAATTTGTCCATTAATCTACAGCAAAAAAAGAATCAACGCAAAAGCACGTTTCTGTGAATTACTAAAATTATTTTTGTGCATGCAAAGTTTCTGTTTTTCGGCAGAATCAAATTAACTATCGCTGTAGGTTATCCTATAGGTTCTACTTGGCACAAACACTAATTAAAACATAAAACACATCTAAACAGAATCTAGATGAAATATTTATTACTAAATAGAAGCAAAAATCTAGAAACAAAAATAAATTGGGTTGCCTCCGAACTAGTGCTATTGTTTAACGCCCCTATCTAGGCATAAAAGCTAAGAATAGATCTAAGTGGTGCCATCTTTGGTACTGGGAAAGAAAAGAGAAAATTTCCTTTCTATAGCATTCATCCTTCTATTTTGGGAAAACACATTGCCATTAATGGAGGAAGTAAGATTAAGCACATTACGGAAATTTGCATCTAAGCTAGCCTTCATCTCTTTGATAATTTTGTTTTGATAAAAGCATAAGAGAGTGGTAGATTCAACCTGATCATTCATGGGCTGCCCAAATATAGTTTTCATGTTTTCATAAGTATCTATAGCATCCCCTTCAAGAAAACTTCCTTCAAAGATAGAATCTAGAACTTGCTTGAAATAAGCGGGTAAGCCAACATAAAAGTTTTTTAAGTATATCTCAATTTGATATTGTGGCACATAGCTAGCCCGAATCCTTAATAATCTATCCCAAGCATGTTTTAAAGACTCATCAAGTAAATAACAAAAAATTCCGGAGTCATCTTCATCAAAATTATTCAAACTCTCATCGGTAACACCGGTAGGTCTTTCCATAGCATCATTACTTATGAGCTTAGCGAGGGTAGAGGGACTATCCAAGGTACTAAAACCCTGGAAAGAACCCTTAGTTCTTTTTGATTTGGCCATGGCAAAGGGAAGGTAAATGGTAAATAGAGGGCGAATAAAACGGCAAGGGTGAAGTGGAGGAGAGGAAAATGGCAAATAATGTAATGCGAGGGAGATGAGTTTGTGATGGGTACTTGGTATGTCTTGACTTGAGCTAAGACCTCCCCGGCAACGGCGCCAGAAATCCTTCTTTCTACGTCTTGAGCTTGCGTTGGTTTTTCCCTTGAAGAGGAAAGGGTGATGCAGCAAAGTAATGTAAGTATTTCCCTCGGTTTTTTAGAACCAAGGTATCAATCCAGTAGGAGGCTCCTCAAAAGTCCCACGCACCTACACAAACAAAGAAGAACCTCGCAACCAACGCGATAAAGGGGTTGTCAATCCCTTCATGGTAACTTGCAAAAGTGAGATCTGGTAGAGGTAATAAGATAAGATAAATATTTTTGGTAATTTTATGATATAGATTGGAAAGTAAAAGATGCAAATAAAAGTAGATGGAAAACTTATATGATAAAAGATAGACCCGGGGGCCGTAGGTTTCAGTAGTGGCTTCTCTCAAGATAGCATAAGTATTATGGTGGGTGAACAAATTACAGTTGAGCAATTGATAGAAATGCGCATAGTTATGAGATTATCTAGGCATGATCATGTATATAGGCATCACGTCCGTGACAAGTAGATCGAAACGATTCTGCATCTACTACTATTACTCCACACATCGACCGACTCCTGCCTGCATCTAGAGTATTAAGTTCCTGCAGAACAGAGTAACACATTAAGAAAGAGGACATGATGTAGAGGGATAAACTCATGCAATATGATATAAACCCCATCTTTTTATCCTCAATGGCAATAATACAATACGTGCCTTGCTGCCCCTGCTGTCACTGGGAAAGGGCACCGCAAGATTGAACCCAAAGCTAATCACTTCTCCCATTGCAAGAAAGATCAATCTAGTAGGCTAAACCAAACCGATAATTCGAAGAGACTTGCAAAGATAACTTAATCACACATAAAAGAATTTAGAGGAGATTCAAATATTTATCATAGATAAACTTGATCATAAGCCCACAATTCATCGGATCTCGACAAACACACCGCAAAAAGAGTTACATAGAATAGATCTCCAAGAAGATCGAGGAGAACTTTGTATTGAGATTCAAAGAGAGAGAAGAAGCCATCTAGCTAATAACTATGCACCCGAAGGTGTGTGGTAAACTACTCACAACTCATCGGAGAGGCCTTGGAGATGATATAGTCGACCTCAATGGTCGATTCCTCCTCCGGTGGAGCGCTGGCGAAGGCTCAAAGATGGGATCTCGCGGCTACAGAAGGTTGCGCGGTGGAAATAGTTTTTCATGGTTCTCCTTGATGTTTTCGAGGTACGTGGATGTATATAGGAGGAAGAAGTACGTGGGTGGAGCAACGATGGGCCTACGAGGGTGGGGGACGCGCCCACCCCCAAGGGGCGCGCCGGGCACCCTCGTGTCGCCTCGTTTGTTGCTTGACGTCCACTCCAAGTCCTCTAGATTGCGTTTGTTCCAAAAAGATCGCTCCTGAAGGTTTCATTCCGTTTGGACTCCGTTTGATATTTCTTTCCTTCGAAACACTGAAATAGGCAAAAAAATAGCAATTCAGGCTCGGCCTCCGGTTTGTAGGTTAGTCCCAAAAATGATATAAATGTGTAGAATAAAGCCCATAAACATCCAAAACAAGTAATATAATAGCATGGAACAATAAAAAAATATAGATACGTTGGAGATGTATCAAACACATGGCCGATGGAGGTGACCTCGACCTCCACCCACGAGGACCCGTTGCAGTAGCCAGCAGGCTACAGCCACAGCCCAATGGGTGCCGCTGCCGGCAGCTCCTCCGCGATGGATCTTGGAAGCAGAAGCTAGGTGCCCGGAGGGCCTCCACCCGTATGACAAACTCGCCAGCCATGTCGCTCAAGCGAATGCACAGGCGCGATGGACAAGTGGAAGCAGGACGCCTCCCCCCTTGGTCGCTGCTGCTAGGTCCCCAGGAACCGCCCCCGTAGGGGAGGCTCCTTTCCCGGCTGTTGGAGCTGGTGCGGGCCGTCAGAGGCGGATGCTTGCGCCCCCATGATGAAATTGCTGGTGTGGCCGTGGATTTGCGTGGACGGCCGTGCCCGCTCTTGGGCGGCGGTGCCTCTGGACCCTCCTGGGTGCTTTGCCCTTCTCTTCGCCTGAGAACCTCCTTACCGGTGCCATGGTCGCTTCAGCGAGGTGGTGGATGTGGCTGAGTTAGGAGAACGGGGAGGCAAGAAGACAAAGATGGGCTAGTGGGCTCCGCCACCGCCCCCTTTTATAGGCAAAAGAAGACTAATCGGTGCCCCTCCATGCTCTGAGTGATGATGGCCTTGCTGCATGCACCATGTTGCTGTCAACTCGAAGCGATTGTCGAGGCGATGTGGGGAAGCGGAGGCATCCGCATCCTGTCGGCTGCCACGTGTCAAGCCTAGCCCGTAGGTGATTGGGGACCGCGGTGCTTCGCCCTTGATACCTCGAAGCCTGACCGAGCGTGCCTTGGGCCCGGGGGCTACTGCCGGTGTTCTGGTAGCGGGGGTATCCAGACCTGCCTACCTGCGGCCCATGGCGTGACTCGCTCGATGGCCCGTTATGGCCCTGCGACAAGACATCCAAGACAAGACCCTCGCGAGGGCTGTGGCCTCACGAGGCGGACGGCGCCAAGACCTCCAGAGGGGAGGCCTCTCAAGGAGTAGAGATTTCTATGAAGGTACCCAGCCTCACAAGGCTGCGATGACGTGAGCCATGACGACCAAGGCCAGGCGGGCGCTAGCGCGTGCAGAGGAGGCAGTTTCCCTTTTCGGTGATAAGGGACCAAAGACAGATGTGGGTTCTCAGGAATCCCCCAAAGCTTTCCATTCCGGTGCTACAAGACCAAGACCACGGGCTCGGTAGGATGGATGTCATCACCGAGCCTACCACTGCATCATGACCCGAAGCTTCGCAGGAGAAGACCAGCTTTTGTCAGGATTAACTGTACTTCCTGTCCCCTTTCAAATTGGCCATTGTGGGATCCCTTCTCACCTAAGTTTTGAGGGAAGAGGACTGAGGCCACTATAAATATAGGTTAGCCACCACCCTAGAGAGGGCATCCCGGATCTGGTCCCTTCCACCCTCACCACCATATCCCTCGCGAGGTTGTTCATCCATTGTACTTGTTCATCCTCAACCCATCGTGAGGCCAATCCACCACAAAGCAGGAGTAGGGTCTTACGCCACGAGGTGGCCTGAACCTGGGTAAATTGTCGTGTTCATCTTCTTCCCTGCTCGAGCGTGTACCCAACGAGGCTAGGCTGTAGGGTGACGAGCTTGAGACTTGAGAGGTTGAGATATTCACACACGCCCCAGAGTTCGAACATTCTTGGATCTGTGGAGCCCTGAATCTGACAATGCCTAGCTAGGGGCGTAAAACAATAGCGCTTGTCGGGAAGCAACCCAATAGCTATCTTTATTTTTCTTGTTCCTTTTCTGTTTTTGGGTGTGCGCACAATGCTACTGTTATGGCTGTGTTTTGTGTTTAAATTAGAGTTTGTTCCAAGTAAATCCTTCGGGATGATTTGGATGATAGTGTCTTTCATTCTGTGAGAAAACAGAAACTTTTGCGCCCAGTAGCAGAATTGTTTAGATTCACTGCAACATGACAAATTTCTGATTTTTTACTCATGATTAAAATACAAATTTCCCATGTTGTCCTAATTGTTCAGAATTTTTGGAGTTGCAGAAGTATTGTCATTGTTCGGATCATTACAGACTATTCTGTTTTTAACATATTCTATTTTCATTGCATTTTTGCTTGTTTTAATTAATCTATGGATTGTATCAGCGCTATAAGCCATGGTGAAGTTAGAATACATTAGGTGTTATGGAATAATAAAATATGAATGGGTTCACAACAGTACCTAAAGTTTATGATTTGCTTGTTATACTAACGGATCTCGTGACTTTTCTGTTGAGTTTTGTCTGTTGGAGGTTTCAAGTTTTGAATGAGGTCATGATGGATGAAGGAGTAAGGAGTGGCAAGACCCTAAGCTTGGGGATGCCCGAGGCACCCCAAGGTAAAATTCAAGGACACCCAAGACTCTAATCTTGGGAATGACCCGGATGGCATCCCCTCTTTCTTTTACCAACCATCGGTAAATTACTTGGAGCTGTGTTTTTATTCATCACATGATATGAGTTTTGCTTGGATCATTGTGTATTATATCAGTCTTTGCTTTGTTTGCTTTTCAGTTTGCCACAATCATCTTTGCTGGACACGGCTTTTTGAGACGGACACACATTATTCATGATTTGTTAGAATACTCTATGTGCTTCACTTATATCTTTTGAGCTGGGAAGTTGCTCTAGTACTTCATTATATCTTTTAGAGCAAGGCGGTGGTTATATTTTAAATAAGTAGTTTCACTCTCATGCTTCACTTATATAATTTTGAGAGTTTGATAAAGAGTAACGGTAAATAGCACGGGTTATGAATTTGGTCCTAAAATGATAGGTATTCAAGAGGGATATAATAAAAACTTTCATGTAGATCATTCAATATGATAAGTTTGATTCCATGCAATAGTTTTGTGATATAAAGATGGTAATATGTGGGAGGTCCTACTAATGATTGTGGTTTAGTAACAATATTGGTGTTAAGGTCTGTGATTCCTGAAGCATGCATGTATAGTCTTTCGTTATGCTAATAAGTTGGAGCATGATTTGTTATTGATTGTCTTCTTTATGAGTGGCGGTCGGGGACGCGCGATGGCCTTTTCCTACCTATCTAACCCCCAAGGGGAATGCGTAGTAGTAATTTGCTTAGAGCGATAACAAACCTTTGCAATAAGTATGTGAGTTCTTTATGACTGATGTGAGTCCATGGATTATACACACTCTCACCTTTCCGCAATTTGCTAGCCACTTTGGTACCGTGCATTGCCCTTTCTCACCTCAAGATGTGGTGCAAACTTCATTGGTGCATCCAAACCCCGTGATATGATATGCTCTATCACACATAAGCCTCCTTATATCTTCCTCAAAACATCCACCATACCTACCTATTATGGCATTTCCATAGCCATTCTGAGATATATTGTCATGCAACTTCCACCATTCCATTATTATGACACACATCATCATTGTCATATTGCTTTGCATGATCATATAGTTGAGACAGTATTTTTGGCTCAGCCACCATTCATCATTTATTATACATGTTATGCTAGATAATTGCACATCCAGGTACAACACCAGAGGCATTCATATAGTCATATTTTGTTCTAGTATTGAGTTGGAATTTTGAGTTCTTAGTATAAAGAAGTGTGATGATCATCATTATTCATTATTAGAGCATTGTCCCAAATGAGGAGACAATGATGGAGTCTATGATTCCCCCACAAGTCTGGATGAGGAACCAGACGAAATAAACAAAAAACAGGCCTAAAAGAGCCCAATAAAAAAATGAGAGAAAGGAGAGAAGGGGCAATTTTACTATCCTTTCCACACTTGTGCTTCAAAGTAGCACCATATTTTTCATAGAGAGAGTCTCCTATGCTTTCATTTTCATATAACTAGTGGGATTTTTTCATTATAGAACTTGGCTTGTATATTCCAATGATGAGCATCCTCAAATGCCTGAGGTCTTCATGAGCAAGCAAGTTGGATGCACACCCACTCAGTTTTCGTTTTTGAGCTTTCATACAATTATAGCTCTTGGCGCATCCGTAGCATGGCAATACCTACTGCTTGCATTAACATCAATTGATGGGCGTCTCCATAGCCCGTTGATTAGCCTCGTCCATGTGAGACTTCCTCATTTTTTGTCTTCTCCATATCAATCTCTACCACCGTACTCTATTCCACCCATAGTCCTACATCCATGGCTTACGCTCATGTATTGTGTGGGGGTTGAAAAAGCTGAAGTGCATTAAAAAGTATGAACCAATTGCTCGGCTTGTAATCAGGGTTATGCATGATAAATACTTTCTGAAGATGGAATGACAAGGCTATATGATTTTGTAGGGATAACATTATTTAGCATTGATATTTTGAAAGGCATGATTGTTTGTTGGTATGCCTGAGTATTGATGTCTTTATGTCAAATTATAGACTATTGCTTTGAATCATTCAGATCCTAATATTCATGCCACAAAAGTGATCACATGATGAATATGATAGGTAGCATTCCACATCAAAAATTCTGTTTTTATCATTTACCTACTCGAGGACGAGCGTGAATTAAGCTTGGGGATACTCATACGTCTCCAACGTATCTATAATTTTTATTGTTCCATGATATTATAGTATCAATCTTGGATGTTTATTATGCAATTTTACATCATTTTTTGGGACTAACCTACTGACCTAGTGGCCAGAACCAGTTGCTGTTGTTTTCGGCTTTTCAAAAAAATAGTACCAAACGAAGTCCAGACGCTACGAAAAGTTTTGATGATTTTTTCTGGACTAGAAGGGACCCTAGAAGCATCGAGGGAAGACCTGAATTCCTACGAGGGAGTGACAAGCCTGCTAGGCGTGACCCCAGGCTTGTGGGCCCCTCGTGGCACCACTTGATCTAAGTCTAGCTCTATAATTTCCCAAATACTTTTTCCACTGCCACAAGTTTCTGTTCTTCGAGGTCCCATCTGGAGACCTTTTCCGGTACTCTTCCAAAGGGGGAATTGATCACAGACGGCCTCTACATCAACCTTGTTGTCCTTCCGATGATCTGTGAGTAGTTTACCATAGACCTACAGGTCCATAGATAGTAGCTAGATGGATCCTTCTCTCTCTCTCTTTGATCTTCAATACAATGTTCTCCTCGATGTTCTTGCAGATCTATTTGGTGTAATATTTTTTTGCGGTTGTCAGGCCTCTGGGACTAGGGGTACCCAGGCCCGTCTGCCTGCGGCCCACCAAGTGGGGCCATCAGAAGGCCTGGCGCGGCCAGCTTCAACGCTTCATGAGAAAGACCCTCGCGAGGGCCCCCGCCTCACAAGGGGAAGGTCGGAAAGGGCCGTCAAGAGATCTAGAGGGCTTCACATGAGGCTGCCACCCGAGGCAGCCTCCTGAGGCTCCTCGCGGGGCGGACATATCTAGGCTCGCCAAGCGCGCCTCCCGCTGCACGTGGGTGACGAGAGCCACGACGAGCGGTGCCAGGAGCCGTGCCAGCGGGCGCGGATAAGGATGTTTTCCTCTTTCGTTCTAATGGAGAAAGAAAAGCGCATCGGTTCCCAAAGCAATCTCCAAGGTTGTTTGTTTTGGTGCAAGGATGGCGCGTGCTCTTGGCTCATGAACCTGCCCGTGGATTCAATCTCTTCATGGGATGAGCTTTGCAAGCAGTTCATCACCAACTTCTAGGGTACTCACGACCGCGCCCTCACCATCAACAACCTGGAACATGTGAAGTAGCGCCTTGGTGAGACCCTCTGCAAGTACATTCACCACTTCATCCAAGTGCATCACAAGATCCCGAAAGCCTCAAACGAAGCCATCATCTCCGTGTTCACCAATGGCGTCATAGATGTCAGGAGGGGCGAGAAGCTCGCCATCAACGATGGACTAAGCACGGTGTCAAAACTATTCAACATGGCCGACAAGTGTGCCTAGGCAGAGGAAGGTTGCCTCTTCCTCTTCAACAACCCCGACACTGAGCTAGACAACAAGAAAGCCAAAGCCAAGGAAGTTAAGCGCAAGGGCCCTGCCGTGCTGGCGGCGGAGCCTGAGCGAAAGCACGGTCGCTATCATGACGAGCCCGTCAAGGATGGCCGCCTATTCTGCATCTACCACAATGTGCGCACCCACAACACCGATGACTGCAAGGAGCTCAAGGCGCTCGACGAAGAGTGCTTGGCCCGTCGCCCTGACTACAATGGCCACGAACTCGGCCGCGGAGGCGGGCGCGATGGAGGTTGATGGGACAACCGCAACCCCCCACCCCCCACCCACCGCTAGGGCTGGTGCGACCAGCCTCATGAGGGAGGCTGGCGTGATCAGCCTCATGAGGCACATCTTTAGGACAACATAGGCCTTCCACTTTTGCCACCGCCGCCCCGGAGGAACGACAACAACTAGCACGACGAGGGAGGTGCTCGGGCACCACTTGGAGGAGTGCTTTGAAGCGCTCCCCTACAAGCAAGGAGTATGGTACCAAGCGCCAGGAGCACAATAATTCATCGGCCAGGAGATCCGTCAGCTTCATGAAGTGCGGGCCATGCACGGCGAGCTTCGCGCCGCACGCCCCACCGGCTCAGCTGCCACTCCCAACGCGAGCAGCGAGCTGCGCGTGTCCGTCAACATCCCGGGCCTCAACCGGACCTCTTTTGGCCGTCGCGCATCAGCTGGAGTGGGGGTGTCCCATGCAAATTCATCCGCATGCCCTTCAGCCTGCTGAACATGGGCACCACATACCAGCTGCTCGCATAGCTCACGCTGGAACCTCACGAGGCCAGGCGTTTGGCACTGGCGTCTCATGAGGCCCCAGCCCCTTGCGAGCCTCTAGGGCCTCAGGAGTGAGTCGGCCCCTGAGGGGCATGATGACCCACAAGTGTATGGGGTCTATCATAGTCCTTTCATTAAGTAAGAGTGTTGAACCCAATGAGGAGCAGAAGGAAATGACAAGCGGTTTTCAGTAAGGTATTCTCTACAAGCACTGAAATTATCGGTATCGGATAGTTTGGTGATAAGGTAATTCGTAACGGGTAACAAGTAACAAAAGTAAATAAGGTGCAGCAAGGTGCCCCAATACTTTTTTGAGCAACGGACAAGCCTGGACAAATTCTTATATGGAGAAAAGCGCTCCCGAGGACACATGGGAATTATCGTCAAGCTAGTTTTCATCACGCTCATATGATTCGCGTTCGTTACTTTGATAATTTGATATGTGGGTCGACCAATGCTTGGGTACTGCCTTTGTTGGACAAGCATCCCACTTATGATTAACCCCTATTGCAAGAAAATGCAACTACAAAAGAAGTATTAAGGTAAACCTAACCATAGCATGAAACATATGGGTCCAAATCAGCCCCTTACGAAGCAACGCATAAACTAGGGTTTAAGCTTCCGCCACTCTAGCAACCCATGATCTACTTATTACTTCTCAATGCCTTCCTCTAGGCCCAAATAATGGTGAAGTGTCATGTAGTCAACGTTCACATAACACCACTGGAGGAGAGACAACATACATATCATCAAAATATCGAACGAATACCAAATTCACATGAGTACTTATAGCAAGACTTGTCACATGTCCTCGGGAACAAACGTAACTACTCACAAATCATATTCATGTTCATAATTAGAGGGGTATTAATATGCATATAGGACCTGAACATATGATCTTCCACCGAATAAACCAACTAGCATCAACTACAAGGAGTAATCAACACTACTAGTGACCCACAGGTACCAATCTGAGTTTTTGGGACAAAGATTGGATACAAGATATGAACTAGGGTTTGAGAGGAGATGATGCTGGTGAAGATGTTGATGGTGATTTACCCCCTCCTAATGAGAGGATCGATGGTGTTGATGATGGTGATGATTTCCCCCTCCCGGAGGGAACTTTCCCTCGCAGAATAGCTCCGCCGGAGTCCTAGATTGGTTCCGCCAAGGTTCCGCCTCGTGGCGGTGGTGTTTCTTCTCAAAAGCTTGCTTATGATTTTTTTCCAGGGTAAAAGACTTCATATAGCAGAAGATGCCCACGAGGCAGGGGGCGCGCCCAGGGGGGTATGGCGTGCCCCCCATCCTCGTGGACAGGGTGTGGGCCCCCTCTGGTACTTTCTTCGCCCAATATTTTTTATTAATTCCAAAAATAACTTTCATGGAGTTTCAAGACTTTTGGAGTTGTGCAGAATAGGTCTCTAATATTGCTCCTTTTACAGCCCAGAATCCCAGCTCCCGGCATTCTCCCTCTTCATGTAAACCCTGTAAAATAAGAGAAAATAGGCATAAGTATTGTGACATAATGTGTAATAACAGCCCATAATGCAATAAATATCAATATAAAAGCATGATGCAAAATGGACGTATCAACTCCCCCAAGCTTAGACCTCACTTGTCCTCAAGCGGAAGCCGAAATCAAAAAATATGTCCACATGTCTAGAGATAGAGGTGTCGATAAAATAAAATACGGACATGAGGGCATCATGATCATTCTTATAACAGCAACATATATATATATTGTCATATGATTTCTTATGCTCAAGTAATAATCTATCCACAATGTCAAGTATGAATCAGAAACTTCATTGAAAACTAACAAACTATAATCTCTGTCATCGAGGCAATTGCAATTTATCATAACATCGGAAAGAGTCAATATAAGAGCTTTTCAGCAAGTCCATATACTCAACTATCATTTAGTCTTTCACAATTGCGAACACTCACACAATACTTATGGGTATGAAGTTTTAATCGCACACAGAGAAAGATAGGGGCTTATAGTGTTGCCTCCCAACCGTTACCTCAAGGGTAATGTCAACAATAATAGTTCATGCTAACTTACATCCAATTAGATATATATATCAGGATCTTTCCAACACAAGGTGCTTGCCAAAGGATAAAATGTAAAAAGGAAAGGTGAAGATTAGCATGACTCTTGCATAATGTACAGGACAAGAATAAAAGATAGGCCCTTCACAGAGGGAAGAAGAGGTTGTCATGTGCTTTTATGGTTGGATGCACGAAATCTTAATGCAAAAGAACATCACTTTATATTGCCACTTGTGATATGAACCTTTATTATGCAGTCCATCGCTTTTATTGCTTCCATATCACAAGATCGTATAAAGTTTATTTGTCCACACTAATAAGTCATACATATTTTGAGAGAAATTTTTATTGCATGCAACATGACAACTTAGTTGAAGGATCTTACTCAATCCATAGGTAGATATGGTGGACTCTCATGGCAAAACTGGGTTTAAGGATACTTAGAAGCACAAGTAGTATCTCTACTTGGTGCAAGGAATTTGGGTAGCATGAGGGGGAAAGGCAAGCTCAACATGTTGGATCATCCATAGGTAGATATGGTGGACTCTCATGACAATATACTTTATTTTGAATATAAGAAAACATAACCCATTACAATGTCTTCCTTGTCCAACGTCAACTCTTTAGCATGTCATATTTTAAGGAGTGCTCACAATCATAAAAGATGTCCAAAATAGTATATTTATATGTGAGAACCTCTCTTTCTTTATTACTTCCTATTAATTGCAACGATGACCAAAACTATATTTGCTAACTCTCAACAATTTTTATTCGTCATACTCTTAATATGTGAAGTCATTACTCTCCATAAGATCAATATGATCTCTTTATTTCTTTTTATACTTCTTTTATTCCCTCAAGATCAAGGTGAGATAACCAAGCCCTTGACTCAACACTAATCTTTATTATATAGCTCACAGACTCGATTACATAGAAGGATCATAAGGCAAAACTCAAAACTAAATCATACCAAAACATTATTCTACTAGATCAAGATATTACTAAAAGGATCAAACTAAGAAAAATGGTAAAGATAGGAGTGTGATGGTGATGCAATACCGGGGCACCTCTCCCAAGCTTGGTAGTTGCCAAGGGGAGTGCCCATACCCATGTGTTTATGTCTCCTTCTTCGGAGGTGGTGATGATGGAGTTGTTGATGATGTAGGCTTGTCGTCCATCTTCCAAGGCATAGGCTCACCATCATAGGATGATCGAGTCTCCGGGATCCTCAAATCTGCAGCCAAACTCATCCTCTTGAATCTATATTCATACTCACAATTTTGGTTTTGCAGGTCATAGATCTGGGCTTGGAGGTGCTCGATTTTCTCATGAAGTTTGAAGATAGTCTCCCAATGTTCTTGGCATCCAGCTTGTGGTGTTGGTGAACTCCGCGATCATCATATGGTTGGCATTGAGTCCGTGTTCCACCATCCCTTGGCACTTGAAAATTTGTTGTTCCATTGCTTCGAGTCTTGTCTCCACGCTTCCGGTCCACCTTGGTCCCTCAACATCACGGATATGCAGCACCACCTCATGCATCTCAATGGTTTGAGGGTGTTGCAGTACTTCCACGAGGTAGGGGTTGATGACCTTCTCGAAAAACTTCTCCTTGGGGGTGCTTGAAGACGTCATGGTGAACTAGATCTGTCAGAGAAACAGCTCGAAACAAAAACATAGGATTTTGTCGTGGTACGGTGGTCAAAACCTTCGGGAGATTATATAATGAATTTTTACCGACCAAAAGAAGTATCTATAAGTGCATCTAGTGCCACCCCTAGTTGGTTTTAGAGTATTGACGACAAAGTTGGTTGAGGGACTAGTGCGTTTGTGAGAATTGCAGGATAACGCAGGTAGTGTCCCTCATTGATTCGGTTTACCTACCGGAGATGACCCCTAAAAATGTATGAAGACATTGACGACAATGGTGGTATGAGAAGATATTCATATTGAAGACTATGACATGAGAAGACATTGCATGAAGACTATGGAGCACGAAGACTATGTGGTTTCGTTGTTTCCTTTTCTTCTTTGTTGAGTCATAGGAACCACCGTACTATTAAGTGGGGTCCAAGTGAACTAAGTCAGAGTGACTGAAGTGATGCTCAGCCCAAATCCTATGTCTTCGAGCGAAGACAATGAGGGAAAATCTTATCCAGAGTTGGATGAGTCAGCTTTGCTTGTAGCCCAAGTAAAGTTGCCGTGTGTGTTTGAAATCTGACCGTTGGAACATGTGTCAGTTCCTTAATGACCCAGGGTCATTTCGGACATATCAGGTCGGGTTGCCTTGTGGCTATAAATAGCCCACCCCCTACACCATAAATTTGTGGCTGCTCAGAGTTAATATATGGCTTTTGTCGTTTGAGAGCAACCCACCTCGAAGCATTTGAGAGAGAGAAATCCTTGCGAGGACAAAGCCCAAACACCCAGAGCCAAAGAGTGTTAGGCATCACTGAAGTCTTTCTGTCTGTGTGACCTGAAGACTTATTACACTTAAGGACTGTGCATCCTCCAGCCGTTTAGGCGTCTCGTTCTAAGCATCCAAGAGTCATTGTGGATTGCCGGGTGAACGGAGTCTGTGAAGGTTTGGATGTCTACCTTGAAGACTTACCAGAGTGATTGGGCGAGGACTGGGTGTCCTTAGCTCAAGGGGAATAAGGTGAAGACATGGTCTTCTGAGTTGAATCTCAGCCTCCCTAACTAGACGTACAGTTGTCACAGCAACTGGAACTGGTCCAACAAATCCTGTGTCTTCAACAAGCAACTGGTTCTATCTCTTCCCTCCTTTACTTTGAGTTTGTCTTCGTGAAGTCATTGCTTATCTTCTTATCTGATTGACTTCATTTCTTGATTACTATTGTCGATTGGCTTCATACTATCTTCCATCCTGATCCTACTACCTAGCTGCTATCAGTCTTCATATGTTAATGCTATTGCATACTTGATTATGGCTTGCTTGTTGTAGTTTATCTTCCGCTGCATATCAATTAGGTTGTTTCTATTGTTTGTCTTCGAAACTTCCATGTTTTGAAGACTTTCATAAAAATCTCCTATTCACCCCCCTCTAGTCGATAACTAGCACTTTCAATTGGTATCAGAGCAAGGTACTCCCTTGTTCTGTGTGATTCGGTTTAACCACCTAGAGTTTAGCTATGTCGACTACAAGGATAATCAAAGTCTCCGCTGCTTGCCCTGTGTTCGATGGAACAGAATATCCCTACTGGAAGAATAAGATGCGCATGCATCTTGAAGCCATTGATGTCGACCTCTGGTATGTCGTCAAGAATGGCGTTCCCAAAACTGGTGAAGGTGTCACCCCTACTGATGTCAAGAAGTTCATTCAACTGGACTCGACTGCAAAGAACATCATCTGTGGTCATCTGACCAAAGGACAGTATGGCCGTGTGAGTGCTCTGGAAACGTCAAAGCTAGTCTGGGACTAGCTGTCCAAGGTCAATGAAGGCGTCTCTACACAGAGAGACCAGAGGATCAGTGTTCTTCGCAATGTCTTCAATCGCTTCAAGAGAAACGACAATGAAAATGTCCAGCTCACGTTTGATCGCCTCACTGACATCACAAATGAGCTTCAGGCTATCGGCGCCACTGAGATCACCAAGCATGAAAATGTCAAGACACTGCTGAGATCACTTGACACCTCCTTTGACACTCTTGCCCTCATGATACAAGAACGTCCTGACTTCAAGACACTCGATCCGTCTGATATACTTGAGAGGCTCAACACACATGAGTTCCAGCTTTCTGAGAAAAGAGATATCTATGGCCCCAACAATGGCTGAACTCGTGCTTTGAAGGCAAAAGTTTTTTCCTCATCTGAAGAAGAAGAATCTGACTGCGGTTCTGATGATCCTGAAGACGTTGGAAGGGAGCTTGCTATGCTTGTGAAGAAGTTCCAGAAATTCACCAAGAATAAGGGCTTCAGAAAGTCTTCACGATCCAGTTCAAGAAATGATGAAGATTCCACTCAAGACAAAAAGAAGAGAACATGTCACAAGTGTAAGAAGCCTGGGCACTACATCTCTGAGTGTCCTCAGTGGGACAATGAGAAGAAGAAGAAGAAGAGCAAGGAATATGACTCCGATGACAAGAAGAAGAAGAAATCTTCGAAGTCTTCTTCCAAGTCCTCATCAAGGTCTTCATCTCACAAGAAGAGCTCATCTGGCAAGGCTCGTGCTTTTGTTGGCAAGGAGATGGATTCAGAGGAGGATTCTGCTTCTGAGGAGGCAGAGGTGGAATCTGAAGCTGAGTCCGACTCTGGCGTTGCAAGTCTGGCTCTAGCCACAGCCGACGTCGCAAAGTCCATCTTCAACACTGAAGACAATGACTCCCACACCAACGCTGATGATGACAAGGACGATCCTGCTCCCACCTACTGCTTCATGGCACGCGGTGCCAAGGTAAAATCGCGCGATGCTTACTTTCAAACAACAAGTGAAGATGACTCTGATTGTGAATCTAAACCCAGCTACAAAACACTTGCTAAAATTGCTACTGAACAACAAAGAGCTATGGAACATACTCAAAAACTGTTAGACAAAAGCAATGACCTGTTGGACGCGGAAATGACACGTTCACAGTCCTTAGTTGAAGACATAAAAAATCTTCATGCTAAGTATCAAGAACTTGAAAGTCTTCATGAGACGCTCTCAACCACTTATGAAAAGCTCTCTTATGATTATCTTCAAAGGAAGCAAGAGCTTGAGAAACTGAAAGTGACTCATGAAGAACTTCAAAAAGAGAATGAGTCATTTCGCGCTCAACAGATCAGTCCCGCTCAGGATGAATTTGAACCACCATGCTTAAAATGCATTGAGCGTGATAATGCTACCTCTATTGTTGAATGTTCCACTGCTGCTACTGTTGCTCTGTCTTCAACTAATGATGTGGTAACTAACCCCTCTTCTGAGGATACCACTACTATTGCTGATGAAAATGCTAGGTTGAAGACATTGCTTGAAAGAGGGATGTATAAAAGTCTGAAAGGGCATCAGACACTTTGTGATGTCCTCAAAAAGCAGATTCTGAACCGAAACCCTAGGAAAGAGGGTGTTGGGTTCGAGAGGAAAATGAATGCTGATGATTCCTACTGGAAGCCTGAGCAGTATCCCAAAACCACATGGGTTGCTGCAAAGGAACCTTCAGTGGATCCATCTACTTTATCTGGATTTACCTGTGCTAATCCTATTATCATTGATGAAACCTTTGATGCAAACTATAAACTGTTCAAAAATTAGAATGGTGAAGTGTTTGCCAGGTATATTGGTACTAACTGCAGGAATGGACCTCCTATGAAGAAGATCTGGGTTCCCAAAAGCTGCCTTGAGAATCTTCCAGTGAATGTCATCATGACATCACCAGGGAAGAAGACAAACCCCAGACCAAAGGCATCATATGGTCCAATGGCTACTTACGAACACAGGACTCACTTGAGTCACCCTAACGCCAATGTTTTGCAGGGAAATCATACTCAGACTCATGAATATGAGCATGTGTCTTCAAACCGCTATGTTCATAAAACTAAGAACTTTTCTGCTTATTCACATGAGTATCATTCATCTCCTGCAAGGCTATTTGATAGGGCTTCAAAGCCGAAATTCTCAGATGCTACACTTAGACTCATTGCTTCTAAGCCACCCCTGAAAATGTGGGTGGTGAAGAAGAATTAACTCTCTTTTGCAGAATGTGGTCTCCAGCCAGCAATCAATGGCGTCCGATATAATTGCTGGGGACCTAAAACACAAAGGGACGCATGATAAAATAACTTAATCGCTTACTTGTCATACTGTGTGCTAACTCTCATTTATGCTATGATAATCCAAGTGTGCATCAAATGCTTATGCTTCACAACATACATTGTGAAGCCTATCCCTCTAACTGCACTGTAGGGTACACCAAAAGCTTCAGAATGGATTATTGACAGCGGATGCACTAATCATATGACTGGTGATCAAAGTCTTCTCATGGACTCAACCTTACGTCCATCCGACAAGAGTCAAATCACATTTGCTGACACTGGTAAAGGCAAAGTATTGGGTCTAGGTAGAGTTGCAATCTCAAAGGATCAAGACATGGATAAAGTGATGCTTGTTGAATCCCTTGGATTCAACTTAATGTCTGTCTCAATGCTTTGTGACTTAAATATGATTGTGATATTTGGAAAATATTGTTGCCTTGTACTAATGGAATCTGACAAATCTCTAGTCTTTGAAGGGTATAGGAAAGGTGATCTATACATGGTAGATTTCTCAGCAGGTCCAAAACTTGCCGTATGTCTTCTTGCTAAAGCTTCAGAATGCTGGCTCTGGCATCGAAGGCTGGGGCATGCTAGCATGAGGAACTTGCACACTCTCGTCAAGAAGAAGCATGTCATAGGCATCGAAGGTGTCAAGTTCAAGAAAGATCATCTGTGTGGTGCCTGCGAAGCTGAAAGATCATCAAAGGTGACAAGGGCCAAGCATCCTTTGAAGACCATCATGACAACATCTCAACCCTTCGAGCTGCTACACATGGACTTATTTGGACCTACCCACTACTCCACCCTCACAACAACGGCGTGTCTCTATGGCTTCGTCATTGTTGATGACTACTCAAGATACACATGGGTGCACATAATTCTCTACAAGACTGAAGTACAAGATGTCTTCAGACGATTCACCAATCGAGCAATGAACAACTATGGCGTCAAGATCAAGCATATCAGAAGTGATAACGGCCCTGAATTCAAGAACACCGGCCTTGATCTTTATCTGGATACAATGGGAATCACTCATGAATTTTCTGCTCCATACACACCACAGCAAAATGGCATTGTTGAGCGCAAAAGCAGAACTCTTATTGAGATGGCTCGCACAATGCTCGATGAGTACAAGACACCAAGAAAGTTCTGGCCTGAAGCCATTGATACAGCTTGTCACATCATCAATCGTGTCTACATCCATAAGCTTCTAGGCAAAACATCCTATGAGCTCCTCACTGGCAAGAAGCCAAATGTCAGCTACTTCAGAGTCTTTGGTGCTAGATGTTGGATCAAGGATCCCCATCACAAGTCAAAATTTGAACCCAAAGCTCACAAAGGCTTCATGCTTGGCTATGGAAAGGATTCGCACTCTTACAGAGTCTTCAACCTCTTCCACTACAAAATCGTTGAAACAGTGGATGTGCGATTTGATGAAACCAATGGCTCACAAAGAGAAATCTGCCAAGTACACTTGATGAAGCTCCTTCCTGTGAATCTATCAAGTTGATGGGAACTTGTGAGATCATGCCCTCTGAAGCACAGCCTGAAGAGGAACTTATCATTTCTGCACCAAACCAACCTGAAGACAATGCTCAGACCGAAGACAATACTTCCAATGATGACAATGATCAACATGAGCAAGGACTTCGTCCAGTTCATCCTCGTGTTGCAAATGAAGTACAAATCGAGAAGATAATTGATAGCATCAATGCGCCTGGTCCACTTACTCGATCAAGATCAACACAGCTAGCAAATTTCTGTGGGCATTTTTCATTTGTATCAATATCTGAACCCAAGAAAGTTGTTGAAGCTTTTATGGAACCTGAATGGATTCAAGCCATGCAAGAAGAACTTCAACAGTTCAAACTGAATAATGTTTGGGAACTGGTCAAGCGCCCTGACCCTCGCAAGCACAACATTATTGGAACAAAGTGGATATATCGAAACAAGCAAGATGAGCATGGTCAAGTCATTAGAAATAAAGCACGTCTTGTGGCTCAAGGATACACTCAAGTTGAAGGAATTGACTTCGATGAAACATTTGCTCCTGTTTCTAGGCTTGAAGCCATTCGCATACTGCTAGCCTATGCAAATCATCACAACATCTTGCTATATCAAATGGATGTAAAGAGTGCATTTCTCAATGGCAAGATTGAAGAAGAAGTATATGTTGCACAACCACATGGCTTTGAAGATCCAAAACATCCTGATATGGTGTACAAACTCAACAAAGAACTGTATGGCCTCAAACAAGCTCCTCGCGCTTGGTATGATACAATCAAAGACTTCCTGAAAAGTAAAGGCTTCAAACCGGGATCCCTCGATCCCACACTCTTCACGAAGACATATGATGGTGAACTGTTTGTGTGCCAAATATATGTGGATGACATAATCTTTGGCTGCACCAACCAGAAGTACAGTGATGAGTTTGGGTACATGATGCAAGAGCAATATCAAATGTCCATGATGGGAGAGCTCAAGTTTTTCCTTGGTCTTCAAATTCGTCAACAACGAAATGGCATCTTCATATCTCAAGAAAAATACCTCAAAGATTGTTTGAAGAAGTTTGGAATGGAAGACTGCAAAGGCTACATGACGCCAATGCCAGCCAAACACCATCTTGGTCCCGACGACAATGGTAAAGAGTTCGATCAAAAGGTATACCGCTCCATGATTGGTTCTTTGCTTTATTTATGTGCATCTAGGCCAGATATTATGCGTAGTGTTTGCATGTGTGCTCGATTCCAAGCGGCAACAAAGGAATCGCATCACTTAGCTGTGAAGCAAATTCTTCGATATTTGGCTTACACCCCAACACTCGGATTATGGTTTCCAAAGGGCTCAAGGTTTGATCTGGTTGGATTCTCGGATGCTGATTATGCTGGTGACAAAGTGGATCGCAAGTCTACATCAGGCACATGTCATTTTCTTGGTCGATGACTTGTCTGTTGGTCGTCAAAGAAGCAGAACTGTGTGTCACTCTCAACTGTTGAATCTGAATACATTGCTGTTGGATCTTGTTGTGCTCAGCTTCTGTGGATGAAGCAAACTCTCAAGGACTATGGCATCGATTTGAAGCAAGTCCCTCTCTTCTGCGACAACGAAAGTGCCATCAAGATTGCCAACAATCCAATCCAGCACTCGAAGACAAAGCACATTGAAATATGTCATCACTTTCTCAGAGATCATGTTATGAAGAAAGATATAGATATCATGCACGTCAACACTGAAGAGCAACTGGCAGATATCTTCACAAAGCCGTTGGATGAGAAAAGGTTTTGCATGTTATGGTGTGAGCTAAATATCTTGGAATCCTCTAATGTCCTGTGATCAGGCACACATGCTAACACTTATGCATGTTGATGACTTAGATGTGCAACACACAAAGTAATGTATATCTTCAATCAATGAAGACATACACTCTAAGTGTGAATACATTAACATGGAATTTGACTTTGGAGCGCCATGATAATTGTGCGCTATGTCTGGGTCTAATACTTCCTATACGGTGGGTAACGCCACCACCAAATTTCTCTGTTTGAAATGTTTTACTCATGGCGTTATTTTGCAAAGATTTCGCATTTGGTTTGTCTTCAGTTTCAATTTATCTTCGTGATTTTTCTGCGGTATAATGATATGATTGCATATATATATATATATATATATATATATATATATATATATATATATATATATATATATATATATATATATATACTAGTGTTATGTCCTCTACAGCATTCACTTATAGCTATGTCCTCACTGTTGAATACTTTGAACTAAGTGAATGTGATCGGACCCTAATCTCTCTATGCTTACTATCTCAAACTCTATCTGTCCAAATCATATGCATTCTATTGAAACTGTCGAATGTCTTCTCTGCATTCTTGTCAGCAGAAGACACAGAGACAAAACATCAAGTCCTATTTAAATGAATCATCTAAATTGTCGATATCCGGAGAAGCCGGAACAAACATCCGACATACTTGGCGGGCGTGGGAACGTGGGACAATTCTAAGTATGTTGCATGCTTGCCACGTACCCCTCAGATGTGAACCGCCAGGGGCACCAGCGTAATTGCGCTGTGTCTCTCACCTACTTATAAATACTTGTCCCCTGCGGTAAAGAAATCCTTCTTCCACCTCTCCACCTCCGTCAAAACCATAGCGCCACCGCTAGCTCGTGACGACGCTGGTGACGAAGCGCTTAGCTACCGCGACTTCTCCGACACCGTCCTCACGCCGGCCGCGGACATCGTCCTCTCCGCCGTCGCCGTAGGTGTCCTCCGTCGCCAAGTTAGGGCATGGTGGGCTGAACTGCTCGGTCTCTCATTCTTCCCATCTAGCGGTTCGTCATGCGGTAATTATAACTCTATTTTTACCACCTTTTTGATCTTCATAGATTCATCCTACTTACCGAAAGTGGTTTCTACCTACTCAATGTTAGATCTATTATATCTGCATCTCATAATGCCTAGTCTATTCACTTAGATTTCCTATCTAGTTTGATTCCTCACTTGTACTTATTCACGGATTGGTACAAATCTGGAACCAACTCACCACATATAAGTGAATGTCTTTGCATCATGAGGTCAATGTCTTCAAACTGATTTATCTTCAAAATCTTCTGAGAATGCATATGACCTCTTCCCCTTCCCTCGCATCTCTAATGCTGTCACAGGTACATGTCCGTGGGAGAATCCCTTGGTTCTCATAGTCTGCATTCGTTTGCAGAATACTTACAGCATCATATCAATTCTGCTGAAGCCAGTTCCTGCTTGACCAGCAAGCATAAATCTCTGAACGTATTGAAGCCATTCAGCTTGAAGTTCATGGCTGCAGAAAAATCAGCAAGGAAGGGTGGCAGACAGCGTCGTGGGGGAACTTCGAAGGATCTGCCTGAGGATCTGGCAGAAATGTATAAAACAGATCCCGAAGAAGATTACAATCAGCGCAAGACTCGAATCCAATGGATTAGACGCTATTGGGCTGAACAGTGGTACAAGTACAAGTTCATCACCCAGGAGTACGCAGAGAAGTATGCTATCAAGAGTCCTTGAGGCGATATTCTCTATCGAGGCCTTCCCCCAAGAACAGAGCTGAAGCCATTGAGCAAAAATTCTATCTGTGCATGGTCCGTGGACCACAGCCTGAAGAAGCCGACCCATCATCATTGCTCTGGTGTTGCGATGACAATCTCTTCAAGCGCAACTTCCAGTTTGCTATGTCTTTAGCAAAGGAAAACAAGAAGTCATGGGGATTAGACTTCAATCCTGGTCCCTCTGCTCCCCGTGAGGATGGGACACATGAAGCTGGAGAGAATAGAATTGGCCCCTTTGCAAACCTTGATGGTATCATCTCCTACGTCTTGGTTCATGGTGCCAGAGTGGATCATCCCAACAATGATGCTGATTCTGATGAAGCCCCTGCTCCTACTCCAAGGACAAAGAAGCCAAAGAAGGTTAAGGTTTCATCATCGGCCGCACCTCCAAAAGCTTCTCGTGTGAAGCCATTGGCCACTGCATCACCTGAAGCCAGTGTGCAGTCTGAAGATCAATCTCGTATCTCCAAGAAGACGGAGAAGAAAAGGAAACTTGTCAGGAATACTGATCAAGCTCTGACTCCTGCTGCTATTCTGCGTGAAGAACCCATTGATCTATCAAGTGATGAAGATCTTGCGGATGATGCTCTTGAGCAGCTGATAAAGAGCAAGGAAGAAGCAGAAATCTTCAGCAATTTGCCTCTCTTTGATGTGGCCATCATCCACAATTTCATTGATGAGTGGTTCGACACCCCAAATGTCAGCTTTGAAGATTTACAGCTTCCAATTGGCCTCAGCATCTCTTTCAATGGCGCCATTGCTTCTGAGCTGGCTCTCGCTCAGCGAATCGTTGAGCTCAAGCACAAGATTGATTATGAAAAGGCTCAATTCAAGAAGCATATGGCCAAGCTGAGTGTTCAAGACGTTAGGAACTTTAAGGTCATGCTGCATGAGCTTAAAGAAGCTTTTCTGAAGAAGCGCCAAGAAGCTCAAGGCTCTCGTGAGCGCATGAAGAGTTTGGCTGATAAGTGTGTGCTTGCCTACAATGAGGCTGAGAAGCGCAAGTCACTTGGTCGTCCTGGCATTGACCCCAGGATGGCAGCAAAGAAAAAGAAGAAGCTTCCTGCTGATCAACCTGCGTCTTCAAGCCAAGAAGCTCCACGTATTATCTTCCCAAGTAGCATGACTGGCTCGAAGCCAAAGGTCACCACAACCGCTTCAGAACAGAAGAAGACGAGGGCTACAGAGGCAGAAGCCAGAAAGAGGAAGACTACCGAAACCTCTGATGCCGCTCCCTCCAAGAAGAAGCGCAAGACCAAGAAGAATCGGCCTGCTCCCAGAGAGCTCCTTTTTGTTGAACCCATCTCAGTGATTCATCCTGCATCTGCATCCCAAGAACTTCACATGACTGTTCATGAGCCTGCTTCCACAGAGGCTTCTGAAGCTGAAGATATTCCAGCAGCTGAACCCACTGCTGCTGAAGACATTGGTCATCATGACAATGTTGAAGATGATGAAGTTCTTCCTCAGATGGAATACAATGTGGTATCATCGCCTGTTCGTACGAACAACGAACTCATCAGCATTGGTCGTCCTCTGACGCCAATTGCACATGATGATTCATGGGCTGATCGCCCACAAGAACAAGACTCCCCCAACACTCCCCAACAACAACAAGTCACAACATCCGTACAAGCTGAAGAGGATGAGGGCCTACCCACTCCATCTCCAAAAGCGTCGCCAGTACTTCAAAGGCTTCGCAAAGGACCAAGGCCTCAAGCTCCTCTTCCAAGCGTTCTAGAAGGAGAAGTGCATCATCAACCTATTGCACGTCAAGTGTTTTCAGAAGCCACTCCTGTTGTGAATGTCTCTGCGTCTTAAGCACCTCCTGCTGAAGACAATCCGGTTGCATCAGCCGATGAAGAATGTCAAGAAGAACGTGTCTCTACTCCACCCATTCCTGAAGAAATAGTTCATGAAGTGAACATGTCAATGCCTGACCCTCCAGTTCCTCAAGTGGAGGTTGAAAATCCTGAAGCTGCCACAACCAACGCAAGTGAAGCCGATGACATTGTCATGGCTGAAGCTAATGTGGAGCTTGCGACAACCAGTGTGCCTGAAGCTAATGCGGGCACTGCACCTGAAGCTAGTGAGGCTACTGCTTCTAAAGCACCTGTTGTGCAGCCTAAAGCCTCAGTTGCTGCCACTGCTCCTGTTCCGCCACCAAGGCCCTATACAATTGAGCAGGCATATAACCACGGAGAGCTAACAACAGTCAGATGGCCCGTTCTGGTCCCTCCGCCTACTGTCTCTGGTCCTCAATTTGACTATCATGTTGAGCATAGGCCTCAACTCCAGAAGCCCAAGCCAAGACTACCAAGGTTTCCAGGTACTGCAAACTCAGCAGGGTCCTTCAATGCAAATGTCTTCAAGAGCCACAACACATTCTTTGACAGCTCAAAGAACCCCTACACGAAGCCAAGAATATCATCAGATCGGTTCTGGAGCCATCCGCAGCGAAGCTATTACTCATGTGTTCTGTATGATCAAGGGCGCATCTTCCCTCATATGCGCCTCGACACTGAAGCCATTACTGGACTCCCCTGCTTAGAAGAAGCACTTGACTGCTTTCATGATGCTGGGCTGCTCAGTTTTGTCACAGATAAAGAACACTGGAATGAAGAACTATTGCTTCAATTCTATGCCACACTGCACATTCGCGGCTACAATAGAGATACGAAGACTTGGGTTCTCGAGTGGATGACCAGAAACGTTCATCATGAAGCCAAAGCTATGGATATCATCGAGCTTACAGGCCTGTCCACTCCCGGAGAACTCTATGAACCTGGCTGTCAACATCATCGCAATGCCCTGGAAAGCATCTTCCATAGGCCTGAACCCAATATGAGTCAGATGCTGAGCATGATGAAGCCTTTACCCTGTGATGTTGAATATCCAACAGAGTTCTTTGTTGAAGACCTTGAGTTTTTGCCACACACCATATATCATATCATCAGGCGGACTCTATGGCCTATCAAAGGACATTCATCAGTGGCAAAGCTTGAAGGAGCTATGAAGACTTTGGTCTTCTACATTTTCAATGGAATCAGCTTCAATGCACAAGATTTTTTCATCAGACAACTTGCTGCCTCCGGCTCTGATCTCTTTGGTCTGAAGTTTTATGCTCCATGGGTCATGCGCCTCATAAAGCGACACTCTACTGTCAACTATCAACCTTCTGCTCGCAATCATGTGATTTTTCTACCTGAGGTTGATATGTCAGTTGAAGCTATATATCCTGACCCTGCCAAGAAGCCTCTTTGTCTTCAGAATGCCGAGCACCAAAGCTTCACTCAACCCATTGAAGGTGTTCAAGCAGCTACATGAATCTATGCATTGGCTGGAAATACTCGTCTGCCTCATCGAGCACCTACTGAAGCCACTGAAAGCACCATTGCCCAAAGGCCTCGGAAGCATTCTCGCGTTCTCAATGATCGAGAACTTCTTGTGGCCCTTCATCAGAAACAGGATAAACATCACTTTTGGCTCAACAGACAGATGCAAAGCCTCTTGGTGGATGTCAATCGCATTCGCAACCTTGCCACCAAGAATGCCTTTGTTGCTCACGAAACTTGCCGGCGATCATGGAAGAGTTTGACCCTGCTTAGTGCTGAAGCAGATCTTCAAGACGATGGCTTCAATGAAAGATTTCAGCTTGACTCCACTCCTCCACGGAATGTTGTCTTACGAAGAACTCCATCTCTTGAAGACTCTGAATATTCTTCCTCCGTGGCAACGGTAAATGCCAGAGTGATCAATGATGAAGATGATGCTACTTCACCACCTCCTACTACTACTGCGCGCATCGACACTGCACCAAGTTCATCTGCACCGCCACCCAATGACAACAACCCTGCTGCTTCACCTACTCATCAAGAAGACGAGTAGATGCTCTATGTCTTCAAAACTTTTTGGTCATTACTGACAAAAGGGGGAGAAGCGTATGAGTTGATAGTCTTCAAGCGGGTTCATATGGGCGGTTGCGTTATATTTTGCCTCGTGCTTACAACTCTTGCGTTTTGGAACATTTGGTTCTCTGAGTTGTAACACTTAAACCTGATGGTCGTCTGCTACTTATTTGCATTTCCATGTGCGATGATAACTTCCGCACTTAGATCATCATGCAGACGTCCATTTTTCATTATGCATGTCATCCTATATGCTATATCAGTTCATGCATGATGAATTATCTTCTTAAGTTGAAGTGGACCTCCACAAGTACAACCTGCCATGTGCATTTGCATTCCAAAAGCACAATTATTTATATGCACATCTTCAGGGGGAGACCTTGCTACTTATGAAGACAAATTCCTATCCTTTACAATTTCACATACTTTATCCCCGTTGAAAACTTCAACTAGTTTGTCATCAATCACCAAAAAGGGGGAGATTGTAAGTGCATCTAGTGCCACCCCTAGTTGGTTTTGGAGTATTGATGACAAAGTTGGTTGAGGGACTAATGTGTTTGTGAGAATTGCAGGATAACGCAGGTAGTGTCCCTCATTGATTCGGTTTACCTACTGGAGATGACCCCTAAAAATGTATGAAGACATTGACGACAATGGTGGTATGAGAAGATATTCATATTGAAGACTATGACATGAGAAGACATTGCGTGAAGACTATGGAGAACGAAGACTGTGTGGTTTCGTTGTTTCCTTTTCTTCTTTGTTGAGTCATAGGAACCACCGTACTATTAAGTGGGGTCCAAGTGAACTAAGTCAGAGTGACTGAAGTGATGCTCAACCCAAATCATATGTCTTCAAGCGAAGACAATGAGAGCAAATCTTATCCAGAGTTGGATGAGTCAGCTTTGCTTGTAGCCCAAGTAAAGTTGCCGTGTGTGTTTGAACACGTGTCAGTTCCTTAGTGACCCAGGGTCATTTCGGACATATCAGGTCGGGTTGCCTTGTGGCTATAAATAGCCCACCCCCTACACCATAAATTCGTGGCTGCTCAGAGTTAATATACGGCTTTTGTCGTTTGAGAGCAACCCACCTCGAAGCATTTGAGAGAGAGAAATCCTTGCGAGGACAAAGCCCAAACACCCAGAGCCAAAGAGTGTTAGGCATCACTGAAGTCTTTCTGTCTGTGTGACCTGAAGACTTATTACACTTGAGGACTGTGCATCCTCCAGCCGGTTAGGCGTCTTGTTCTGAGCATCCAAGAGTCATTGTGGATTGCCGGGTGAACGGAGTCTGTGAAGGTTCGGAAGTCTACCTTGAAGACTTACCAGAGTGATTGGGCGAGGACTGGGTGTCCTTAGCTCAAGGGGAATAAGGTGAAGACATGGCCTTCTGAGTTGAATCTTAGCCTCCCTAACCAGACGTACAGTTGTCACGGCAACTGGAACTGGTCGAACAAATCCTGTGTCTTCAACAAGCAACTGGTTCTATCTCTTCCCTCCTTTACTTTGAGTTTGTCTTCATGAAGTTATTGCTTATATTCTTATCTGATTGACTTCATTGCTTGACTACTATTGTTGATTGGCTTCATACTATCTTCCATCCTGATCCTACTACCTAGCTGCTATTAGTCTTCGTATGTTAATGCTATTGCATACTTGATTATGGCTTGCTTGTTGTAGTTTATCTTCCGCTGCATGTCAATTAGGTTGTTTCTATTGTTTGTCTTTGAAACTTCCATGTTTTGAAGACTTTCAGAAAAATCGCCTATTCACCCCCCCCCTCTAGTCGATAACTAGCACTTTCAGTATCACGCAAGAAAATGGAGTCCGGAGAGCACACGAGGTGCCCACGAGGCAGGGGGCACGCCCAGGGGGTAGGGCGCACCCTCCACCATCGTGGATGCCTCATGTCCTTCCCGGACTACTTATTTTCCTGATTTCTTAAACATTCCAAAACAGAGAAAAATTGCTATTAGAACTGTTTTGGAGTCGGTTTACATACCGTACCACGTACCTATTCCTTTTTGGAGTCCGAAACGTTCTGGAAAGTGTCCCTTATGTATTCCTCCAAGGCTACGGTTTTGATAACATTGGTTTCAACATTTATGGGATTACCTGAGATATAATGTTTGATTCTTTGACCATTCACCACCTTCGGATTTGTGCCTTCGAAGTTGTTGATTTTTATGGCTCCGGAACGATAGACCTCCCGATAACGTAAGGACCTTCCCATTTAGAGAGAAGTTTTCCTACAAAAAATCTTAAACGAGAGTTGAAAAGCAACACATAATCACCTACATTGAACTCATGCTTTTGTATCCTTTTGTCATGCCATCTTTTAACTTTGTCTTTAAATAGTTTGGCATTCTCATAGGCTTGGGTTCTCCATTCATCAAGTGAGCTAATGTCAAATAACCTCTTCTCACTAGCAAGTTTGAAATCATAATTGATCTCTTTAATGGCCCAATATGCCTTATGTTCAAGTTCGAGAGGTAAGTAACATCCTTTTCCATAAACCATTTTATATGGAGACATACCCATAGGATTTTTATATGCAGTTCTATAAGCCCATAATGAATCATCAAGTTTCTTGGACCAATTCTCTCTAGATATATTAACAGTCTTTTGCAAAATCAATTCAAGCTCTCTGTTACTCAGTTCTACTTGGCCACTAGACTGTGGGTGGTATGGAGATGCAATTGTATGATTAACATCATACTTAGCAAGCATTTTTATGAAAAGCACCATGAAAAAAATGTGAACCACCATCAGTCATTAAGTCTCTAGGGACTCCAAACCTCAGAAAAATAACTTCTTTAAGCATCTTAATAGAGGTGTTATGATCAGCACTACTAGTTGGAATAGCTTCTACCCACTTAGTAACGTAATCAACACCAACTAAAATATGTGTAGATCCATTAGAGGAAGGAAACGGTCCCATATAATCAAAGCCCCAAACATCAAATGGTTCAATAACAAGAGAATAATTCATAGGCATTTCTCGACGTCTACTAATATTACCAATTCTTTGACATTCATCACAAGACAAGACAAACTTACGGGCATCCTTGAAGAGAGTAGGCCAATAAAAACCGGATTACAATACCTTATGCACAGTTCTATCTCCAGCGTGGTGTCCTCCATAAGCCTCGGAGTGACACTTGCGTAGGATATGTTCCTGTTCATTCTTAGGTACACAACGTCTAATAACACCATCTACTCCTTTATAGAGGTGTGGGTCATCCCAGAAGTAATGTCTTAAATCATAGAAAAACTTTTTCTTTTGCTGGTATGTGAAACTAGGTGGTATAAATTTAGCAACAATGTAATTAGCATAATCAGCATACCATGGAGCAGTACGAGAAGCATTTATGACAGCTAATTGTTCATTAGGGAAGCTATCATCAATAGGTAGTGGGTCATCAAGAACATTTTCTAACCTAGACAAGTTGTCTTCAACGGGGTTCTCAGCTCCCTTTCTATCAATAATATGCAAATCAAATTCTTGTAGCAAGAGAACCCATCTAATAAGTCTAGGTTTAGCATCTTTCTTTTCCATAAGATATTTAATAGCAGCATGATCAGTGTGAACAGTTACTTTAGAATCAATAGTACAGGGTTTGAATTTATCACAAGCAAATACAACTACTAAAAAATCTTTTTCAGTAGTAGCATAATTTCTCTAGGCAATGTATAAAGTTTTACTATCATATTGAGTAACATTTAGTTTCTTATCAACTCTTTGTCCTAGAACAGCACCTACGGCATAATCACTAGCATCACACATAATTTCAAATGGTAAATTCCAATCAGGGGGCTGAACAATAGGTGCAGAAATCAAAGCTTTCTTATGTATTTCAAATGCTTCTACACAATCATCATCGAAGACAAAAGGAATATGTTTTTGTAAGAGATTATTCAGAGGCCTAGAAATTTTAGAGAAGTCCTTAATGAACCCCTATAAAACCCGGCATGACCAAGGAAACTTCTTATACCTTTAATGTCCTTGGGACATGGCATCTTTTCAATAGCATCAACTTTAGCTTTATCAACTTCAATACCTCTTTCAGAAATTTTATGCCCCACGACAATGCCTTCATTAACCATCAAAAGAAGATCCATAAACGGAGAAATCATCCATGAAAACCTCAACAATCATTTCATAAAAGTCAGAGAATATAGCCATCATGCATCTTTGAAAGGTAGCAGGTGCATTACATAAACCAAAAGGCATATGTCTATAAGCAAAAGTACTGAAAGGGCAAGTAAAAGTGGTCTTTTCTTGATCCTCTTTTGACACAGATATTTGAGAGAAACCAGAGTAACCATCTAGAAAGCAAAAATGTGTATATTTGGATAATATTTCTAGCATTTGATCAATAAAAGGTAAAGGGTAATGATCTTTTTTAGTAGCTTTGTTTAATTTGCGGAAATCAATTACCATCCTATTACTTGTAACAATTCTTTGTGGGATCAATTCATCTTTATCATTAGGAACGATAGTAATACCTCCTATCTTAGGAACACAATGGACAAGACTTACCCACTGACTATCAGCAATGGGATAAATTATACCTTCCTCCAGGAGATTTAGTATTTCATTTCTTACCACTTCTTTCATCTTAGGATTTAACCATCGTTGGTGATCAACAACTGGTTTGGCGTCCTTCTCCAATTTTATTTTGTCTTGGCATAGAGTGGGACTAATGCCCTTAAGATCATCAAGAGTATATCCAATAACAGCACAGTGCTTCTTCAGAGTTGTCAATAATTTCTCCTCTTCCTGCTCTGAAAGGTTAGCACTAATAATAACAGGATATATCTTCTTTTCATCAAGATAAGCATGTTTAAGAGTATCGGGTAATGGTTTAAGCTCAAACACAGGATCACCCTTGGGTTAGGGATGGCAATTTTATCCATGGATCTGGATACCCATCGATACCCGACCTGGTTGGGCAAGGGTATGGAGCACATTTTCGCCCATGGGTCCGTGGATATGGATACCCACGAACAGCCGGGTTGGGCATGGTTATAGTTTGTGCTCCATGGATATCCAATGGATACCCATATGATATGTGGGGCCATATGCCAGTGATAGTAGAAAGAGCGAATCAATGGGTAATGGCAGGAAATATGCAACTTGTGCCAAATGGCAGGAAATATGCAACTTGTGCCATAAGCTATATGCTGCAGAATCAACCTATGGTATGTCACACTTAAGGACTCATCGTATTTCTTGTTGCCTACTTATGCATGTAGCTTATGTTGTCATTTGTAAGTGAATGATGATGAGTTAATTTGATCTTTGGGAAGGCTTCATGCTGACTTTTCTATGCCCATGGAGCTCCATGGGTATGTGGGTATCAAGTGGGTTTGGGCATGGGCACAAGTTGTGCCCATGGATAATTTGGTGGATGGGCATAGGGTAGGAAGATGGATCATGGGTTGGATTTGGACCAGCTCCACCCGCCCCATACCCGACCCATTGCCATCCCTACCTTGGGTGGAGGAGCATCCCCTAGGATTTCAACAGGCAAGTTGTGTTTCAAAATAGGCCCCTGTTTAAAGAATACTTCATCTATATCCCTTCTTTCATTCATAAAGATATCATTTTCATGGTCTAGAAAATATTGTTCTAAAGGATCATTAGGAGGCACGACAATAGAAGCAAGACCAATAATTTCATCCTTACTAGGCAATTCTTTATCATGGGGTTGTCTACGAAATTTAGCAAAATTAAACTCATGAGACATATCCCCCAATCCGATAGTAACAACATCCTTTTTGCAGTCTATCCTAGCATTAACAGTATTCAAGAAGGGTCTACCAAATATAATGGGACAAAAGTCATCTTGTGGGGAACCAAGAACAAGAAATCAGCAGGTTATTTAACTTTCCCACACAAGACTTCAACATCTCTAACAATCCCAACTGGTGAAATAGTATCTCTATTGGCAAGCTTAATTGTAACATCAATTTCTTCTATCTCAGTAGGTGCAATATCATGCATAATTTCTTTTCATAAGGAATGAGGTATTGCACTTGCACTAGCACCCATATCACATAAGCCATGATAACAATGATCTCCTATTTTAACAGAAATAACAGGCATGCCTACAACATGTCTATTTTTATTTTTAGAATCGGGTCTAGCAATTCTAGCAGCTTCATCACAGAAGTAAATAACATGCCCATCAATATTATCAGCCAAGAGATGTTTAACCATGGCAATACTAGGTTCAACTTTAATTTGCTCAGGTGGTGTAGGTGTTCTAGTATTACTGCTACGAACCACAGTTGAAGCTTTAGCATGATCCTTTATCCTAACAGGGAAAGGTGGTTTCCCAATATAGGTAGTAGGAACAATAGGATCATTATAAATGATAGTCTTTTCTTCAACTTTAATAGGTGCAACTACTTTTACTTTAGTGGGAGGATTATATTTAAACCACTTCTCCTTAGGCCTTGTACAATGGGAGGTGCTTAGAGAGATGCTTAGAAAAATAAACCAGTTTTTTCTGAAGCACCAGTGCCTATTTCTACAAGGGAGACGCTTAGTTAAGCGTCTATCCTGTATTAATAAGCACCGGTGCTTAAGAAAAGCCTGGTTTATTTCATTAAGCACCTCCCCTAAGCACCTATCATTGTACAAGGCCTTAGGGAGGTCAACATGAGTAGCAAATTATTCACAGAAAGAAGCTACTATCTTAGGGTCACGTCCATATTTAGTGCTAAGTTCACGAAAAGCATCGGTATCCATAAAAGATTTAACACAATCAAACTTAGGTGTCATACCTGACTACTTACAGTCATCGAGATCCCAATCTTTAGAGTTGCATTTAATTCTTTCCAATAAATCACGTCTGAATTCAATAGTCTTCATCATAAAAGAACCAGTACAAGAAGTATCGAGCATGGAGCGATTGTTGAGAGAAAGCCGAGCATAAATTTTTTGAATAATCATTTCTCTTGAGAGCTCATGATTGGGGCATGAATATAACATTGACTTAAGCCTCCCCCAAGCTTGAGCGATGCTTTCTCCTTCGCGAGGCCAAAAATTATATATATAATTACGATCATGATGAACAAGATGCATAGGATAAAACTTCTGATGAAATTCCAATTTCAATCGGTTGTAGTTCCATGATCCCATATCATCACATAGACTAAACCATGTCAATGCCTCTCCCTTCAAAGATAAAGGGAAGACCTTCTTCTTGATAACATCCTCAGGCATACCTGCAAGCTTAAATAATCCACAAACTTCATCCACATAGATTAGGTGCAAATCGGGATGCAATGTTCCATGTCCTGTAAAAGGATTAGCTAGCAGTTTCTCTATCATACACGAAGAGATTTCAAAGTAAACATTTTCAGTAGGTTCAGTAGGTTGAGGTGCAACTCTTTGCTCTACTGGTCAGGGTGAAGATACCCCGAACAAGCCCCTCAAAGGATTATGTTCCATAGTAACAAGTGACAATAAATTTCAGCACACAATATAAATTTTTCCTTACCAAGTTCCACTTACCAAAGGCGCTTCACTCCCTGGCAACGGCGCCAGAAAAGAGTCTTGATGACCCACAAGTGTAGGGTATCTATAATAGTCCTTCTGATAAGTAAGAGTGCCGAACCCAACGAGGAGCAGAAGGAAATGACAAGCGGTTTTCAGTAAGGTATTCTCTGCAAGCACTGAAATTATCGGTAACAGATAGTTTGCTGATAAGGTAATTCGTAATGGGTAACAAGTAACAAAAGTAAATAAGGTGCAGCAAGGTGGCCCAATCCTTTTTGTAGCAAAGGACAAGCCTGGACAAATTCTTATACGGAGAAAAGCGCTCCCGAGGACACATGGGAATTATCGTCAAGTTAGTTTTCATCACGCTCATATGATTCGCGTTCGTTACTTTTATAATTTGATGTGTGGGTGGACCGGTGCTTGGGTACTGCCCTTTCTTGGACAAGAATCCCACTTATTATTAACCCCTATTGCAAGCATCCGTAACTACAAAAGAAATATTAAGGTAAACCTAACCATAGTATGAAACATATGGATCCAAATAAGCCCCTTACGAAGCAACACATAAACTAGGGTTTAAGCTTCTGTCACTCTAGCAACCCATCATCTACTTATTACTTCCCAATGCATTCCTCTAGGCCCAAACAATGGTGAAGTGTCATGTAGTCGACGTTCACATAACACCACTAGAGGAGAGATAACATACATCTCATCAAAATATCGAACGAATACCAAATCACATGACTACTTATAACAAGACTTCTCCCATGTCCTCAGGAACAAAGGTAACTACTCACAAATCATATTCTTGTTCATAATCAGAGGGGTATTAATATGCATATAGGATCTGAACATATGATCTTCCATCGAATAAACCAACTAGCATAAACTACAAGGAGTAATCAACACTAGTAGTGACCCACAGGTACCAATCTGAGGTTTTGGGACAAAGATTGGATACAAGAGATGAACTAGGGTTTGAGAGGAGATGGTGTTGGTGAATATGTTGATGGAGATTTACCCCCTCCTGATGAGAGGATCGATGGTGATGATTTCCCCATCCCAAGGGAAGTTTCCCCGTCAGAACAGCTTCGCCGGAGTCCTAGATTGGTTCCCCCAAGGTTCTGCCTCATGGCGGCGGTGTTTCTTCTAGAAAGCTTGCTTATGATTTTTTTTCCAGGAGATGGCCACTGGAGGACTGCCAGGGGGCCCACGAGGCAGGGGGGCGCCCAGGGGGGTCGGGCGCGCCCCCACCCTCGTGGACAAGGTATGGGCCCTCTCTGGTACTTTCTTCGCCCAGTATTTTATTAATTCCAAAAATAACTTTCGTGGAGTTTTAGGACTTTTGGAGTTGTGCAGAATAGGTCTCTAATAAATGCTCCTTTTTCAGCCCAGAATCCCAGCTGCCGGCATTCTCCCTCTTCATGTAAACCTTGTAAAATAGGAGAAAATAGGCATAAGTATTGTGACATAACGTGTAATAACAGACCATAATGCAATAAATATTGATATAAAAGAAATATGCAAAATGGACGTATCAGGGCAAACCTTCGTGAGACGCTTCGCTAGCTTCCTGGATGCTTCCGCAGCAGCATTGCCAGGTGACTTTTTGGTTTGTTCAATTGAGGGCGCCCCGCAGGCTGCATCATCCTCAAGTTGTTTAGGGCCACTGATTTGCTTTTTCTTTTTGTACTAAAATCAGTTATGCTTTCATGAGATGCTCTGCCTATTGATTTTGTGCTTGACATGCATCACACCTAGAGGCGCCACCCCTTGGGACCCCATGTGCTAGCAGCTCTCCTCCTGAATGTCCCATCAGGGGAGGCTATTGGCACGACGCCTGTGCTAAGATGCGTCCCTACAGCGATGATAACAACCCATCGGAACAATCATGAATAGACTAGCAAGTGCGCATGTCCCTATGTACATTATAATCTATCAACATGAAGAGGCTTCAGGAGCTAGGTGTCTGGACGACGTGCAAATAACAACCCATCGCCTCAAGAGGCCCAGCCTCGCGCAGGCCTCGGTCTGGTCCACATCAACAGCCATGGCAAGCTAAGTACAACTACCTCATGCGGTGCATAGTTGCCAATTAAGATTCCTTCTTCCTACAACCCTCTCCAAGCATGTCACCTCTTTTTCACGCAAGTCGCTTGTACCTTAAAAGGGGAACTATTGAGCACCGCGCCTCAGGAGCTCTTACTGGCTCTCGAGCCCTCACCCACTGGCCTTATCCCAGGGATCATGACCTGACATATCAGCGGCGGCTGAGACTCGCTCGAGGGCCGGGTTCTGAGACCTTAGAGCATTTTCGCAAACGAGAAAAAGAGAGGCACGCTGCACGAGGAAGCAAGGAGAAGGAGTTCGCAATTTAGCCACAAAGGCATTGGTTATGTCATGAAGGGCATCAATTTTTCACCTGCCCCCCATGGGGCCTCTATTGATGTGCCACAGGTAGAAGACGGATAGGAAGCTAAGCTCCGAGGAAACATGCCATCGGGCCGCAAAGACTTCACATGAGCCGCGGTCGATCTGCGCCGTGCCCTAAAGAGCTAAGTTGACCGCCTCGTGTGGCATGCAAATCCTTCTAGATAGCGTCTTTTGTTTTCGAGAACTCGCCCGAGGCGAAAGCCTCTTCTCTTGGGTGAGCTGCTTGCGCATCAAAGGGGACCTCCTAAGCATCGCGCTTCAGGAGCTATTACCGAACCTTGGGCCCCTCACCTCCGGGCCTTGTCCTGGGCATCGCCACCTAATATACCAGCGAGATCCGAAGCTTGCTCAGGGCTAGGTCCTAGCGACACAAAGCACTAGGGCAATCGCAAAGAATGGACTAAGGCTAAACAAGAGGCATCATGATCATACTTAATCATGAACAACAAAAGCACTTAAGATAGGGCGCAAGCGCCAGAGTTTCTTATACGCCCCCACGGGGCCCATGCCGTTCTAATGCAGGAATAGAAGAAAACAAAAGAAACCTCCTCGCGAAGGCCGCCTATCCTAGGGCAGCGACAAGAGCGCTGCATGCATTTAGTAGGGGTCCTCCTCGTTGACGTGGGGGCATAGGGGCCGTCAGAGTCGTCATTGCTTCCACTCCCCGTGTAGGAGGTTCTGGTGTTGACGCTACCGCCACTAGAGGAGCCGATGTTGTGCTTTCCATGCAGCAGCCCAGGCGGCAGCCGGTGGTCCCAGAGATATTCATGAAGAGCCTGGCGGCCCCGTCATACTTGAATAGGAGGGTGTGCCCTTCCTTCAAGCCCCGGGCGAGGGAGGACGACTTCCACCGCCGCTGCCGGAACATGAAGCCAGAGGGGGTGAAGTCCGTCGCAGCCACAGGCCCAGCGGCACATGCTCCGCCATCTCTCTCGTGAAGGTGTTGGGGAGCCGAAGCGAGGTGCAGGGATCACGGTGCATGTGCACCACGAACTCGCGGGCTGCATCGGCGGAGTGGCTCCACGCCTGGGGAGCCTGGGCGGCGCTACTCCCCCGCCCCGGTCTCGGCCGCCTCGTCCCCCTCGCCCGCGCCCTCGGGCGGAGTGTTTCCCTCGGCTGCCAGAGCCGGCGTAGGGCGTAAGCGGAGGGTGCCCATACCCCCACGGCGGCGGTCGTGCGAGGGCAGGCTGCCCCCTCACCGCCCTCGGTGGCTCTACCTCCTCTGTTGTCGCCTTCCCCTTTTTAGTAGTGGAGAACCACCTCAAAGGTGCCATGGCTACAGCAATGGCAGGGCGAAATCGAGAAGTGAGGAGGAGATGGGTCGGGGGTCCGGCCCCTTGCCTTTTTATAGCATCAATGGCGGCTGATTCGTGCCCCTTTGCCTTCTTAGAAATGATGGCCCCACGGAGTGCCCCCAGGCTTTCTGTCAGCCTAGGCGGTTGCCAAGCCATCATGGGGAAGTGTGGGCGTCTCACGCCCCATCGTAAGCCATGCGTCAAGCCTGGCCACAGGCGGTTGGCGCCCGCGTTGCTTTGCCCCTTCTCTCCCCTCTGTCGCGAGCGGATTCATGCGCACCACGGGCCCGGGGGCTACTGTCGGGCCTTTAGGACTGGGGGTACCCTAGCCTGTCTGCCTATGGCCCACCAAGTGGTGCCATCTCAAGGCCTGGCGCGGCCCAGCCTCAAGGCTTCATGAGCAATACCCTCGCGAGGGCCCCCACCTCATGAGGGAAATGTTGGCAAGGGTCGTTAAGAGCTCCCAAGGGCTTCACATGAGGCGGCCACCGGAGACTACCTCCCGAGGCCCTCGCGAGGCGGATATCTCTAGGCTCGCTAAGACCACCTCGTGCTACACGTGGGTGACGAGAGCCACGACGAGCGGCGAAAGGAGTCATGCCAACAGGCGCGGATAAGGATGTTTACCTCTTTCGTGCTAAGGGAGAAAGGACAGCGCGTCGGTTCCCAAAGAAATCTCCAAAGGTTGTTGTTTTGGTACAAGAAGACCATGATAACAGGCTTGCTAGGACGGAGGTCATCACCGAGCCCACCACCACATCATGGTAGGAAGCTTTGGCAGGTGAAGACCACCTTTAGTCATGACATGATGTACTCCTGTCCCCCTTCAAAATTTGTCGTTGCGGCAACCCTTCCTGCCTACAATTTTCAGGGGAAGAGGACCGGGTCCAGTATAAATATAGGCTAGATGCCACCGTAGAGAGGGGTCGAATCTGGAGCCCTCACGAGGCAGTTCGTCTTCCTTGTACACTCATATTCTTCCTCCCTCGCGAGGCAATCCACCACAAACCAGGACTAGTGTCTTACACCGCAAGGTGGCCCGAACCTTGGTAAATTGTCGTGTCGTGTGATACGTATCCATCATATCTTTAATTTTTACTGTTTCCTGCCAATATTATACAATTATCACATACTTTTGGTAAGAATTTATATGATTTATTGGACTAACATATTGATGCAGTGTCCAGTGCCAGTTCATGTTTATTGCATGTTTTTTGTTTCGCAGAATATCCATATCAAATGAAGTCCAAACGCGATAAAAATTTGCGGAGAATTATTTTTGGAATGTATATGATTTTTGGGAGGTGGAATCAATGCAAACAGAGGCCCACGACCTCCACTACCCCCTAGGGCGCTCATGCCCCCCCCCCCCCGGCGTGCGTCGGTGCCTTTTGGGCACCCCGTAAGTCGGTTGGGGCTCTTCTTCGGGCGCAAGAAATGTAATTTATGGAAAACATTGTGTGAAAATATCAGCCATATCGGAGTTATGGATCTCCGGGAATTTAAGAAATGGTGAAAGGCTGGTAAACAGGAACACGAAATAGAAGAGAACAGAGAGATAGATCCAATCTAGGAGGGGCTGTCACCTCTCCGCCGCCATGGAGGCCATCGACCAGAGGGGAAACCCTCCTCCCATCTAGGGGCATGCCAAGGAAGAAGATAAAGGAGGGGGCTCTATCTCTATGGCGCTGGAGTGCCGCTGTGGCAAGGATCATGGTGGTGATCTACATCAACAATCTTGCTACCGTCAACACCAACTTTCTCCCCCTACATGAAGTAGTGTAACCTCTCTATTCCCGCTGCAATTCTCTACTTAAACATGGTGCTCAACAATATATATTATTATCCAGTGATATGTGGTTATTGTCAGTGTCAAAACTGGCGGATCTCGGGTTGGGGGTCCCGAACTGTGCGTCTAGGCGGATGGTAACAGGAGACAAGGGACACGATGTTTTTGCCCAGGTTCAGGCCCTCTCGATGGAGGTAAAACCCTACTCCTGCTTGATTAATATTGATGATATGGGTAGTACAAGAGTAGATCTACCACGAGATCAAAGAGGCTAAACCCTAGAAGCGCGTGGATCAGTACCTACAAGCAACCAGTAAATGTTAGAAGCTAAATGAGATTGCACAAATGATGTAAAATACAACTACATACGGATGTATATAGAATTATAGATATAGTTTAGATTAGAATCTAGATTCACTCATTTTGCTCCTTACGTAGTCTATATTTGAATCTCTAAAAAATAAGGAATAGATGGTGTATAAGACATGGGATGCAGCTAACCTCGACGGCAAACAACAACACTGCCCATTGTAGCCTTGTGTAAGTACATGGAAAGCCAATGTTAACTACAACAGGGTTAACATCCACCAAAAATAGCAAATGGTAATAAAATGGCAGCATTTGTAGTGATATCTTCATTGCGAAACAGTTGCACGGTAGCAAAGGGACGGATTAAAAATGGATACAACTGTTTATTGCAACAGGCTTAACAGCATCCTAATTCATGTTTTGTAAGTTTGTAGCCATTGAAATACAACTGTTTAAAAATGGATACAAATGTTAATTGCAACGGGCTTAATGGTCATTGAAACCAGTACTGATAAAAATGCAATTGGCAGAGTTAAACATCACAAGGAAGGTGCTGCCAGAGTAGATAATGGCCCAGTTATCTATAAAAAGGTAGGGAAAATAACTAAAACGTGTTAGGCATGTTTACTACAAGATGCTTAAGACATCGACCATACAAAACATAGCCATTAATTGCAACTGGTATTGGTAAGATTGAACTGGTGAGTTCATACTTAGTAAGTCCTGAGAGGTAGTTGCTGGGGCACTTCATCTTGGCTAGAGCCCGCCCAAAGTCAGCGGCGGCGGAGGCGAGCTCTTCCGCCGGGTCGAAGCGTGGATCAGTGCCCTCGACATGTGTACCTACAAGAAGCAAGTAAATGTTAAAAGCCAAACTATAATTGCACAAATGATGTAAAATACAGTAAGACATGAGATGCAGCTAACCTCGACGGCAAACAACAGCATCGCCCATTGGCCCTGCGTAAGTACATGGATAGGCATGTTAAGTACAATAGGGTTAGCATCCACCAAAAATAGCAAATGGGCAGCATCTCTAGTATATCTTCATTGCGGAGAGTAGCATGGTAGCAAAGTTTGTGGCTGGTATTGGTGAAACTGGACTGAACAGTTAATACTTGAACATCACACAGTGTGCAGTACTGAAATAAACAAGGCACGAACATGCTTAATACATCAACCATACAAAATATAGCAATTGCAAGTGGTATTGGTAAGATTTAGCTGGTCAGATCATACCTGTTAAGTCCTGGGGGGTAGTCACCAGGGAACTTTTTCTGGGCCAGAGCCTGCACCATGTCGGTGGCACCAGAGGCGAGGTGTTCCTCCGGGTCAACATGCACAGCGGCCATCGCGCCATGGACCACCATCAGCTCCTCGACCTCCATGTGATATGTGGTTGGGCTTGCGCGGCGATGCTCTGGAGGTAGGGCCAATGGACATTTGAAGGCATGAGGATGTTTCACATGCGCCATTTAAGCAATCAGGCCGGGGCCATGATAGAGATCGATGGGTTACCTGCCTGGATCCAAGCAGAACATAGATGTGGTTGAAGCTATTGTTGCGGCAGTGGCGGTTTGAGGAATTTGATGGGTGGGGATGTGGTTGGAGGAATAAATTCTGAAATCGCGCGCCTAATGAAAATTTTGCTGCAAAACTTGAAACTTGGGCGGGGGAAACACACAATAGAGACGAAGCGCGTAAAATACTCGTGTGCGAGAAAACAGAAAATTGGCAGTTCCCGTCTCCAAAAAAAATGTACACGTGTAGTCGATTTTTTCGGTCAATGATATGCCTGGTTTATTAGGAACCATCGCACAGGTAACATACTTATGGATCATTAACGCAAAAAAACGCACACTGGTACGGCATGGAAACCATGTGTTTTGTGATCTTCTAATGATTAATGCAAAAAAGCGCACACGGTCACACATGCTAATCAACGCTCAAAGCCCTCAAAGGATGCTCTTACCGACATTGTACGTTAATACTACAAACTTAAAGTACTACTGGTAATTTGCTCTAATACTACAAACTTAAACTACTTCTCACATGCTGCCATGATGGCGTGCTGGCCAGGTGCCGGCGTTCTCCTTCCCGGCCCTGTAGGCGGCAGCCAACCACGCTTCAATCTCCGCCAAGCTCTCCTCACCATGGTGTGTGGCCTCTTCTTTCTTGCAGCAGCGGGACTATCTTTTCTTGACTGCCTTCTGCCTTTTCTGATCCTCCTGTGCGGCTTTGGCCGCCTCTAGATCCACCGCCCATTCGGCCATGGCAGCCTCAAAGTCCGCCCACGTAACTGTGTGGCCGCCGGCGGCGATGAACTTGGCGCGGCGAGATGCCATCGCTTCCTTACCATGTGTGCGGTTGCGGGCGGCGAGGCACATGCCGCGGCGGGATGCCATCGCTTCCTTACCAGTTAATGTGCGCTCCGGTGCCATGAACGATGCTTGGAGAGAGCTCTGGGGAGGAGGGGCCTGGCATCTGTACAGTGCAGTGGTTTTTAAGAGCTCAACGACAAACGACAAAGGAAAGTTGGCTTCCCTTACGATTTTGCTCGTTCATTATTGCACACGATTCATCTCGGTCGCTTTTAGAAACAGAGTGCGCTGAGGCTATTGTGTGTTGCATTATGATTGGATGGAACCCCAGCTACGTGGATCGCGCGTGTGCACCCTAGGATGTGCCGTGATCAAACGGCAATCCATGTCCCTCACATCACATCCGTGCAGCTGTAGCTGGATTGGATTTATATGCCGCAAATGCCTAGAAAATGCACATAATCCGTTAAATATGGTAAATGAGCCCGGAAAAATGCCAAATTTGAACGAGGTGATTTCCAGTGTGTATGTTCTTTGTAGAAAAATCTCCAGGCCAAAGAACAAAGAAAATTTGGATTCCCCTTCAATTTTGGTGATTTCCCTCTCGAAACCATGGAACTTCCCCGGCGATGGTTCGATTTACAAAGGGCGTGCATGACGACATAAGCCAAACCTTCTCAAATTTTCACTGGGCATGGTGAGGTCATACCATGGCACCATGCCAGGCATCGTGTTTCTCAATCATTTATTTCATTTTTTCTATAGTTGAAAACTCAATAAACAAATGTTTGTGGTTGACTATTGCCACACATTCCATTGAAATATCTATCCATTCCTTGTAAAAGGCATGAGAATTTAATAAATGGCACGAGCATCGTTTTCCGGACTGTTCTTGTGCACCCTTTCATGCACCGATTGTTTGAACTTGAATTATGTGCATTAATGCCTAAAAAATGCACATAATCCCCTAAATATGGTAAATGAACACGGAAAAGTGTCAATTTTGGACGTGGTGATTTGCAACGTGTATGTTCATCATAGAAAAAAAACGCATGGACAAAGGACAAAGGAAATTTGGATCCCCCTTCAATGTTGGTGATTTCCCTCTCGAAACCATGAAATTTCCTCGGTGATGGTTCGATTTATGAAAGGCGTGCATGACGACATAAGGATAACAATCTCAAATGTTTACCAGGGCATGGTGAGGTCATACCATGCCACCACGCCAGGCGTCCTGTTTTTCAAGCATTTATTTCATTTTTTGTATAGTTGTTAACCCGGTAAACGACGCGTTTATGGTTGACTATTGCCACACATTTCCTCGAAATATCTGTCCATTCCTTGTAAAAGGCATGGGAATTTACTAAATGGCACGAGGATGGTTTTCCAGACCGTTCTTATGCACCTTTTCATGCACCGATTGTTTGAATTTGAATTATGTGCATTAATGCCAAGAGAATGCAAATAATCCCCTAAATATGGTAAATGAACCCGGAAAAGTGTCAAATTTGAGCGTGGTGATTTGCAGGGTGTGTATGTTCGTTGTAGAAAAAAACTCATGGACAAAGGACAAAGGAAATTTGGATCCCCCTTCAATCTTGCTGATTTTACCCTCGAAACCATGGAACTTCCTCGGTGATGGTTCAATTTATGCAAGGCGTGCATGACGACATAAGGAAAACATTCTCAAATTTTTACCAGGGCACGGCGAGGCCATACCATGGCATCACGCCAAGCGTCATGTTTTCCAAGCATTTATTTCATTTCTTGTATATTTGTTAACCCAGTAAACGACGCGTTTATGGTTGACTATTGCCACACATTTCCTTGAAATATCTGCCCATTCCTTGTAAAAGGCATGAGAATGTACTAAGTAGCACGAGGATGGTTTTCTAGAACGTTCTTGTGCACCTTTACATGCACCGATTGTTCAAATTTGAATTATGTGCATTAATGCCTAGAAAATGCAAATAATCCCTTAAATATGGTAAATGAGCCCAGAAAAATGTCAAATTTGAACATGTTGCATCTAAGGCAGTATGTTGATCGTTGGAAAAAACTGAATGACAAACTAGGACGGAGTGGATTCCCCTACAATCTTGGTGATTTCCCTCTCGAAAGCGTGGGACTTCCTCTGTGTTGGTTCGATTTGTGAAGGGCGCGCATGATGGCATTAATCAAACCTACTCAGCTTTTTACCAGGGCACGGTTGATGGCACCATGCCAGGTGTCATGTTTTCAAGTACGTATTTCATTTTTCTATAGTTCCTAACCCAATAAATGATGCGTTTTGGTTGACTATTGCCACTCATTCCCTTGAAATCTCGGCCCGTTCCCTGTAAAAGGATTAAGAATTTACTAAACACCATGAGTATGGTTTTTTCAGACCGTTCGTGTGCTCCTCTTCATGCATCAATTGTTTGAATTTGAATTATGTGGATTAATGCCTAGAAAATGAACATAATCCCCTCATATGGTAAATGAGCCCGGAAAAATGCCAAAGTTGAGCACGTTGCATTCGAGGGGGTATGTTGATTGTAGAAAAGACAGAATGACAAGCTAGGAAAGAAATTTGGATTCCCGACCCCTTCAATCTTGTTGATTCCCCTCAAAACCATGAAATTTCCTAGGTGATGATTCGATTTATGAATGGCGTGCATGATGACATAAGACAAATATTCTTAAATTTTTACCAGGGCATGGTGAGGCCACACATTTCCTTGAAAAATCTGCCAATTCCTTGTAAACGGCATGAGAAATTACTAAATAGCATGACCATGGTTTGCCAGACCGTTCTTGTGCACCTTTTCCGATTGTTTGAATTTGAATTATGTCCATTAATGCCTAGAAAATGCACATAATCCCCTAAATATTGTAAATGAACCCAGAAAAGTGCCAAATTTGAACACGGTGATTAGCAGGGTTTATCTCCATCGTAGAAAAAAACTCATGGACAAAGAACAAAGGAAATTTTGATTCCCATTCAATATCGGTGATTTACTATCGCACACGATTCATCTCTGTCGCCTCTGTGAACTGTGTGTGTTCACTCACACATGCAAAATGAAAAAAAAACCCTTGCCCCCTTCGTCACCACCCACTCGCCGTGGACTCCTCCGCAACTCTGCACCTCATCAACCTCTATCACAGCGGCCACCCTAAGCTCGACGGCGCTGTTGTCGGCGGGCAGAGGTCGTGCTCCAAACGGCGCGGGATTCCGCCCCTACCGCTTTCTGCCGCCTATCTGCACAACATTCTAGACTCTGGTCGATTGGGGTTTTCTACAGGATTGGCCTGGGGATTTTTCTCATGGAGAAGGTAATCAACTTAGCAAAACATTCAATCATCTCTTATCGTAGTCCGTCCATCGCTGTTAATCAACCGGCAGAAATCATCATGGAATCGTTTTTGTTCTAGTTGATTCGTGGGTGTTCATTCATGTGTCCACAGTGCGAGCACAAATCGGGCAAGTGTGGTCGCGGCCAGTCGGAAACGAAGTTCTATCTCTCCATTCTGGATGACTTTAGGGAGCACTCAGTATGTTCAATCTCAACCTACCATCATCGGCATGGCCTAAATATGTGAACATATACCGTCTGTTGCTCCATTATCTATATATTTGCATCAAATCTTTGTTACATTATCTATTTTTAATTATCTATTTTTGTACTTTGGTTTCATCTATATATTGATCTGTCTTATCAGTTACTCCCACATTTGCATCTTGCTCTCTTATTTCAATATATCTAATTTACGATCTTAATTTTCATTTCAAGCAATACATCCCTTGCTTTGCAAGAACAGGAGTTGAAGGAAATCTTGGGCTTTACTTTGTTGATGACTTCCAGGATGTCCTATTGACAAAGCAACATGGACATACAATGACGGTTAGCGTAAAACTTGATAAAGATGGCCACTCCTATTTAATGCGTACCTTTGGAGAAAAATGTCTCAGTGTTATGAACTAAAAGCTGGCAGTAAAATTCTAGTGCGTCCACCACAGCCTAGTATAACTAACATGGATGTTTACTTCCCCAACGTCATCAGTCAATCAAAGTCTGATCGAGGTTAGTGTCCTTTCAACTTTCTTCATGCGGTCATATTACTTAGCAAAATCGGGGTGTTTGTTCTAACTAATTGATCACTATTTAAGCAACCAATTGTGATTTCATTTTCTAACTCCGTTCCTAGGCAACAACAAGTTCTATTTACCAAATTATGTGCACTATATATTTTTCTGCCATGTTTGAAATAAATAGTACCTTTCCACCTTTTAAGAAGGATATGTTGGATGCATAGTGAACGATCTGTATGTTACTAAGGATACCAAATTTCACTGGAAGGACTTGAAGCATGTCATAAGCTTTGTTGATAATCTGACAGAGATAGCACAGCGTATGAACGTTGGATTTTGGATGGAATTAATTATACCTATGGTGCACACATTGAACAAGACCAATTGTGTGCACAAAATGCTGGTAAAAAGTCTTATTTTAATGTTGATGCTCATAAGCTATATATATCTTCAACGATATGTTACAATTGGTTTTTATTCTACATTTCAACAGAAATTGCCCGCTGCAGAAGTTCCTGGTTCGATTTTCCGGCGTGGTCGAATTACACTTGTGCCTGCTAATAACACCAAAGTGATTGCAAGGTACTGCATTTCTCGCAAAAATGGAACCATTCAAATTAACAAGTTCTCACTTGTCGTGGCAACGATCCATATTGGAAAATTGGAGACACTGTTCTACTCATGCTCTATCAAGGCACGAGAGGGCTCTTCCTTTTCACTGATGAGATGCCGAGTCGCCGTGATCAAGCTGCTTCTAGCAAATAATCGTGGTTGTTGGCCCTCAGCCTCTTAAAATGTGCAAGCTGTTACTATGTTATGTATGTAGATATGGACCATATGGTTGTTGGCCATTAGCCTCTTAAAATGTTATAGTTGTTACTATGGTAAGTATCTAGTAATGGACCATATGGTTGTCAAAACCATGTTACGAAGATCCTCCTTTTGTCAAATAGTGTAACCACTATATATATATATATATATATATATATATATATATATATGTTACTAAAATGTTGTTAGCCAAATTCTTAAATTTTCATGGAAAGTATTAGTATCATACACAGTTCTTTGAGATTAAGCATGTGCCCGATGTCCAGAAGGCATTTGCATATTAACTGTCCAGATTGCAAATTCACACACATGTTAACATAAGGAAAAGTATGTGTAACTTACTAATCATTGCACATGAGTAATCGCAGACGCATCGTGTGCGATACTCCTAGCCACCGCAAGCAACTAGTTTGTATTTTTCAAAGTTTTTTGTACGAACAGAATCTCACACAAACTTACTATAGTAACAGTCTATGTTATAATTTCTCATCGCAAACAGTTCATCCGAGTGGGATGTTTGCTGCATATCACACAAATATGGTTTACATGCATTGTTTTTGTTGTTTTGGCTGATCGCAAATGCTGCAAATCACAAACATCTTATTAAGATGAACCGTTTCCGTTCTCTTACCTAATCAAAAATAGTTTGTCCGAGTGAACCTTATGTTGTATATCACACACACCTTTATCTGGCTGACCGTTTCTATTGTATTCCCTAATAGCACACAGTTCATCGGAGTGAATTGTATGCTATATATCGCACACACATTGATATGGCTGCCCGTTTCTGTTGTTCTTCCTCATCGTAAACAGTTCTACTGGATCAACCGTATGCCTAGCATCGCACACGCAAGTAAAATCTGAACCGTCCGCCATCGCAAACGTTTGCACCTTTTTTGACCGGTTTTTTACACCACCATTTGCGATTATTGCATCGCACATAGTTTCATCGAAGGGTCTCTGATTGTAGTGTCGTGTTAGCAGCATCCTGCAGTAGTGTAATGATAAACATGAAACTTGTCATCACGATTTTACTTCTCAATTGGATTATGCCTCACATGATAGTTATTTTGTTGAGTTTGCTCCCACTACTATTGATGAGAATAAATTTGCTTATGTGGAGAGTAATAAAAAATCTATGCTTGTGGATCATGAAAAGAATGCTTTATGTGTATTTATATTGTTAAATTCATTCATGATGCTACTGAAAATTACTATGAGAAGGGAACATATGATTTTACATATTGCAATAATATCAGGCATCCTCTCTACGTGTTGAAAGTTTTGAAGTCATGCTTGTTTTGCCTTCCTATGCTAGTTGATTCTTGTTCCCATAAATTGTTTGCTCACAAAATATTCATAGGAAGTGGGTTAGACTTAAATGTGCTACTCATATGCTTCATGATGCTCCCATTATGTTTCAATTCTTATCTTTTATGTGAGCATCGTTGAAATCATCATGCCTAGGTAGAAAGGCATTAAAGAAAAGCGCTTGTTGGGAGACAACCCAACATTTAACCCTACTGTTTTTGTGTGTTCACATGATTAAGCTAATGTAGTAATCATGTTTTATAGCTTTTGTTTCAATAAAGTGCCAAGTAAAGCCGTTGGGATAATGTGGATGATAGTTGACTTGATTCTGTGCAAAACAGATACTTTTGCTCTCAGTCCAGGAATTTTGTAAATTCACTGGACTGATTTTGCTATGAATTTTTTACACAAGATTGATATACAAATTGCCTAGATTGTCCTAATTGTTCAGAATTTTTGGGGTTATAGATGTATACGAATTTTTCAGATCATTACAGACTATCCTGTTTTTGGCAGATTCTGTTTTGAATGCATAGTTTGCTTGTTTTCTAGTTTCTATGGCTTATATTGCTCAATATAAATTGTAGAAATGATATGGTACAGTAGGCATTGTGGACAACAATTACGAATCTTGTCTTTGACAGTACCCAAGTGAATGATTTGCTTTACTACACTAACGCATCTCACGAAGTTCTGTTAAGTTTTGTGTGATTGAAGTTTTCAAGTTTTGGGTGAGATATCGATATGAAGAGAATAAGGAGTGAAAAGACCCTAAGCTTGGGGATGCCCAAGGCACCCCGAGGTAATACTCAAGGAAGGTCCAATAAACTAAGCTTGGGGATACCTTCCAGGGCATCCCCTCTTTCAAGTTCAACATTATTGGTAACCTCACTTGGAGCTATATTTTTATTCATCACATGATATGTGTTTTGCTTGGAACATCATTTTATTTTGTTAGTATTTAATTTCTGTCATTTAGAGTAAGGTTTTGTATCTTTTATTTCAATAAAAGTGTCAATGACAGCCTTCACCATGCTCAATTTGCAAGTATATGAGTTGCTGTTTCAAAACAGAAAGTTTGTCACTATTTCAAATATTCCCTAGAAAAGTCAGAATGTGATAAATGCTTGAAATTTTGACACAACATGCAATGATAAATTCTCTGCAGTGTGGTAAGTTTTCAGAATTTTTTGAGTTAAATAAGTATGGATTCTCCTTAGTCCCTTTACAGACTATTCTATTTAGACGGATTCCTCTTATGATTGCATTGTTTGCATATGTTTTCTTGTTTAATGATTCTATTTTAGAATGGGAGTATTAAATATGCATAGGAATTTAGTATGCAGTGTCAAATTATAATTTTATTTATTTTATATAGAATAGAATGATAAGGTTTTGCATGGATTTATACTAACTTATCTCACGAGTTCATGTTGAGTTTTGTGTGGATGAAGTTTTAAAGAATAAGGGAAACCGTGATATGAGAGGAATTAAGGAGACAAAAGAGCTCAAGCTTGGAGATGCCCAAGGAATCCCTAATTAATATTTCAAGCATTCCCAAGCATCTAAGCTTGGGGATGCCCCGGTTGGCATCCCACCTTTCTTCTTCAACAATGATCGGTCAGTTTTGGTTTATCCTAAGTTTTTGCTTCTTCATTTGATATGTGCTATCCTTGGAATGTCATTTTATTTTGTTTTTCTTGCTGTTTGAATAAAATACTTAAGATATGAATTCTTAAATGAGAGATAGTCTTCTCATGTCTACTTAATTATTTGACTATGTCAGATTTCGGGTTCCGGCAGACCCTTGAGGTTCGAACTCTGGGGTGCGCACGAAGATCTTTCCCCTACCATCTCATGTCTCGAAGTCTCGCAAAGGATCTAGGCTAGAAAGAAGAACACACAAGGGACATGAGATTTATACTGGTTCAGGCCACCATTGTGGTCTAATACCCTACTCCAGTGTGTGGTGTGGTGGATTGACTCAGGGGCTGATGATGAACAATACAAAGGGAGAACAGCCTCGCGAGGGGCTGTTCTTGAGCTGGTGCGATGAACTGCCTGGGTGAGTTCAGTCTCTTCTCTCTCTCTCTCTCTCTGATCGATCCGTCTTCCAGATGCCTCTACTTTGTGGTGATTAGTCCTATTTATAGAGGGAGGCCCAGGGCCTCTTCCCAAATAATGTTCGGGAAGGGCGCCAACAATTGGCCATTTTGAAGGGGAACATCTAGTACACTTATCCTGACTACAGTTGGTCTACGGCTGCCAAGGGTTCTGACGATGATGCCTTCCTGGGCTCCACGATGACCTCCATCCTGTTGCTCTGCTGGTCTTGGTCTTGTTGCACTGAAACGGTAACCTTTGCCTGACACCTTGGCCTGTGCTTGCCCCCTTTGCACTGAAGGGGGAACAAGGACACTGCGCAGGCCGGCGCCCGCCTAGCGCCCGCCTGGTCTCGATCGTCATGCCTTGCGTCACAGGCTCCTCGCGACGTACCCTGCCTTGATCTCTCTGCCTCCTCGCGAGCCTGCCTGAGGAGGCTGCTCCTGAGGAAGCTCCCTGTCATCCGCCCCGCGAGGCTTGGCCCCTCGCGAGGGTCTTGAGCTTGAGCTGATGAAGCTGGGCTGCACTAGGCCCCCACTTGAGCCACGCCGCAGGCCGCATGCAAGCAATTCTGGGGACCCCCGTTCCCAGAACGCCGATAGACTACTCATTGATCTTCACTTATATCTTTTTGGAGTAGTTTGTCAATTGCTATGGTGCTTCACTTATATCTTTTTAAAGCACGACGGTAGTTTTATTTTATAGAAATTGATGAACTCTCATGCTTCACATATATTATTTTGAGAGTCTCTATACAACATGGTAACTTTCTTAGGTTCTGAATTTAGTCCTCATGTGATAGGCATCCAACGGAGATATAATAAAAACTTTCATAAAGAGCATTGAATATATGAAAAGTTTGATTCCTTGCATTTGTTATGAGATAAGAAGATGGTGATATTAGATTCATGCTAGTAGTAAATTGTAGAGTTTATGAAATAATTTCATTAAGGTTTGTGATTCCCGTAGCATCCATGTATGGTCTTCTAGTTATGTGACGAAGTTGGAGCACAATTTATCCTTGATTGTCTATCTTTGTGTGAAGGTCGGGGGCGCGATGGTTAACTCCTACCAACCTATCCCCTAGGAGCATGCGTAGTACTACTTTGCTTCCGAGGATAATAGATTTTAAGTATGTGAGTTCTTTATGACTAATGTTGAGTCCATGGATTATATGCACTCCCACCCTTCCACCTTTGCTAGCCTCTCTAGTATCGTGCAACTTTTGTTGGTGCATTAAATCCAGAATTTACCCTTCCTAAAAACAGCCACCATACCTACCTATTATGGCATCGTAACCACATACTGTTAAATGGGGTCCAAGTGAACAAATTCAAATGACCGAAGTGATGCTCAACAAAAATCCTATGTCTTAGAGAGAAGACAATGAGAGAAAATCTTATCCAGAGCTGGATGAGTCAGGTTTGCTTGTAGCCCAAGCCATGCTACCGCGTGTGTTTGATATCCGACCATTGGACATGTGTCGGTTCCTTAGTGACCCAGGGTCATTTCAGACATATCAGATCGGGTTGCCTCCTAGCTATAAATAACCCACCCCCTACACCATAAATTGGTGGCTGCTCAGAGTTAGTGCATGGCTTTTGTCGTTTGAGAGCAACCCACCTCCAAAGCATTTGAGAGAGAGATCCTTGCGAGGACCAAGCCCAAAACACCTAGAGCCAAAGAGTGTTAGGCATCACCAAAGTCTTTTTGTCTGCGTGACGTAAAGACTTATTACACTTAAGGACTGTGCATCCTCGAGCCGGTTTGGCGTCATGTTCTGAGGATCCAAGAGTCATTGTAGATTGCCCGTCAACGGAGTCTGTGAAGGTGTAGAAGTCTACCTTGAAGACTTAACTGAGAGATAGTGCGAGGACTGGGTATCCTTAGCTCTAGAGGAATAAGGTGAAGACACAGTCTTCTGAGTTCAATCTCAGCCTCCCTAACCAGATCTACAGTTGTCACAGCAACTGGAAATGGTATACCAAATCATTCTCTTCACCAAGAAACTGGTTCTATCTCCTACCCTCCTTACATTTCAATTTGTCTTCATGAGGTCATTGCTTGCTTGCCTGATCTATTTGACTTCACTATGTGAAGACTTGCAATTGTTTGGCTTCATACCGTCATCCATTATGATCATGTCTACCTAGTTGTTGTTAGTCTTTGAGCGTTCACTGTGTTGCTTGCTTGACTATTGCTTGTCTAGTGTAGTTTATCTTCCGCTGCATATCAGATAGGTTCAATCTTACTGTTTGTCTTCAAAGACCTCATGTATTGAAGACTTTCATAAAAATCACCTATTCACCCCCTCTAGTCGATAACTAGCACTTTCAATTGGTATCAGAGCAAGGTGCTCCCTTGTTCTATGTGATTATGTTTAACCACCTGGAGTTTTAGCTATGTCGACTGTAGGAATAATCAAGGTCTCCGCTGCGTGCCCAGTCTTCGATGGCACTGATTACCCCTACTGGAAGAATAAAATGCGCATGCATCTTGAAGCCATTGACATTGACCTTTGGTATGTCGTCAAGACAGGTGTTCCCAAGGTCGGTGAATGCGTCACTGCTGCTAATGTCAAGAGGTTCACGCAACTGGACTCAACTGCCAGGAACATCATACGTGGTCATCTGACCAAAGGGCAGTATGGCCGTGTGAGTGCACTGGATACTATGAAGCTAGCCTGGGACTGGCTGTCCAAGGTCAAAGAAGGTGCCTCAACTCAGAGAGGCTCAAGGATTGATGTTATTCGCAATCCATTCAACTGCTTCAAAAGGAATGACAATGAGAATGTCCAGCTCACGTTCAATTGCCTTACTGATATCACAAATGAGCTTCGCGCTCTTGGCGCCCGTGAGATCACCAAGCATGAAATAGTGAAGAAGCTTTTGAGATCACTTGACAACTCCTTCGACACCTTGGCCCTGATGGTACAAGAACGTCCTGACTTCAGAGACCTCAATCCATTTGAAATACTTGAGAGGCTCAACACACATGAGTTTCAGCTATTCGAGAAAAGAGATATCTGTGGTCCCAACTATGGCCGATCCCGTGCTTTGAAGGCTAAGGTAGCTTCCTGGTCTAAAGAAGAATCTGACTTCAGCTCTTGTGATCCTGAAGACATTGGCAAAGAGCTTGCAATGCTTGTGAGGAAGTTCCAGAAGTTCTCCAAGAAGAATCGCTTCAGGAAGTATTCAAGATCCAGCTCAAGAAATGATGAGGCTACCTCTCGTGACTACAAGAAGAAAACATGCCACAAATACAAGAAGACAGGCCATTACATCTCTGAGTGTCCTCAATGGGACAAGGAATCAAAGAATAAGAATAAGAAGAGCTAGGAATATGATTGTGATGACACGAAGAAGAAGAAATCTTCAAAGTCTTCGTCTCACAAGAAGACCTGATCAAGCAAGGCTCGTGCATTTATTGGCATGGAGATGGATTCAGTGGAGGAGTCTGCTTCTCAGGAGGCAGAGGTGGAGTCTCAGGACGAGTCTGATTCAGGCGTGGCGAGTTCATCTTCAACAATTAAGACAATGGACACAACACCAAAGCTGAAGCTGATGATGAGGATGACTCTGCTCCGGCCTACTGCTTCATGGCACGAGGTGCCAAGGTAAAATCATGCAATGCTTACTTTCAAACCTCCAGTGAAGGTGACTCTGAATGTGAATCCAAACCTACCTATAAGGCACTTGCTAAAATTGTAACTGAACAACAAACTGCTATGGAACATATTCAAAAGTTTCTAGACAAAAGCAATAACCTTTTGGACATGAAAATGAATCAAACTCAATCCTTAATCGAAGACATTAAAAATCTTCATGTTAAGTACGAGGAACTTGAAAGTCATCATGAAACTCTCTCAACCTCTCATGAGAAGCTTTTCTACGATTACCTTCAAGGAAGCAAGATCTTGAGAAACTAAGAGCGTCTCACGAAGATCTTCAAAAAGAGAACGATTCACTACTCGCTCAACAGATCAGTTCTGCTCAGGAAGAATTTGGTCTACCATATTTAAAATGTCATGAGCGTGATAATGTTGTCTTTGTTGCTGAATGTCCTACTGCCTCTAATGTTGCAATATCTTGAACTGCTGATGTGGTAACTAACCCCTCTACCGAGGATGCCACTACTATTGCTGATGAGAATGCTAGGTTGAAGAAATTGCTTGAAACAGGCATGCACAAAAGCCTCAAAGGGCATCATACTCTGTTCGATGTCCTTAAGATACAAATTCAGAACAAAAATCCTAGGAAAGAGGGTGTTGGGTTCGAGAGGAAAATGAATATTGATGGTTCTTACTGGAAGCCAGAGCAGTACCCCAAGACCACCTGGGTTGCTACTAAGGATCCTGTAGTGGACCCATCCTTTTTATTTGGCTTCACTTGTGCAAACCCCATTGTCATTGATGAATCCTTTGACACAAATTATAAGGTGTTCAAAAATCAGAATGGTGAAGTGTTTGCCAGGTATATTGGTACTAGCTGCAGGAATGGGCCACACTTGAAGAAGATCTGGGTGCCCAAAAGTTGTCTTGAGAGGCTTCCCATGAATGTCGTCATGACACCACCTGGGAAGAAGACAAACCCTAGACCAAAGGCGTCATATGGTCCAACGGCTTTATACGGATAGAGGATCTCACATGCTCACCTAACACCAATGTTTTGCAGGAAAACAATCATCAGACTCATGAATATGGGTGTGTTTCTTCTAACCGCTATGTTCACAAAACTAAGAACTTTTCTACATATTCTTATGAGTATTATTCACCTCCTACAAAGCTATTTGCCAGGGCTCCAAAGCCAAAGTTCTCAGATGCTGCACCCAGACTTATTACTTCTAAGCCACCTCTGAAGATGTGGGTGGTCAAGAAGAATTAACTTATCTTGCAGGTAAAGGTCTCTAGCCAGAAATCAAAGACTTCTGACGCCAATGATGGGTACCTAAAACATCTTGTGGGACGCAAGATAAAGTGCTAGAATGGTCTTACCATGTATTTCGTCCCAGGGTTTCTGGATGAGCATCCTATCCTACCAAACCAGAATCTTAACTTTGATAATATGCTTGTTCGCTACATGTTTCTGCTTCACAATACTCTTAGTGAAGCCAATCCCACTAACTGCACTGTAGGGTACGACTCCGAAAGTCAGTGAATGGATCATGGATAGCGGTTGCACTAACGAAATGACTGGTGATCGAAGTCTTCTAATGGACTCAACCCTGCGTCCATCTACTAAAAGCCACATCACATTCACTGACACTAGTAAAAGCAAGCTATTGGGTCTAGGTAGAGTTGCTATCTCACAGGATCAGCACATGGATAAAGTAATGCTTGTTGAATCCCTTGGCAACTTAATGTTTGTCTCAATGCTTTGTGATCTGAATATGATTATGATATTTGGAAAATATCATTGTCTTGTGCTAATGGAATCTGACAAATCTTTAGTCTGTGAAGGCTATCGAAGAGGTGATCTGTATATGGTAGATTTCCCAGCAGGACCATAGCTTGGCATGTGTCTTATAGCAAAATCTTCACAATGCTGGCTCTGGCATCGAAGGCTAGGACATGCGGGCCTGAGGAACTTACACACTCTCATGAAGAAGAAGCACATCATTGGCTCGAGGGCGTCAAGTTCAAGAAATATCATCTGTGTGGTGCTTGTCAAGCTGGGAAGATGACTAGAGCCAAGCATCCCTCGAAGAGAATCATGACTACATCACGACCCTTCGAGTTGCTTCACATGGACTTATTTGGCCCTACTCACTATTCTACCCTTACTACTACTGCACATCGCTATGGCTTCATTGTTGTCGATGATTATTCTAGATACACTTGGGTGCACATAATTCTCTATAAGATTGAAGTGCAGGATGTCTTTAGACGCTTCGCAAATCGTGCCATGACCAATTATGGTGTCAAGATCAAGCACATCCTAAGTGACAATGGCACTGAGTTCAAGAACACCGGCCTCGACATTTATCTTGATACATTGGGCATCACACAAGAGTTTTCTACTCCATACACACCTCAGCAGAATGGCATCATGGAGCGCAAGAACAGAATGCTCGTTGAGATCGCACGCACGATGCATGATTAATACAAGACTCCAAGAAAGTTTTGGCCTGAAGCCATTGATACTGCAGGCCACATCATCAATAGATTTTATCTTCATAAGTTCTTGAAGAAGACATCCTATGAACTTTTGACTGGTAAGAAGCCAAATGTCAGTTATTTCAAAGTCTTTGGTGCTAGGTGCTGGATCAGGGATCAGCATCACACTTCTAAATTTGCACCGAAAGCACATGAAGGTTTTGTGCTTGGTTACAGAAAGGATTCACACACCTACAGAGTCTTCAACCTCTTTCACTATAAAGTGGTTGAAACTCTAGATGTGTCGTTCGATGAGACTAATGGCTCGCAAAGAGAGCACCTGCCAAATGTCCTAGATGAAGCTACACCAAGTGAAGCTATCAGGCTAATGGGTACTTGAGAAATCATCCCATCGAGGAACAGGCCGAAGATGAGATTATCATTTCTGCACCTAATCAACATGAAGACAATGCTCAGCTTGAAGCCAATGCTGAAGATGAAGACATCGGTCAGCCTGAGCAAAATCTTCGTCCAGTTCATCCTCGGGTTGCAAATGAATTCCAAATTGAGAAGATCATTGATAGCGTCAATGCATCGGGTCCTCTTACTCGATCTAGAGTTATGGAACTAGCAAACTTCTACGGACACTTTGCTTTTGTCTCTATATCTAAACCTAAGAAAGTTGATGAAGCCTTAATGGAACCTGAATGGATTCAAGCTATGCAAGAAGAGCTTCAACAGTTTCAGCTGAATAATGTCAGGGAGCTGGTCAAACATCCTGATCCTCGCAAGCACAATATTACTAGCACCGAAATGTATCTATCACAACAAGCAAGATGAGCATGGTCAAGTTGTCAGAAACAAAGCTCGCCTCGTTGCTCAAGGTTACACACAAGTGGAAGGAATTGACTTTGATGAAACCTTTGCTCTTCTGGCTCGGCTTGAGGCCATTCATATACAGCTAGCCTATGCTAACCACAACAACATTCTTCTGTATCAAATGGATGTGAAGAGTGCCTTCCTCAATGGCAAAATCGAAGAAGAAGTGTATGTTGCTCAACCACCTGGTTTTGAAGATCCAAAGCATCCTGATATGGTATAGAAGCTCAACAAGGCACTGTATGGCCTCAAACAGGCACCTCACGCTTGGTATGACACACTCAAAGACTTCCTGAAGAGCAAAGGTGTAAGTGCATCTAGTGCTACCCCTAGTTGGTTTTGGAGTATTGACAACAAACTTGGTTGAGGGACTAATGTGTTTGTGAGAATTGCAGGATAACACAGGTACTAGTCCCATATTGATTCGGTTTACCTACCAAAGATGACCCCTAAAAATGTGTGAATACATTGAAGACAATGGTGGTCTATGAAGATATTCACATTGAAGACTATGACATGAGAAGACATCGCCTGAAGACTATGGAGTACGAAAACATAGTTGTTTCGTAGTTTCCATTTCTTCTTTGTTGAGTCATAGGAACCATCGTACTATTAAGTGGGGTCCAAGTGAACAAAGTCAGAGTGACTGAAGTGATGCTCAACCAAATCCCATGTCTTCGAGCGAAGACAATGTGAGCAAGTCTTATCCAGAGCTGGATGAGTCAGCTTTAATTACTTGTAGCCCAAGTCAAGCTGCGGCGTGTGTTTGAAATCTGACCGTTGGACACGTGTCAGTTCCTTAGTGACCCAGGGTCATTTTGGACAAATCAGGTCGGGTTGCCTCCTGGCTATAAATACCCCACCCCCTACACCATAAATTGGTGGCTGCTCTGAGTTAGTGCACGGCTTTTGTCGTTTGAGAGAAACCCACCTACGAAGCCTTTGAGAGAGTAATCCTTGCGAGGACAAAGCCCAAAACACCCAGAGACAAAGAGTGTTAGGAATCACTGAAGTCTTTCTGTCCGCGTGATCTGAAGACTTATTACACTTGAGGACTTTGAATCCTCCAGCCGGTTAGGCGTCGCGTTCTGAGAATCCAAGAGTCATTGTGGATTGCCAGTGAACAAAGTCTGTGAAGGTTTGGAAGTCTCCCTTGAAGAATTACCAGAGTAATTGGGCAAGGACTAAGTGTTCTTAGCTCAAGGGGAATAAGGTGAAGACGCGGTCTTCTGAGTTGAATCTCAGCCTCCCTAACCAGACGTACAGTTGTCACAGCAACTGGAACTGGTCCATCAAATCCTTGTCCTCTCCGAGCAACTGGTTCTATTTTCACCTCCCTTTACTTACAGTTTCTATTCATGAAGTCATTGCCTATTTGTCTGATCTGATTGACTTCACTGAGTGAAGATTGTTTACTGTTTGGCTTCATACTATCTTCCATCCTGATCCATACTACCTAGCTGCTGATAGTCTTCATTCTTTCACTACATTGCTTACTTGACTATGGCTTGTCTAGTGTAGTCTACCTTCCGCAGCATATCAATAGGTTCATTTCTATTGTGTCTTCAAAGCACCCATGTTTTGAAGGCTTTTATAAAATCGCCTATTCATCCCCCTGTAGTCGAACACTAGCACTTTCAATTGGTATCAGAACAGGGTGCTCCCCTGTTCTGTGTGATTCGGTTTAACCACCTTGAGTTTAGCTATGTCGACTGAAGGGATAATCAAGGTCTCTGTTGCGTGCCATGTCTTTGATGGCACTGATTACCCCTACTAGAAGAATAAGATGTGTATGCATCTTGAAGCCATTGACGTTGACCTCTGGTATGTCGTCAAGAATGGCGTTCCCAAGGTCGGTGAAGGTTTCACTGCTGCTGATGTCAAGAGGTTCATTCAAGTGGACTCGACTGCCAAGAACATCATCTGTGGTCATCTGACCAAAGGACATTATGGTCGTGTGAGTGCTCTAGAAACTGCGAAGCTAGTCTGGGACTGGCTTTTCAAAGTCAATAAAGGCGTCTCGACCCAGATAGATTCAAGGATCAGTGTTCTTCGCAATCTCTTCAACCGCTTCAAGGGAAATGACAATGAGAATGTCCAGCTCACATTTGATCACCTCACTGATATCACAAATGAGCTTCATGCACTCGGCGCCACTGAGATCACCAAGAACGAAATTGTCAAGACACTTCTGAGATCACTTGACAGCTCATTTGACACCCTGGCCCTGATGATTTAAGAGCACCCTGACTACAAGACACTCGATCCGTCTGACATACTAGAGAGGCTCAACACACATGATTTCCAGCTATCTGAGAAAAGAGATATCTATGGTCCCAACTATGGTCGTACTCGCGCTTTGAAGGCAAAGGTTGTTTTCTCATCTGAATAAGAATCTGACTGCAGTTCTGGGGATCCTGAAGATATTGTAAAGTAGCTTGTTGTGCTTGTGAAGAAGTTCCATAAGTTCACTAAGAAGAAAGACTTCAGAAAGTCTTCAAGATCCAGCTCTAGAAATGTTGAAGCTTCCTATCATGATCACAAGAAGATAACATGCCACAAGTGCAAGAAACCTTGTCACTACATCTTTGAGTGTCCAAAGTGTGACAATGAGACCAAGAAGAAGAAGAAGAGCAAGGAATATGATTCTGATGACAAGAAGAAGAAGAAATCCTCAAAGTCTTCTTCCAAGTCTTCATTGAAGTCTTCATCACACAAGAAGAGCTCATCAAACAAGGCTCGTGCGTTTGTTAGAAAGGAGATGGTTTCAGTGGAGGAGTCTGCATCTGAGAAGGCGGAGGTGGAGTCTGAAGAGGAATCTAATTCTTGAGTAGCAAGCCTGGCTCTGGCTTCTGCATATGTCGCCAAGTCCATCTTCAACAGTGAAGACAATGGCCTCGTCACCAATGTTGATGCCAAGGATGAGGATGACCCTGCTCCCACCTACTGCTTCATGGCACGTGGTGCCAAGGTATACTCACGTGATGCTTACTTTCAAACATCAAGTGAAGATGACTCTGAATGTGAATCTAAACCTAGCTACAAAACACTTGCTAAAATTGCAACTGAACAACAGAATGTTATGTAACATATTCAAAAGTTGTTACACAAAAGCGATGACATGTTGGACGCGGAAATGATCCGAACTTAGTCCTTAATTGAAGACATTAAAAATCTTCATGTTAAGTACTAGGAACTTGAAAGTCGTCATGAATCGCTCTCACCGACTCATGAAAAGCTCTCCTATGATTATCTTAAAAGGAAGCAAGAGCTTGAGAAATTGATATCGGCTCATGAAGATCTTCAAAAGGAGAACGAGTCACTCTGCGCTCAACAGATCAGTTCCTCTTAGGAAGGATTTTAACCACCATGTCTAAAATATCTTGAGCGTGATAATGTTGTCTCTGTCGTTGAATGTTCAACTGCTGCTACTATTGCAATATCTTCAACTGCTAATGTGGTAACTAACCCCTCGGTTGAGGATACTACCACTATTGCTAATGAGAATGCTAGGTTGAAGACATTGCTTGAGACAGGAATGTATAAAAGTCTCAAAGGGCATCAGACACTGTGTGATGTCCTCAAATAGCAGATTCTGAACCGAAACCCTAAGAAAGAGGGTGTTGGGTTCAGACGAAAATGAATGTTGATGGTTCTTACTGGATGCCTGAGCAGTACCCCAAAACCACATGGGTTGATGCTAAGGGACCTTCAGTGGATCCATCTACCTTATCTGGCTTCACTTGTTCTAGCCCAATTATCATTGATGAATCCTTTGATGCAAACGATAAACTGTTCAGGAATCAGAATGGTGAAGTTTTTGCCAAGTATATTGGTACTAACTGCAGGAATGGACCACCTCTTAAGAACATCTGGGTACCCAAAAGTTGTCTTGATAATCTTCCCATGAATGTCATCATGACTACTACTGGGAAGAAGACAAATCCCAGACCAAAGGCTTCATATGGTCCAAAGGCTTCATACAGAGAGAGGACACACCAGAGTCACCCTAATGCCAATGTTTTGTAGGGAAACCATATTCAGACTTTTGAATATGAGCGTGTTTCGTCAAACCGCTATGTTCATAAGACCATGAACTTTTCTGCTTATTCTTCTGAGTATTATTCACCTCTTGCAAGGCTATTTGCTAGGGCTCCAAAGATGAAGTTCTTAGATGTTGCACTTAGACTCATTGCTTCTAAGCCACCACTTAAGATGTGGGTGGTTAAGAAAACTTAACTCTCTTTTGCAGGGAAAGGTCTCCAGCCGGAAATCAAAGGCATCTGGTGCTTATGCTGGGGACCTTAAACATCTTGTGGGACGCAAGATAAAATGTCCAAATGGTCTTACTATGTATTTCGTCCCAGGATTCCTTGACAATCATCCTATTTATCCTAACCAAGAGCTGAAATATCATTGTCCACTTGTTCATCAAATGTTTTTGCTTCACAATACCCTTGTTGAAGCCTATCCCCCAAACTGCACTATAGGGTACGACACCAAAGGCTTCAGAATGGATTATGAATAGTGGCTGCACTAACCACATGATTGGGGATCGAAGTCTTCTGATGGATTCAATCCTACGCCCGTCTGACTAAAGTCACATCATATTTGCTGACACTGGTAAAAGAAAGGTATTGGGTGTGGGTAGAGTTGCAATCTCAAAGGATCAACACATGGATAAAGTGATGCTTGTTGAATCCCTTGGTTTCAACTTAATGCCTGTCTCAATGCTTTGAGATCTAAACATGATTGTGGTATTTGGAAAATATTGTTGCCTTGTGCTTATGGAATCTGACAAGTCTCTAGTCTTTGAAGGGTATCGAAAATATGATCTGTATATGGTAGATTTCTTAGCAGGACCTCAATTGGTCATATGTCTTCTAGAAAAATCTTCAGAGTGCTGGCACTAGCATCGAAGGTTAGGACATGCTGGCATGAGGAACTTGTACACTCTCGCGAAGAAGAAGCATGTTGTGGGCATCGAGGACGTCAAGTTCAAGAAGGATCATCTGTGTGGTGCTTGTGAAGCTGGGAAGATGACTAGGGCCAAGCATCCCTCGAATACAATCATGACGACATCACAACCCTTTGAGCTGCTTCACATGGACTTATTCGGCCCTACTCACTACTCTACTCTTACTACTACTTCTTGTCTCTACGGCTTTGCCATCGATGATGATTATTCAAGATATACATGGGTGCATATAATCCTCTACAAGACTGAAGTGGAGGATGTCTTCAGACGATTCGCCAATCGTGCCATGACGAACTTGGCATCAAGATCAAGCACATCAGAAGTGACAACAACACAGAATTCAAGAACATCGACATCGACACCTATCTGGATACACTGGGCATCACTCATTAGTTCTCAGCTCCTTACACACCTCAGCAGAATGGCATCGTGGAGCGCAAGAACAGAACCCTCATTGAGATGGCTCGGACGATGCCTGATGAGTATAAGACTCCAAGGAAGTTCTAGCCTGAAGCCATTGATAATGCATGCCATGTCATTAACCTTGTTTATCTTCACAAGCTTTTGAACAAGACATCATATGAGCTGCTAACTGGTAAGAAGCCAAACGTCAGTTACTTCCAAGTATTTGGTGCTAGGTGCTGGATCAAGGATCCACATCACACTTCAAAATTTGCACCGAAAGCACATGAAGGTTTTATGCTTGGATACAGAAAGGATTCGCACTCCTACTGAGTCTTCAACCTCTTTCACTATAAAGTGGTTGAAACTATGGACGTGCGGTTCGACGAGACTAACGTCTCGCAATGAGAGCACCTACCAAATGTGCTAGATGAAATCCCAGCTAGTGAATCTATCAAGCTGATGGGTACTGGAGAAATCATACCTTCAGAAGTTCAGTCTGGAGAGGAAATCATCATTGCACCAAATCAACCTGAAGGCAATGCTTTGCCTGAGGTCAATGCTGAAGCTGAAGACAATGATCTGCAAGGACAAAATCTTCGTCCAGTACATCCCATGGTTGCAAATGAAGTACAGATTGAGAAGATAATTGATAGCATCAATGCACCTAGTCCACTCACTTGTTCAAGAGCAACGCAGCTAGCAAATTTCTGTGGGCACTTTGCATTTGTTTCTATATGTGAACCCAAGAAAGTTGATGAAGCCTTCATGGAACCTGAATGGATTCAAGCTATGCAAGAAGAGCTTCATCAGTTCAAGCTGAACAATGTATGGGAATTGGTCAAGTGTCCTGATCCTCACAATCATAATATCATAGGCACTAAATGGATCTATCGCAACAAGAAAGATGAGCATGGTCAAGTTGTCAGAAACAAGGCTCGTCTAGTTGCTCAAGGTTACACTCAAGTAGAAGGGATTGACTTCAATGAAACATTCCCTCCCGTGGCAAGGCTTGAAGCCATTCGCATACTGCTAACCTATGCGAACCATCACAACATTCTTCTGTACCAAATGGATGTGAAGAGTGCCTTTCTCAATGACAAGATTGAGGAAGAAGTTTATGTTGCACAACCACCTCGCTTTTAAGATCCAAAACATCCTAATATGGTATACAAGCTCAACAAGCCACTGTATGGCCTCAAACAAGCTCCTCACGCTTGGTATGACACACTCAAAGGCTTCCTGAAGAGAAAAGGATTCAAACCTAGTTCTCTAGATGCTACACTCTTCACGAAGACATATGACGGTGAACTGTTTGTGTGCCAAATCAATGTGGATGGCATTATCTTTGGCTGCACTAACAAGGGATACAGTGATGAGTTTGGGCACATGATGCAAGAGCAATATCAGATGTCCATGATGGTTGAGCTGAAATTTTTCCTCGGTCTTCAAATCCGTTAGCAGAGCAATGTCATCTTCATATCTCAAGAAAAATACCTCAAAGATTGCCTGAAGAAGTTTGGAATGCAAGACTACAAAGGATACATGACGCCAATGCCAACCAAAAGTCATCTGGGCCCTGACGACAATGGTAAAGAGTTTGGTCAAAAGGTATACCGCTCCATGATTGGTTCTTTACTTCACTTATGTGCATCTAGGACAGATATAATGCTTAGTGTTTGCATTTGTGACCGATTCCAAGCGCCACCAAAGGAGTTGCATCACCTAGCGGTGAAGCGAATACCTCGGTATCCAAAGGGCTCAACATTTGATCTGATTGGATATTCTGATGCTGATTATGCTAGTGACAAGGTTGATCGCAAGTCCACTTCAGGAACATGTCACTTTCTCGGACGATCTCTTGTCTGTTGGTCTTCAAAGAAGCAGAACTGTTTATCACTCTCCACTGCTAAATCTGAATACATTGCTGCTGTATCATGCTGTGCTCAGCTCCATTGGATGAAGCAAACTCTCAAGGACTATGGCATCAACACGAAGAATGTGCCACTCTTCTGTGACAATGAAAGCTCCATCAAGCTTTCCAAGAATCCAGTTCAGCACTCGAAGACAAAGCACATTCAGATCCATCATCACTTTCTCAGAGATCATGTCAACAAAGAAGATATTGATATCATTCACGTCAACACTGAAGAGCAATTGGCAGATATCTTCACAAAGCCCTTGGATGAGAAAAGGTTTTGCAAGTTGCGGTGTGAGCTAAATATCATAGAATCCTCAAATGTCCTGTAATTGGACACACATCCTAACGCTTATGCATGTTGATGACTTAGATGTGCAACACATGAAGTAACGTATTTCTTCAATCAATGAAGACATACACTCTAAGTGTGAATACATTAACATGGAATTTGACTTCGGAGCGCCATGATAATTGTGCGCTGTGTCTGGGTCTAATACTTCCTATACGGTGGGTAACGCCACCACCAAATTCTTATTGAAGTGTTTCTCTTGGCGTCATGCTTGCATAGTCTTCGCATTTGGTTTGTCTTCAACATTGACTTGTCTTCAACGTTTATCTTCACAATGTTGAGTTGGTCTCTCTCTCTCTCTCTCTCTCTCTATATATATATATATATATATATATATATATATATATAATATTAGTGTTCTATCCTCTACAACAATCACTTATAGCTATGTCTTCATTCTTGAATCTTTATGGATCTAAGTGAATGTGATCGAACCCTAACCTATTATGTGCTTCTACCTCAAACTCTATCTGTCCAAATCATATGCATCCTATTGAAACCTGTCAATTGTCTTCTCTGAGTCCTTGTCAGCAGAAGACAATGTGAGAAACATTTAAATCTGCTTTTAATGTTGTATCCTTATTGCCTGAATACCGGAGAAGCCGGAACAACCTCCCGACAATCCAGGTGTGTGTGGGAACATGGAACAACTTTCGATGAGTTGCATGCATGCCATGTGTCCCTCAGATTTGAACCGTTAGGGGCACCTGCGTAATTGCGCTATGCCACCCTCCTTCTACCTATATATACTCACCCGCATGGTCAATACCTGTTCTTCCACCTCGCCACCTTGCACAAACCCTAGCGTCTCCACTAGCTCGCATCAACGCCGGAGACGGAGCGCTTAACTGCCACGACTTTTTCGACGTCGTCTTCACGCTGGCCGCGAACCTCGTCCTCTCCGCCGCCGCCGTAGGTGTATTCCGCCACCGAGTTAGGGTGTGGGTGATTGAACTGCTCGGCCTCTCTTCCAACCTCGTCTAGCAGTTCGTCAGCGGTAATTAGATCTTACTTTTTACTGCCTTTTTGATCCGTCAAATCTGTCCACTTCAACCAAAAGTGGTTTCTTCACTTCCAAATCCGGATATATCTTCTCGTGCATCTCATATTATGCCAAGTATATTCACTTGTGCTTCATAACTAGTTAGATTCCTCACTTGTCCTTATTCATGGATTCGTATAAATCTGGAACCAACTCTCTTCAAATAAATGAATGTCTTCACACTATGAGGTCAATGTCTTATAAACTGATTTATCTTCAAAATCTTCTGAGAATGCATATGACCTCTTCCCCTTCCCTCGCATCTCTAATGCTGTCATAGGTACATGTCCGTGGGAGAATCCCTTGGTTCTCATAGTCGGCATTCATTTGCAGAATACTTACCACGTCACATCGAATCTTCCGAAGCCAGTTCTTGTCTGACCAGCAGACGGAAGCCTTTCACTGTGTTGAAGCCAATCAGTATGAATATTATGGCTTCAGAAAAGTATGCACGGAAGGTGGCAGAAAACACCATGGCAACACTGTGCTTGATTTGCCTCCTGATCTGTATGAACTTTACAAGTCAGATCCTAAGGAAAATTACAACTAGCGCAAGAACCGGATTTAGTGGATCAGAAGATATTGTGATGAGGAATGGTTCAAATACAGGTTTGTAACACCTGAATATGCTGAAAAGAATGTCGTCAAATGCCCATGGGGTGACTGTCTGTACCGTGGCTTCGTTCCAAAAAGCAAGGCTGAAGCCATTGAGCGAAAATTCTATCCTTGTATGGTCACAGGACCACAGCCTAAAAACGCCAACCCATCTTCCCTATTATGGTGTCGTGAAGACAATCTTTTCAAGCGCAACTATCAGTTTGCAAAAGATTCAGCTGTCAAGAACCAAAAGGAGTTTGGCCTCAACTTCAACCCTTGCCCCTCCGCTCCAAGATCTGATGGGACTCGTGAAGCTAATGAGAATAGAATTGGCCCCTTCACCAATTTTGATGGGCTTCTGTCTCACATTGCTGCCTAGAGAGCAGTTGTGGAGCGATCTGCTGGAGAAGCTGATTCTGATGATGCTCCCTCACCTCCAAAGGAGAAAAAGAAGAAGAAGGCAAAAGCTTCAAAGCCATCTGCTTCACCAAAAGCTTCAACCAGGAAGAGTCTGAAGTCTGCACCACCTGAATCCAGTGTGCAGTCTGAAGATTTATCTCGCGTGTCCAAGAGGACCAAGAAGCCATTGCCCAAGAAGGCAACTGGGCAACCCCTGACTCCGTTTTCTGTTCTGCGCAATGAAGATGACACCATTGATTTGTCCAGCAATGAAGATCTTGGTGATGATGCTCTTGAGATGCTTATCAAGAGCAAGCAAGAGGCAGAAATCTTCAACGATCTGCCCCTCTTTGATGTTGGCATTCTAAACAACTTCATTGATGAGTGGTTCGACGACCGGTGCATCAGTATTGATGATCTTCAGCCTATGGTGGACATCATCGTCACATTCCATGGAGCCATTGCTAGTGAGTTAGCCTTGGCTCAGAAGATTGTTGAGCTCAAGAACAAAATTTATTATGAGAAGGCTCACTTCAAGAGGAACATGGCCAAGCTCAGCGTGGCAGATGTTCAAATCTTCAAGAAGATGATGCATGACCTCAAGGAAGAGTTCCACAAGAAGCGCAATGAAGCTAAAGGCTAACGAGAGCACATGAAGTACTTCACTCAAAAATGTGTTCAAGCACACAATGAAGCTGAGAAGCGCAAAGCTCTTGGGCGCCCTGGCACTGATCCCAGGATGGTTGTCAAGCAAAAGAAGCCTGCTGTGACACAGACTGAAGCACCAAGGCAGGAAGAACCTCGCATTGTCTTCCCTGCCAGTATGACAGGCTCGAAGCCTAAGGTCCCCTCAGTAGCTTTAGAACGGAAGAAGACAAGGGCAGCTGAATCCGAAGCCAAGAAGCGCAAGCACAAGGACGCATCTGACGATGCCCCTTCCACGAAAAAGTTGAAGACTAAGGGAACTAAGTCTTCAAAGAAAGAGCGTGTTGCAGCCTCTCATCCTCTCATTGTTGAATCCATCTCAGTTGCTCCTCCAGCTGCCACCAACCAAGATCGACGTGTTGTGATCCACCAGCCTTCTTCCATAGAGGATCATGAAGATGAACAAGTTCTAGCTGTTGACCCCAACGCAGCTGAAGACATTGGTCATGAAGACAATGTTGTTGTTGATGAAGTCCTTCCTAAACTCGAGCACCAGTTGGTATCATCACCTGCTCCAACAAGCAGTGAATACATTAGCATTGGTTGTCATTTGACGCCAATCGCTTAAGATGACTCCTGGGCTGAGCACCCGCAATATGAAACCCCGGTTCCTGATGAGACACCCCACACTCCACCAACACAAGTTACCAATCCGGTACTTAATGATGACAACTACATGGAGACCACTCCATCTCCAAAGCCGTCGCCTGTGTTTCAATGGCTTCGCAAAGGTCTCGGGCCATCAGTCTCCATGTCAACCATCCCAGAAGAAGATTCACAAAAATCTAGCTCAGTGGCACGTCAGGTGTTCCCTAAAGAGAATCCTTCTGTGACGGTTCCAAAGTCTGAAGCTAAAGCTGCTGAAGACATTCCGGCTGCATCTGCCGAAGAACAAGAAAGAAGAGAAGAAAGAGAAAGAGTTGCCACACCCCCTGCCATAGACCAAGTCATTCTCGAGGAGAATGTAATTGTGCTAGACCCTCCGGTCGTTGACCAAATGGAGGTTGCGAACAATGAGGCTGCCACAAACACTATTGAAGCCAATGACCGTGTCTTAGCTGAAGACCATGTGGAGCCTGAAGCTAATGTTGTCCCTACAGCCAATGTGAATCCTGAAGCTGCTGTGACGCTGGTCCTCACTGAAGGCGTTGTTCCTCCCCCAAGGCCTCACACTATGGAAACGACTTTCAATCGTGATGGGGAGTTAGTCACAGTGCGCTGGCCAATCATGGTTCCTCCCACTGCTCCCGGACCACAATATGACTATCATGTGGAGCAGCGACCAAAAGTTCAGAAGCCAAAGCCGAGGCTGCCAAGGCTTCCAAGTGCTGCTACATCGCCAGGATCATTCAGCGTAGACAGCTTCAGAGCACACAATACCTTCTTTGACAAAGCCAAGAACCCGTACTCGAAGCCAAAGAACTCTTCCGATCTCTTTTGGAGCCATCAACAGTGCAGCTACTACTCCTGTATCCTCTACAATAAAGAGAGAATTTTTCCTCACATACGTCTTGATTGTGAAGCTGTTGTTGGGCTACCCTGTCTTGAAGAAGCATTGGACTGCTTTCGAGATGCTGGTCTTCTGCAATTTGTCACTGTTAAAGAGCACTGGAATGAAGAGCTTCTGCTGCAGTTCTATGCTACTCTTCACATTCGTGGGTACAATAGGGATCCGAAGACATGGATCCTCGAGTGGATGACAGGAGATGTGCACCATGAAGCCAAAGCTCAAGACATCATGGAGCATACCTCCCTGCCAACTCCAGGTGAATTGTATGAGCCTGGTTGTCAGCGTCACAGAGAAGAACTATAGAGTATCTTTCAGAGGCCTAAACCCTATATGAGTCAGATGCCCAGTATGATGAAGCCATTGCCTCAAGATGTAGAATATCCCAAGGAATTATTTGTCAAGGACCTCGAGTACTTTCCCCACACAGTCTATCATATATTGAGGCGTACTCTATGGCCAATCAAGGGACATCCTTTCGAAGCCAAACTTGAAGGAACAATGAAGACTTTGGTATTTTATATTGTCAATGTCATCAGATTCAACTCACAGGATTTCTACATCAGACTACTTGCTACATCTGGGATTGATCTTTTTGGCCTGAAGTTTTACGCTCCATGGATGATGCGCCTTATCAAACTCCATTCTTCTGTCGACTATCAGCCTCAGCATGCAATCATCTTGTCTGTCTGCCTGAGGTTGATCTGTCTGTTGAAGCCATCTACCCCGAGCCTACCAGGAGCCTCTATATCTTCATAATGTTGATCATCAAAGCTCCGCGCACCCAATAGAAGGAGTTCATGTCCCCAATGCTGCTATTCTTGCTTATCCTCTGGCTGGCAATGTGCATATGCCTCATCATGCCAACACCGAAGCCACTGCTAGTACAATTGCGCAAAGGCCTCGGAAGTGTTCTCGTGTACTCAATGACCGAGAGCTGCCTGTGGCCTTACATTAGAAGCAGGACAAGCACCATGACTGGCTAAAGCGTCAAATGTAGAGTCTCTTGGTGGATGTCAATCGCATTCGAAACCTGGCCATCAAGAACTCATTTGTTGCCCATGAAACCTCTCTGCGGTCCTAGAAGAGCCTCACCCTACTATGTTCTGAAGACTATCTTTGCGGAGATGGCTTCACCGAGGACTTCAAGTTTGATTCTAGGTCTCCGAAAAATGCAAGTTGGCGCCGCACTCCCTCACTTGAAGATTCTGAATATTCATCTTCGGCTGCAACTGTTGTTGTGAATGTCATCGATGAAGAAGACGACGCTACTTCACCGACCATGGCTACACTGCATTTCGACACTGTAGCAGGCCCTTCTGCACCACCAAACTCCAATGCCGACCTTGCTCCAGCTTCTGCTCTTTCTGGTAACGAGTAGATGGTCTATGTCTTCAAACCTTTTTGGTCATTACTAATAAAAGGGGGAGAAGCATATGAGTTGATAGTCTTCAAGCGGGTCCTTATGGGTGGTTGCATTGTTTTGCCAAGTATTTACAACTCTCATCATTTGATACATTTGGTTCTTTGAGTTGTAACACTTAAACTCGATGGTCGTCTACTACATTTTCAGCTACTCTATGAGATGTAAATACTTTGATATGCATAATGATGGTCGTCTACTACATTTTCAGCTACTCTTTGATATGCATAAATTCCGCATAAAGTCATTCTGCAGATGTCCATTTTCCATTATGCAAATCATTATCTTCATTATCTACTTACATGCATAATGCACTGTCTTCACACCTTGAAGATGGCCTCCACAAAGCAAAACTTGCCATGTGCATTTGCATTCAAAAGCAAATCATTTATATGCACATCTTCAAGGGGAGCCTCGTCATATGTATGAAGACAATACTCACAACACTAAACTTTCACATACTTTTATCCCCGTTGAAAACTTCAACCAGTTTGTCATCAATCACCAAAAATGGAGAGATTGTAAGTGCATCTAGTGCCACCCCTAGTTGGTTTTGGAGTATTGACGACAAACTTGGTTGAGGGACTAATGTGTTTGTGAGAATTGTAGGATAACATAGGTAGTAGTCCCATATTGATTCGGTTTACCTACCAGAGATGACCTCTAAAAATGTGTGAAGACATTGAAGACAATGTTGGCCTGTGAAGATATTCACATTGAAGACTATGACATGAGAAGACATCGCATGAAGACTATGGAGTACGAAGACATAGTTGTTTCATAGTTTCCTTTTCTTCGTTGTTGAGTCATAGGAACCACTGTACTGTTAAGTGGGGTCCAAGTGAACAAAGTCAGAGTGATTGAAGTGATGCTCAACCAAATCCTATGTCTTCGAGCGAAGACAATGTGAGCAAATCTTATCCAGAGCTGGATGAGTCAGCTTTAATCACTTGTAGCCCAAGTCAAGCTGTCGCGTGTGTTTGAAATTTGACCGTTGGACATGTGTCAATTCCTTAGTGACTCAGGGCTATTTTGGACAAATGAGGTCGGGTTGCCTCCTGGCTATAAATAGCCCACGCCCTACACTATAAATTGGTGGCTGCTCAGAGTTAGTGCACGGCTTTTGTCATTTGAGAGCAACCCACAACTGAAGCCTTTGAGAGTAATCCTTGCGAGGACAAAGCCCAAAACACCCAGATCCAAAGCATGTTAGGCATCACTAAAGTCTTTCTATCCGCGTGATCTGAAGACTTATTACACTTGAGGACTGTGAATCCTCCAGCCGGTTAGGCGTCGCGTTCTGAGCATCCAAGAGTCATTGTGGATTGCCGGTGAACGAAGTCGGTGAAGGTTTGGAAGTCTCCATTGAATACTTACTAGAGTGACTGGGCGAGGACTAAGTTTTCTTAGCTCAAGGGGAATAAGGTGAAGACGCGGTCTTTTGAGTTGAATCTGAGCCTCCCTAACCAGACGTACAGTTATCACAGCAACTGGAACTGGTCCATCAAATCCTTCTCCTCTCCGAGCAACTAGTTCTATCTTTCACCTCTCTTTATTTACAGTTTGTCTTTGTGAAGTCATTGCCTATTTGTCTGATCTGATTGACTCCACTGAGTGAAGACTGTTTACTATTTAGCTTCATACTATCTTCCATCCTGATCCATACTACCTAGCTGCTCATAGTCTTCATGCTTTCACTACATTTCTTTCTTGACTATGGCTTGTCTAGTGTAGTCTACCTTCCGCTGCATATCAATAGGTTCATTTCTATTGTTTGTCTTCAAAGCACCCATGTTTTGAAGACTTTCATAAAAATCGCCTATTCACCCCCCAGTTGAATACTAGCACTTTCAAAAGGCTTCAAACCTGGTTCTCTAGATCCCACTCTCTTCATGAAGACATATGATGGTAAACTGTTTCTGTGCCAAATCTATGTGGATGACATTATCTTCGGTTGCACTGATAAGAAATACAGTGATGAGTTTTGACACATGTGCAAGAGCAATATCAGATGTCCATGATGGGAGAGCTGAAGTTCTTTCTTGGTCTTCAAATCTGCCAACAGCAAAATGGCATCTTCATATCACAAGAGAAATACCTCAAAGACTGCCTGAAGAAGTTTGGAATGCAAGATTGCAAAGGGTTCACGACACCAACCAAAAGCCATTTAGGCCCCGACGACAATGATAAAGAGTTCGATCAAAAGGTATACCGCTCCATGATTGGTTTTTTATTGGAGTTATGTGCATCTAGGCCAGATATTATGCTTAGCATTTGCATGTGTGCCCGATTCCAAGCGGCACCAAAGAAATTGCATCACCTCACGGTGAAGCAAATTCTTCAATATTTGGCTCACTCCCCAACACTAGGATTATGGTATCCAAAGGTCTCAGCGTTTGATGTAGTTGGATTCTCAAATGTTGATTATGCTAGTGAAAAGGTTGCTGGCAAGTCTACATCAGGAACATGTCACTTTCTCGGACGATCTCTTGTCTGTTGGTCTTCGAAGAAGCTGAACTATGTATCTCTCTCCACTCCGAATCTAAATACATTGCTGTTGGATCTTGTTGTGCTCAGCTTCTCTGGATGAAGCAAACTCTCAAGGACTACGGCATCAACTTGAAGCATGTGCCACTTTATTGCGACAACGAAAGCGCCATCAAGATTGCCAACAATCCAATTTAGCACTCGAAGACAAAGCACATTGAGATCTCTCATCACTTTCTCAGAGATCATGCCATGAAGGAAGACAATAAGATCATTCACGTCAACACTAAAGAGCAATTGGCATAAAAGGTTTTGCAAGCTGCGGTGTGAGCTAAATATCTTAGAATCCTCGCATGTCCTGTGAATGGACACACATCCTAACGCTTATGCACATGAAGTAACGTATATCTTCAATTAATGAAGACTTACCCTCTGAGTGTCAATACATTGATGTGGAATTTGACTTTGGAGCGCCACAATAATTGTGCGTCGTCTCTGGGTCTAATATTTCCTATACGGTGGGTAACGCCACCACCATACTTTCTTGAAGATTTTCATTTGGCGTCATGACTGCATTATCTTCATATTTGGATTGTCTTCAACATTAATTTATCTTCAAGTTTTATATATTCGCAATATTGG
>NC_041391.1:306493533-306495353 GCF_002162155.2 Triticum dicoccoides
GGTCTATTCTGCTAATATTAGCAGAATAACTATTCTGCACACCACTTCGGCATTGCACGCTCAACAGAAGTGCACTGCATCATTTTGACGACGAGCACTGCAATAGAGACTAGTGAACTTCTCGTCGGAAAAAACTGCACGCGTTATTTTTTTGGTACTGTTTTCGCTCTAATTTTTTAACCGTTTAACGGAATGAGGCGTGTAATATACCGTTAAAAAGCTATGGATTAGGCGCAACTTCGACATGTTGAACACTTTTCGAGATTCCACACGGTTTAAGAGCAGTTTTGAAAATGGTGGGGCGGATGACGAGTGGCAGCGAGCGTTTTTTCACGTTTTTTTCTAAACCGCTCATCGGAATGAAGCAAACGATACACCGTTGGATAGATATCGTCGGGACGCATCTTTTTCATATAAAAATCTTTATCTAATTCCTTACGGTTTAAGAGCAGTTTCAAATTTACTAAACCGCGGAATTCTGTTTTTCAAAAAAATTCAAATTTTCTGTACTGTTTTCGCTCCAGTTTTGAACCGTTTGTTGAAACTAGGCGTGTGATACGCTGTTGGAAAGCTATGAATGAGGCGCAACTTTCATATATATAACTTGTTTTCAGATTCTTTACGATTTTAAATTAATTTTGAAAACGGTGCGGCTGCCGGCGAGTGACAGCGAACGTATTTTCGTAAATTTGTTCAAACCACTACTAGGAAAAGGGCTATAGATGGAAATGACACTAATGGCGCACCAGACATGTGGTGTGCCATTAGTATATACTAATGGCGCACCACCTTCTGATGCGCCATTAGTGTTGAAACTACTAATGGCGCACCCTGCCCACGGTGCGCCATTAGTACCAATTTTTTTTTTGAACTAGTGCGCCTGTCCAAACATAGTAATGGCGCATCCACTGGTGGTGCGCCATTACTAGTTGTAACTAGTAATGGCACACCAGCCATAAGGTGCGCCACTAATGTTATTTTTTTTATTATTGTTTTTATTCTTTTTTTGCAAAAGTACTAATGGCGCACCACCAGGGGGTGCGCCATTAGTAACCTGGATTACTAATGGAGCATTTGTTGCCCGTGCGCCATTAGTAAGTGGGCAGCAACAAGATATTTTGGACAGCCTCTCCTCCCACACTCACTTTCTCCCCACTTCATTCTCTCCACCGCCTCCTCCTTGTCTCGGGTGCCTCCTCTTTTTCACCTCATTTCCACCATAGATTCATTCAAATTAAGTGGTTAAGTTACCTTGTTTTGCTAGGTAAGTAAGGGGGGAAGCTATATTTATGTTGTTCTCCCTACAACAATGTGCACATGCACTTTTTATGGCCTAGCTAGATCTATGTATGTTCGTGGTGTTGCATATGTTTGTGGTGTTGCATATGTGTTTGTGTTTGGAGGTGTACCGGTATTTGAAATGCGATAGTTGCCAATATTTTGCCGGAATGTTGATTCATTTCCGTTTCGGCGAGAATTTTGGCATTAAGCATACTTTTTGGTCCTATTTTTAGGGAAAGTCATGCCAAATTTTTTCTTGGTTCTAAAATATCGTTTTGCTCTACCCCGCAGGCGACCATGGTCCGCACGATGACCGAAGGCATCGTGAATAGGTTTTTGAGGTCCGCGGAGGCCGAGATGCTTCAAAAGAACGAGACGGAGATAAGATGTCCGTGTCGAAGATGCAAGCTGAATAGCCTTATTGCGGACCCGGATTCCGGGCAGGTGCGGGACCACCTGCTCTTGCGTGGTTTCATGGATGGCTATCGGTGGCAAGGTGATGAAGATGACTACGAAGTCGTCCATGGGGGCCGGGCAAG
>NC_041391.1:306495667-306499151 GCF_002162155.2 Triticum dicoccoides
GAGAAGACGAAGAATCCCGAGGAGATGATCACGACGGTGATGCTGTACACAGTCATCATGTAGAAGATGCAGGACATGATGACGATGCCGGCGGAGCAGACGACGCTGGACCATCGATGGGCTGGGTGCAGGACCCTCATATTCAAGAGCTGCTTCTCAAGCAGACGGATAACGCAAGAGCTGCCGCCCGAGAGAAAGCCAAGATGGATCAACTTGAGTTAGACGCGGTTACTCCATTGTATGAAGGATGCAGGCCCGAGGATACCCGCCTGAAAGTAACGCTCATGGCTCTGGAGATGAAGGTAAAACACAAAATGACCGACGCATGCTTCGACGAGAACATGTAATTCTGGCACGAACGTCTTCCGAAGGGGAACAAGTGCCCGACCAGTTTGGAGGAGGCGAAGAAAATCGTGTGTCCTCTGGATTTACCGCACGTGAAATACCATGTGTGCATGAACAATTGCATCATTTATCGGGACGAGCACGCGGAGTCTACCATATGTCCAGTGTGCGGTGTCACTCGATACAAGAAGAGGAAGAAAGCTCGTCGAAAAGTGGTGTGGTACTTTCCGATCACTCCTCATCTGCAGCGGTATTTCACGGACCCTAAGGTAGCAAAGCTCCTGCGTTGGCACGCGGATAGGGAGGAGAAGAAGCGAGAAGATGACGCAAATGATCCGGAGATAGATAAAAAAGACAAGATGCTGAGTCACCCTAAGGATGCGAGCCAGTGGCAAGCGTTGAACTTCGAATACCCAGAATTTGGGAACGATCCAAGGAACATCGTGCTGGGCGCGAGCACCGATGGAGTCAATCCGTTTGGCAGCCAGAGAAGCACACATAGCACCTGGCCTGTGTTCGTGTGGATGTACAACCTTCCCCCCTGGTTGTGCATGAAGAGGAAGTACATTCACATGAGTATGCTAATTGAAGGGCCGAAACAACCAGGGAACGACATCAATCTGTATCTGGGGCTGCTGAAAGAGGAGATTGACACGCTATGGAAAATGCCAGCCAATACGTGGGACGCCGCAGAGAAAGAATATTTCGCTATGAGAGCCGCACTGCTCACGACGGTGCACGACTATCTCGGTTACGGATATCTTGCGGGGCAGGTAGTCGACGGATTTTCTGGATGCGTAAGGTGCATGGATGACACAACGTATCGCCAGCTAGATAGAGATCCCGGGTCTTCGAAAACCGTGTTCATGGGACATCGAAGGTGGCTTCGCGACGATGACCCGTGGAGGAAACGCAAGGATCTGTTCGATGGTGAAACCAAACCCCGAAAACGCCCGTGTACGAGGAGCGGCGAGGAAATAGACAAGATGTTGAAAAATTGGAAAGACTTCCCACTGCCGGGAAAGAAGCAAAAGGCGCCAGAGCCGCTGCTGAAGGTATGGAAAACGAGGTCTGTTTTCTGGGACTTGCCGTACTGGAAGATCCACCGTGTGCCTCACAGCCTTGATGTCATGCATATCACGAAGAACGTGTGCGAGAGTCTGCTTGGTACCCTGCTCAACATGCCAGAGAGGACCAAAGATGGGACGAAAGCAAGGGCAGACTTGAAATCAATGGGCATCAGGCAGGAGCTTCACGCTATATATGATGATGATGATGATGATGATGATGATGATGATGATGAGGCGAAGCAGGACACAGAAAGTCGTCGCAAAGGCAAGAAGGCCAAGAAGACCGGAAATGACTACCCTCCCGCGTGCTTCACTCTAAGTCAGGAGGAGATCGAGCAGTTTTTCACCTGCCTCCTAGGAGTAAAACTTCCTTACGGTTACGCGGGGAAGATAAGCAGATACCTAGACCCAGCGAAGCAGAAGTTCAGCGGGATGAAGTCTCACGACTGTCACGTGCTGATGACGCAGATACTTCCAGTTGCAATCTGTGGGATCATGGACGCGCACGTCCGTGAAACGCTATTTGGCCTATGCAACTTCTTCGACGTCATCTCTCGGAAGTCGATTGGCGTGAGGCAACTCAGAAGGCTACAGGAAGAGATCGCGGTGATACTATGCGAGCTTGAGATGTACTTCCCGCCCGCATTCTTCGACGTTATGGTGCATCTGCTGGTCCATATAGTGGAGGATATCATCCAACTCGGGCCGACGTTCCTGCACAGCATGATGCCGTTCGAAAGGATGAATGGTGTCATCAAAGGATACGTTCGCAACATGTCACGTACAGAGGGAAGCATAGCCAGGGGCTTTCTGACCGAAGAGTGCATCTCCTACTGCACGAATTATCTAGGCATCGAGAACCCCGTTGGTCTGCCCGTCTACAGGCACCTCGGCAGGCTCGCTGGATGGGGTCACCGTGAGGGTCGCCGTGAAATGCATGTCGACTTCGAGGGTCGACTCGCGGACTTTGAAAGAGCAAACCTAGTCGCGCTACAACACATAGACGTGGTCGATCCTTGGGTGGTAGAGCACAAAACCTTTATTAAGAAGACGTACAATGACCGAGGCCAACAGACGACGGACGGAGATATACTCAAAGAGCACAACTCATGTTTCACGCGTTGGTTCAAGCAGAAGCTTCTGTCGTACCCTTTACATGAGGATTCTTCCGCGGAAGAACAACTCATATTCGCCTTGTCACAGGGCGCCGAGCACAACCTGATGACCTATGAGGCGTACGATATCAACGGCTACACATTCTACACCGAGGCCAAGGACATGAAGAGCGATGGTTATCAGAACTCCAGGGTAACGATGGAATCCTACACCGGTAACGACAAGGACAGATACTACGGAAGGATCAAGGAGATCTGGGAGCTGAGCTACGCTAGAGAGAAGGTCCCGATGTTCCGTGTCAGATGGGCCAAGAACGTCATAAACGAAGACCAGTATTTCACCACCATGGTTATACCCGAAGCCAAATCCAAGACCGCGGGCGCAAACGTCACCGCGAAAAATGAGCCATGGGTACTGGCTTCCCAAGTGGACCAATGCTTCTTCATTACCGACCGGCCAAAGCCCAGTCCTGTTGTCGTGAGGAGAGGCAAAAGGAAGATCATTGGAATGGATGGAGTAGCCAATGAGCAAGACTTCGACAAGTACGGCGACCCGAGGATCGAACATGACGACGATGATGAAGTAGCAGCATACACCACAAGAAGAAGCAGGACCACCCTACCTAAAGGACGTCCGTTCCATAGAAGAACTCCATTTGCGAAAAAGAAGGGCAAGAAGATTGTGAACAGATAGCTAGCTAAGATCGATTGTATTTAAATCGTAGACTTCATTTCTCGATTATATTTCATGGGCACTTTTTGAACTATCATGAATATTTTTTAATTTCATGGACACTCGATCTCGATCCTCCTCCATCTCGATCGCTATCCCACCTCGCCAGATCCGGTCCACCGGCCGCCGCCGCCGACCGCCCGCACCCTCTCGATTCCCCTACTCAACCGCCGCCGCCGACCCCCCACACCCCTCCCCTACTCAACCGCCGCCGCCGACCC
>NC_041391.1:306499457-306500038 GCF_002162155.2 Triticum dicoccoides
GACCCCCCGCACCCCCCGCACCCTCCCCCGCTCCACCGGCATTACTGTTTGATGATATTTTTTTAAAAAATATTACTGTCTTATAAAAAAATATTACTGTTATGATTTAAACAAGTTTGAACATATTTAACACAAGTAAGTATCAAACAACATTTTTAATGCATAAAAAAATTTGTGGAGCCTGGGAATCGAACCCAGGACCTCCTGGTGTGAGAACTAGCTGCTGACTAGTCGAACTAGTAGAGAAGACTTGATGTGTATCAGGTCTGGTGGTAGATAACCTGTTGGCTCGGGCAGAAGTAAAAAAAAATACTAATGGCGCACCTGGGTGAGGTGCGCCATTAGCATGTATGTACTTATGGCGCACCGAGGGGTGGTGCGCCATTAGTATTGTGCCGCCCCTTCTTCGTATCGATCCCCTCTCTCCCTCGCCCTCGACCGCGATCCCCTTCCACTCTCCTCTCCCGACGCCGCCGCCCCGCCGCCCTCGACGCCGCCCCGACACCAGCGCCGCCCCGTCCACACCACACCACCGACGCCTCCCTCTCCCCATCCTCCCCTTCCTCCCCTCCGACCCCACC
>NC_041391.1:306500369-306509510 GCF_002162155.2 Triticum dicoccoides
GCCGACCGCAGTTGATACCCCTCATCCCCTGATCAAGCCTTCTTCAGAGAGAGATAGTGAGGTACCTCATCCCCTTCTGTATTTTACACTACACATACACATAATTTTGCAGTATATCAATGTGATTTTCCAGTACATCTCCATCCATCTGAATTTGACTCATATGCATAATTTTGCAGTACATTATGATTTCGGCTAGATGCGTATGAGTTCATAATTTTGCAGTACACATTACCGGGCTTCCTTCTCTCACTAGATGTAGTGCACAAGTAGATGAACTGATGAACTCATACACATAATTTTGCATATAATTTGTTCAACTATGTCATTATGATTGATAGAATGTAATTATTGAAGAATTAAGAGGATCGGAACCATTGCTTCTCTTTTTGAGAGACATGCTAACAAGAAAGGGAAGACATGCTAACAGACGCGCTCCACTATGCTGTTAGGGTTAAGATTTTTTAGTCCCCGCCCCCGACTCTGCTGGTGAAATTACCGTTGAAATCGAGGTAAAATCACTGTTGAACTGGGTGTAAAATCACTATTGTTGATATTCAAATTTAAACTTGCAAAAGAAAATTGAATTGGAGAATTAAATCACTGTTTTTTAGTCCCCATTTCTGAACCTATGCTAACCTTGCAAGCAGCATAACAGGCAATGTACTCCAAAATACTATAAGAACTGGAGTAAAAGATGACTGCATCTCACAGAATATAAGAAATGGGGACTCTTGGCTAAGTATGGCAATGCCACAGAGTATAAGAAGTACTCCTGCATCTTACACAATGATAGGTCTAATTTATGCTACTCAACGAAAGAAGAAGAAAAATGCACTGGACATACACTGAAGAAAAATGCACTGTATCATCGGGTAATTGTCCATGGTTTATACCTGAAAATAAGTTTATCTCACGGCATGAATGTAAGTAACTGTTCCGCATTCATGGGCTATCTACCCAAGGTAAACCTAGAAAATTAGTTATATCCAGGACAAGCCACTGTCAATTAACACTATATACACTGCCAACTGTATTTAGTTAACATTACACTGCCACTACTATTCAGCACAAACGTTTGATCATCTCACTCTACTTACTATCAATTGACACTGTATAACTGTCAGCTCCATTCACTAGCAGTAGCCAGCACTTTTGAATCTAATCTTTCTTGGGCAAGCTCGGCTACTTGTTGTTAGTCATTCACTAAAAGATCCTCAACAGACTACATGCATCTAGTATTAAATTTCTTGGACGGATCATCTCTTTTAGCAAAGGACTGTAATAATTAACTAACTGAAAATTTGACATTCCGGACTATGCTTGGCTCTGGTTTTGTGAAATCTCATCTCTTTTCTAGTGCCATGACTAGTCATGAATTTTATTTTACTTTCCCCACTTTATAACATTCAGAAATTGTTTACTAGCTCAAGCTTCTCCTTTGCACTTTATCACTTCAATCTGCTGCTACCTCAAGCTTCTCGTTTACACTTGTGCCAAGTAGCATTTTTTCCTTGTATAATTATATGGTGGTTGACTGAGCTGCTACTTTTTCCTTGTAGAAGATCGCAGGTCGAGTGGGAGGGATCGAGTGAGAGGGATCCAGTTGCGACTCCATAAGGTATATATACTACTATCTTGCATCTCTCTCTTGTTTCTTCTTCTATATACTACTATCTTGCATCTCCAATTTTTAAGTAATCTTGCATATGTTAGAAACTACATATATGGTCTCCGGTTTTCTTACCTCTACTCTAAAACACCAACTTATCAACAAAAGAAGATGGTATTTTTGTTACGCTTTCAGTTCGTGTCAGCAGGGAGATATAATGTTTTACAATCTTTCTGGTTATATTGGAGTTAGGTTTTTTGAATATGAGTAGCAGTGACTTGGATATACCTTATGGAGTTGTAACGGTTCCTCTTGGTGCTTAGGTGCATTTTCTTTGTGTAACTTGGTTTAAAAATGTGATTTGGTCTTTTGTGGCATTTGGATGCCTAAATCCCATTTTCTTAATCATATTGCTTGGAAACTTTTGGTTATCTCCTCTCAGTGATGAAATAATTTATATGTACTTCACTTTTTTCATAATTAGGTAATAATGTTGGTTACAGTTTTGGTAGTTCAAAAGGAATGTATCTCATTTTGTAGACAGATTATTTTCTGGAATATCATATATTCAAATTTGTAATGAATGATGGCTTCTACCTGAATTGGTAGACTCTGTGGTGTTAGTTTGTTCTAAATACAGTAAGATAATTTTAACAACTGTAGAACATGTTGAGATTTGCAACTTTTTTGTGACATCAACCAACAGTCCTGTCACTGGGTTATCCTATTTTATATTTTTAATTACTAACTTAAGTTTGAGTAAACAGTGGCAGTGAAGTCCTCATAATAATCAGTCGGATGTTAACTTTCTGATGTCCCCAGAAGTTAACTAAGATTGTGGTGCTAGTAGAGGCACATTGTGGCCTTTTCATCCATATGAAAGTAGAGGCACATTGTGGTGCTAGTTTGCTGGGTTTTGTCTCCGACCATCGTGTCGTGATGATATTGCAGGTACCCCGAGAGGCCCTTGAGTTTGCCGGAATGTCGATTAACTTCCGTTCCGGCAAATTCGGGTACTCCATATGTCCTATTTTCAGCAAAGGTCATGCTGAAATTTTCCGTGAATTTTAGCATGACTTTGCTAAAAATAGGACATATGGGGTACTTGTGACTAATGCATGGGCCGGTGTATCTTAGTAGTTAATTAAGTAGGATCAAGTGCCCCGGCGTACTTGTGACTAATGCATGGCTTTTAGGGTGCCTCGGTGTCGATAAAAACCGAAATGATGAAAGGTTAGGCTTTTAGGGTGCCTCGGCGTCGAAAAACCCTCAATGTTAAAATCTTAGATTTTAGGATGCCTCGGTGTCGACAAACCCTAAATGATGAGACCATGATCTTGTTCCTTGACAATAACCAACTTTTTAACCAAACTTTGTTTCTATTTAGAGAGAAACATGGCCCACAACGATGAGGCCGGGGGTTCGGGCGGCAAGGCATTCTTGGAGCTATCCCAGGAGATGGAGGAACAACCTCACTTGTATGAGGCCACCGCCTTCCCCACCGATCCTGAGACCACGGATGGTGCCGCCGAGGATGACCACACTGATGCCACCACTGATGGTGCCGCCGAGGATGCCACCACTGATGATGGCGGCGCACGCACAGATGGCAGCCAACCGAAGAGGCAACGGAAGGACCGGCGCCCGATCGTGCTCCGCACCCTCAAGGAGGAAGTTACTGAAGTGGACTCCAACGGGAATCCAACGGCGCCCGAACGAATAGTCAAGGGGTACTCGCTTCAGCTCGGGTGCATTGTCCGGAGCACCGTCTCGATCAACACCGAGAACCTGAGGCATCCAGACCGAGGGAATTTGCGCAGCCTCCTCTTCACGAAGCTGCACGAACGATACAAGTTCCCCACTGAATTTGAAAACACAAGCCTCAAAGGGAATAAAGTGAACAATGCTGCCCTCACGAAGATGAGCAAGGCCCTGTCTACTTGGAAAAGCAATGTGAAGAGAATGATCGAGAAAGGTGAGAGTTATCAGAAGATCAAGGAGAAAAATCCTTCGATCACCGAAGATGACTACAACGACTTCAAGATCAATTGCTCGAGCACCGCAAGCTCCCAATCAAGTGAGTGGGGGAAACAAATGCGGGAGCTGAACATAGGGGAACACACACTCGGTCCTGGCGGTTACTGAGTGGCGGAGCCTATATGGGACAAGGAGGAGGCGGACCGTGCCGAGCAAGGCTTACCGCCCCTCTTCGATAAATATGGTGACAAGCAGACCAGGAACTTTGTCAGGGCCCGGTACAAGAAGGACCCGAAAACAAAGGAGCTTACCACGGATCCGAAGACCAGGCAGCTTGAGCTTGTTCTGGTATGGAATACACCCCCGCGTAATTAGCTCCATATGGTTGCATTCTAATTAATGAAGCCAAATTTCTAAATGGTTCACATTCCTTCCGCAGGCGACTGAAAGCAGTAGCGCGGGGTCGACTAAGAGCAACCCTTGGGACACCACTCTAAATAGGGGGTTGAATGTAATGAAGAACAAGGATAAGCTCAGTAAGCCGACGTCAGCTGGTCGTGTGGCCGGCAAAGGCTTGTCGACAAAATGGGGGTCATACTATACCGCTGGTGTGCGGAAGGAGAAAAAGACCAGCTCGGAAAGCCAGGCGCGAGAGGTTCAAGAACTCAAGGCACAGGTGGCGCAGATTCCGGAGATTGTCCAAGAGCAAGTGGAACAACGACTCGGAGCGACGATCACCGCCCTTGTGCCTACCTTGATCTCGGGGTTGAGTGCGTGGATTGCGGGCGGCCAACAGGGGCCGCCCCCGATTCCTAGCTTCACGGCCAGCAACTCGCATAATGCGATGGCGGGGCCATTGGTGCCTCCGGCGGAGGCGACATTGGTGTCTCCAACGCCGGCACGGGAGCTTAATGCACCCGGGTGTACGCAGGCCGGCACCTCTGCAGCAAGCGGCACCTCCGTTAACTGCACGCCCGCCGTTGGTGGTGCGTCGACATTAGCCGAGATCGACGCCATCATCACGGTAACTAATTAAGCCTCTCTCGGCCGAGGACTTCATCTCCTTGCCTTTGACTGGGCTTCCCTGACGCCCTACATGTTTTCGCAGGGCGCCGCCGACGTTTCGTGCACTCTCCTCCACTTCGTGAACAACGAGTTGGTCGATGTCGCCAAGGGCAAAATCGTTCAACTGGGCAACCCCTTGTTCCACTGTACCCAGATGCCACCCAACTTGTTTAGGGTTCAACTGGTTCGGGTGCTGCCAGGCTGCGACGACTTGTTACCTCCGATTCGACCCGTCGGGGCCGACAATGCAGACGTGATGACCCTCAGCGCCTGCCTGAGCTGGCCCCTGCTTTGGCCGAAGAGCCAGATTCGTTTGGGGGTGGGGGACACCACCCCAAAGACAACACCTCCAGTCGTGCCGGCGCCAAGTCGGCCCCATGGCAAGACCGCCGTAACGGTGCCGGACATCCCTATGCCACTGGAACCAAACATGCATATGGCACAGGATCAGAACGACGACGACGACGACGATGGTACATTTGGCAACGTCGATCAGTACTTTGCCGATCATGGGTACGATGGCGACTTCATGGGGCCTCCTTCTCAAGAACCAAACCCAACAAAAGACGTGTGCGATCTAGCTGGTACCGCGGAGAAGCCAAGTTGCAACATGCGCCGTCTGGTGTTCAGCTCTCAGGAGACGCCTCCAGCTGCCGACTTCACCGAGTCTCAAATAGGCGAGGTGCGAAATATTATCAGCCCCAACACACTCAAGAAGGCGGTCTGTGAGCAGAACTCGGTCCCATTACAGGAGAAGAAGAAGGCACGCAAAAGAAAGACTAAGAAGGGTGCGAGCCAGCCGGCACCGAGTATGATCTGTGCTCAGGACGGGCCACCTTCACTGCAGGATATCTCGAGGAGGGTGCATGTGGCGGGTAGGGCGATGCTACCGACAAATATGCTTAATGCTGCAACCGGTGCTATGCGGAGTCTGCATGACAGTGTTCTTTCTTTGGAGAAGCGGCGTCTCAGGGAGAAGGATGTGGCATACCCAGTTTTCCCGGCCAAGGTGCCAGAGGGCAAGGGCTTTGTGGATAACTCCATCGGGCGTACGATCGTCCTGCGTTTTGATGACATCCACGCTATGTTGAACCTTCATCCGCTGCACTACACCTTCGTTCGGCTATTTTCGCTGAGTATGGAGATGCGGATCATTCGCGACAAGACCCCGGACATCGTGATAGTCGACCCCTTCTACATGTGTGCCAAGATCTTGGGCAGCGCTGGGGACCGGCAAGTCGCGAGTTCTTACCTCGAAGGCGTCATTCTGGCAAACCAAGATAAGGATAACTTCCTCGTGCCTTACTTTCCCGAGTAAGTCCTCCCCTCAACCGGCCCGTAACATATGAATTCTTACACTTCGATCGTTTTTCTTTTAACATTCCGTGTTTTCTGCAGTGACACACGTTGCACGCTCATCCTCCTAAGCCCCAAATATTCCATGGCCACGTATTTCGACCCGGACCGTCAGTCGAATGTAGACTACACAAATGTCAAGAAGGTTCTTGATGATGTTCTCCCCGGCTACGCCAAATCTGGAGGCACCTTCACCAGGCCTATTCGTAAGTACGGCAAGCATGTGTTCTCCCACAATACGACGTTCTGCTGCGTCAAGCAGCCGCCTGGCGGTCAGAAGGGTGCCTACTACGACATCCATCACATGCGGGCGATCGTACGGGACCATCATCAACTTCTGCTACCGAGTAAACTCAAAGATTGGGCCGCGAGCGTGTCGGCAATCCAGGACGCGGACCTCCGACAAGAATTCTTTCGCATCCAGTCGGAGTTTGCGGAAATCATCTATCAAGATGTCCTTCGTACCTCGGGGCAGTTCTACCTCAGAAATCAACCGTCCAACAGTGACATCGACACAATGCTACAAATGCAGGCTGACAACAACCGTTATTTCATGACTCCCACGATAGACGGCGACTTCATCCATGCTCCGGTCCCTTGAGTCGAGTCGAAAGTAGTGATGCTGTGTCTAGTTCTGAAACATCGATTGGCTCATGTTGTAATTAAACTTTAATGAACTTGTAGTATGTCTCTTTGGTTTCGAGAGTCGTTCAACTTAGATGTAATCGATGCTATTAATGTCTTGCTTTTCTCTTCCGATCGTTCTGTTGCATAATTATATATTGCTTATGTATTGTCTGTGAATTGGTACTAACGTTTTGTTTGGCTAGTGCATAGCGATGCCGACGTATGTCGTGTACAAGGGTAAGGTTCCCGGAGTCTACGATGACTGGGAGGAGTGTCGGAGACAGGTTCACCAATTCAGCGGTAACAGTTACAAAGGGTACACCACTAGGGCCGAGGCCGAATCTAGATACGCCCGCTATCTAGCGGGAGAGGGGAGGGAGCGTTGGAGGAACCGGATGAAGACGAGTTTCATCGTGATGATGCTCATCGTGATGACCGCAGCTCTCTTCTATGTGATGGTAGTTTAGATGATCGATATCGACTTGTAATGTGAAGACAAACTCGCTACTCGCGGTCTCGAGACTTGTAATATAATGTTCTATCTTTGTTCGGTCTTTTCAATTCGGAGACTAATATGATGAATTGTATTCGGAGACTAATATGATGAATTGTATTGAAAGACTAATCTTCTATTGTATTCGATGAATCTGTTGTTGATGTGTGCTGTCTATATTTTGTCAAATTATACATTTTGTAACCTGTGCAAAAAACAGAAAATAAAAAAATAAAAAAAACCTAATATTCATACTAATGGCGCATCACATGACAGTGCGCCATTAGTATGACAAAGCATACCAATGGCGCATCACTGGTAAGTGCGCCATTAGTATGCCATGGTTACTAATGGCGCATCCAGTGGTGGTGTGCCATTAGTATGCCAAAGCACCTGGATATACATGGCCCCTGGGAGGCATACTAATGGCGCACCCGCGGTGCGCCATTAGTATACCAGATACTAATGGCGCACCAGGTGGTGCGCCATTAGTAAAAATTACTAATGGCGTGCTATTAATGGCGCACCACAGATGCGCCATTAATGGCCATACTAGGTGCGCCATTAGTAGGGGTTTTTCTAGTAGTGAACCGTTCATCGGAATGATGCAAATGATATGCCGTTGGAAAGATATCGATGAGGCGCAACTTTTTCATGTACAACACACTCTCTAATTCTTTACGGTTTAAGAGTAGTTTCTATTTTACCAAAATGCAGAAACTCTGTTTTTCGCGACACCAAAACCGACTTGTGTACTACATCGGACAGAAGAACGCACTGCTTCAGATAGGAAAACGCACCCCAACAGACGGGCAAGTGAACTGCTTGATTTGTTTTATTTACACGTAATTTTTCTCATGCGAGGAAGTGGGCGGGACTTCACATCGGGCGTAAGTGAACCCCAAAAGTATGGAGAAGTAAACCAAATTACTTTATTTGTCGTTTCGGTAACATTTTTTCTTTGCACTTACAAGATGAACAATATCAGACACCCGACCGCACTGCTTCAGTTATAAAACCGCACTGCATCAAATGGTCACTTATAAGATGAACAACATCACACCCCACCGCACTGCTTCAGTTAGAAAACCGCACTGCATCAAATGGTCAAGTGAACATCATTACTTTTTTTGTCGTTTCTCTCCATTTTTCATTTAACACATCTTTGCACTTCATTTCCTTCTTTCTTTTTTTTGTTTGGAGTTCGGCATTCTCAATTGACCATTCTCAATCGGACAGAAGAACGCATAGCATTCTCTAAACATCACCATGCTTCACCGCGTACTTCAATCAAACGAGTTCCTGTAATTTTTATACATAAAATCCTCAAACACAAAAATCACGGTATGCACTGCATGTGCAGATACTCCAAACTGTATTTGCTAAACACATGTCTAGGCGTGAACTGCATTCAAATGAGTCCGTATTTTTACACACAAAAGCAACATTTTTGCACTGCATGTTCCTGTGCTCCAAACTGCATGCACGACAGGAACCACACCATGTATTGCCCCGAATAACATGGCAGCGGCGCCGCACTACAACCTGGTGTCCTGGCCGACGCCAGAACAACCCCATGGATGAACCTGAAAGTGAAGATGCATCCTTGTCGAATGTGGCCGTCCCATGCGTGAGAACGGATCCAGCAAAATATAAAAAAGCAAGTATTTGTCTCACCATGGATCTTGACCAGTAGAGGAAGGAGGAGAAGCTCGCCCAGCCACTGCCGCTAGCCATGTATCCAGGCCGGAAGGGGTCGCCATTGATGGCCGTGCTCGATCTGGCCCATCCCCACCAGGAGCCCAACCACCTAAATGGGCGAGGACTCACCGGATCTGGGGGATACATCGAGATGAACAGCATGGGGTTGGGAGGAGGCATGTGGAGGAGGAGCTCGGATCCATCATCGGTTGGGCGCGGGATGGCGGGGGCTGCTCAGATCCATCGCGGTGGCCGGGGCGGGCGGCGCGGGGGAGGTAGCTCCTGGGGCGGCGTGGTGGTGGGAGGTGGG
>NC_041391.1:306509832-306542269 GCF_002162155.2 Triticum dicoccoides
AGGTGGGGCGGTGCCGCGGGGGGAGGGAGGTGGGGCGGGGTGGGGTGTGGGCGCTGCCCCGGCTGGAGGAAGGAGGTGGAGGGAGTGGGTGGAGGCAGATTTTCTGGTGTTGCTATGCGGCCCGGGTCAGATGAATCGAGCAGTACACAAGTGTTAGCAGAATAAGCTTTTTTGCGGTGCAGAATAAGGTCTTAAGGGGTGTTATCATAATAGACCCACCCTATATATATATATATATATATATATATATATATATATATATATTTGTGTGTGTGTGTGTTCTATCCTCTACAACATTCACTTATAGCTATGTCTTCAAAGTTGCTATCTTTCTGAACAAAGTGAATGTAATCGGACCCTAACCCCTTCTGTGCTTATCCCTCAAATTCTATCTGCCTCTTCATATGCATTCTGTTACACATGTCGATTGTCTTTATTGTGTCCTTGTCAGCTAAAGATACAGAGATACACATTTAAAATCCTTTTAGTGCTCTTATCTCTTTTGCCTGAAAACCGGAGTAGCCGGAATGACCACCCGACAAACCAGGCGCACATGGGAACATGGCTCCACTCTCAATAAGTTACATGCTTGCTGATACGTCTCCAATGTATCTACTTTTCCTAACGCTTTTCCTCTTGTGTTGGTCTCTAATTTACATGATTTGAATGAAACTAACCCCAGACTAACGCTGTTTTCACCAGAACTACCATGGTGTTGTTTTTGTGCGGAAATAGAAGTTCCCGGAATGGAATGAAACTTTGCGAGGATTTTTTATATCAAATAAGAGAATTTCTGGAGCCACGAGATACCTGAGGGGGGCACCTGGGCGGGCACAACCCACCAGGGCGCACCAGCACCCCGGGCGCGCCCTGGTGGGTGCTGCCCACCTGGTGGCCCCGCTGACCCTCAAAACGGACGCTATAAAATCCCATATTTCCAGAAAAAATGAGGGAGAAAGAATTATTGCGTTTAACGAGACGGAGCCACCGCCGTCTCTTGTTCTTCATCGGGAGACCAGATCTGGAGTCTGTTTGGGGCTCCGGAGAGGGTGATCTTCGATCTTCGTCATCACCAACACATCTCCATCGCCAATTCCATGATGCTCCCCACCGGGGGTGAGTAATTCCTTCGTAGGCTTGCTGGCCGGTGAAGATTTGGATGAGTTTCATCATCTAATCAAGTTAGTTTTGTTAGGGCCTGATCCCTAGTATCCACTATGTTCTGAGATTGATGTTGCTATGACTTTTCCATGCTTAAATCTTGTCACTTTGGGCCCGGGTGCCATGATTTCAGATCTGAACCATTTATGTTATCACCATTATATCCATGTTCTAGATCTGATCTTGCAAGTTATAGTCACCTACTACGTGTTATGATCCGGAAACCCCGGAGTGACAATAGTCGGGACCACTCCCGGTGATGACCGTAGTTTGAGGAGTTCATGTATTCATGGTGCGCTAATGATTTGTTTTGGTTCTCAGTTAAAAGGAGGCCTTAATATCCCTTAGTTCCTAATAGGACCCCACTGCCACAGGAGGGTAGGACAAAAGATGTCATGCAAGTTCTTTCCATAAGCAAGTATGACTATTTACGGAATACATGCCTACATTATATTTATGAACTGGAGCTTGCCGTATTGCACTAGGTTATAATTGTCTCATGATGAATATCATCCGTCATCGATCCTGTCGGATGTTGGGTTCCGGCAGACCCTTAAGGTTCGAACTCTAGGGTACGTGCGAAGATCTTCCCCCTACCAGTCCACGTTCAATCGCCTCGCGAGAATCTAAGCTAGACGATGAACAACATGAGAGACACAAGATTTATACTGGTTCGGGCCACCATTGTGGTGTAATACCCTACTCCTGTGTGTGGTGTGGTGGATTGCCTCAGGGGCAGATGATGAACAGTACAAGGGGAAGAACAGCCTCGCGAGAGGTGTTCTTGGGCTGGTGCGATGAACTACTTGGGAGAGTTCGATCGCCTCTCAATCTAATGGGGACTCTATGGGATGTCCCCTCTACTGTGGGGACTAGCTCTATATATAGAGGCCCTGGTCCTCTTCCCAAATATTGAGCGGGAAGGGCGCCAACAACGGCCATTTTGAAGGGGAACATCTAGTACAAGTTATCCTGACTAAAGTTGGTCTTCAGCTGCCAAAGGCACTGGCGATGATGCTGCCTTGGGCTCCATGGTGACCTCCATCCTGCCGCTCTGCTAGTCCTGGTCTCGTTGCACCGGAATGGTAACCTTTGCCTAATGCCTCGGTACTCCATGCCTGTGCTTGCCCCCTTTGCACCAAAGAGGAAACAAGGACACTGCGCAGGTCGGCGCCCGCCTGGTCTTGATTGTCATGGCTTGCGTCACGAGCACCTCGTGAGGTACCCTTGCCTTGATCTCTCCGCCTCCGCGCGAGTCTACCTTGCGAGGCCGCTCCTGAGGAAGCCCTGCATCGTCCGCCCTGCAAGGCTTGGCCCCTCGCGAGGGTCTTGAGTTTGCGTTGATGAAGATGGGCCATACTGGGCCACCAGTTGAGCCACGCCGCGGGCTGCAGGCAGGCAAGTCTGGGGACCCCCGTTCCCAGAACGCCGACAGTAGCCCCCGGGCCCAAGGCGCGCTCGGACTTGGCTTAGCAGAGAAGAGAAGGGGCAAGTGCGGAGCTCCGCGAGCCCCAACAGCCTGCGGCCTTGGGCGCCGTGTGGCGGTTGATTGGACGTGGGCGTCTCTGCTTCCCCACGCCACCTCGGCAACTGCCTGACTTGACAAGTCCCTAGATGCAGAAATGAGCCATGATTACCTGCGATCGTGGAGGCTGGTGGTTGGCCTCCTCCGGTTATAAACGCGGGAGGGCGCAGGCCCCCGCTGCACATCTTCCTCCTTGCTTCTTCTTTCTCCCCACCCCAGCTGCTTGCCGCGTCCTATGGTGCCGCCAAAGAGGTTCTCAGCCATAGAGAAAGGAAAGGCTCGTCGCGAAGGGCCTGAGACTCCGCCGCCCAAGCGCGGCCGAGGTCGTCCCTGCAAGCATCCTGCGACTCCCGCAATGGCTCCCCGTGGTCGCGGCGGTGATCTTCGGCGTGGTGACGGGCATATGGTGGGTGAGGGGAGGCGCGTCATGGCCTCGCGGCCTCCCAGACCATGCTTCCACTCGGCTGAGGTGTTGCCAGAGTTTGTTGTGTGGTCGGCGGACCCAACCGGCAGCTGGCTCCAGCTTCCCCGCTTCTTCACGGGCGAACTCCCGGCCGGCGCTCCTAGCGGCCTCTAGCTTCACACGGACGGCTGTTGTACCAAGGCCTCTTGGGTTTCACTGGAGATCTCCGTCGCCGGGAACGTGGCTTTGGCGCGTGGCTGGCAAAAGTTTGCCTGCGCGCATGGCCTGGGCCGGCGGTGCACCCTGCATTTCAAGTTTGACGGCGATGCCACCCTCTACGTGAGGGTGTTCGGAGAAGATGGTCGCCGCGTTGGGTGCTTCCCTGAAGATGATGACGGCGACCGGGTGCTCAGCCTCGGTGATGGCCGAGATGAAGACAAAGGTGGGCGCGTGGCTGGCGGTGTTCGTAGCTTGCCAAGCTTTGGCAGCTCCCCTTCTGACGGCAGCTCCTCCAGCGGCGGCCGTGACCAGTCACCGCGCCGTCACGCTCGCCTCGAGGGGGGTAGTGGGTCAACCCATCGTCGCGCCTCGGTGAAGCATGAGGAGGGGTCCGACTAAGCTCCGGAGGGCAGTTCGAGCCCCCGCCTTGAGTCGTCACCGGGCAAGCCGCGTCTATTTTGTTTTTCTTCCTTTCCTGTCCAAAGAGAGAGAAGTGTGGGGCCCTGTGGGGGCGTGCTGGACTGTTGTCGTTTATCTACTGTGCTATTTTCATTATTCCCGTGCTGTGTTTCGGTGTTGCGTGCTCATGCGTAGGAACAACTTAGCTTGGGGGGGGACTTGTCGCGGTCTTTGCTTCTCGAGGCTGAGGCCTCGTCGTGTGTCTCGGGGCCTGCAAAAATTAGCCTGGCGGATAACTTTCGAGCCTGGTCGTGAGGGAAGCCTCCTCAGGTCCTGCGTTCATGTCGCGATGCCAGTAGGGCACGGACCGAGAGAAGTGCTCCTGCGGTGAACTCGAATAGGGAAGCCTCACGAGACTGGGTCAGAAAGCACTCGCGAGGGCGCCCGTGCAGCCCCCTCGCGAGACTTGCGAAAGAGAAGACGAGTCAGGTGAGAAACAAAGACAGATAATCACGGGTCAGGGATGGAAACAACGCTAAAAGCAACTCCAATAAAACTTCAGATAAGGATGAACAAGCCAACTACAGAAAGCAAATTAAAAAGCCGCGCCCGGCACCTAATCTAGTCTTCGACGTCTTCTCACTAGCGCGGAGCTAAGTGCTGCCACTGGGCATGGGTGGGAGCCCCTGAGGCCCGAGGGCGGCTCTCCGGAGACTCCGGGGCGTGTACAGCCCCAACTCATTATTAGGTGAGAGTGTCACGGGCGGCAAGCTTCACAGGCATTGGCCTTCCTCACAAGCACCGGGCCTTTCTCGGGGCGATGAGCTTCACAGGCGTTGTCCTTCTTCACAGGCATTGGGCCTTTCTTGGAAAGACAAGCTTCACAGGCGCCTGGCCTTCTTTACAGGCGTTGGGCCTTTCTTCAAGGGTAGAACTTCCGGAGGTGCTGGATGTTCCACGCATTGGGGATGGGCACCCCCTCCTGGGTCTCCAAGCGTGCGGCGCCAAGCCTGGAAACATGAACAACCTTGAACGGCCCTCCCACATGGGCGGGAGCTTGTGCAGCCCTTCCCTGGAGAGCACCCGCCTGAGCACAAGGTCACCTACCTCGAGGGTCCTGGGGCGGATGTTGCGGCAGTGGTACCGCCGCAACGCCTGTTGGTATCTCGTTGCTCGAAGTGCAGCCTCCCGACGGTGTTCCTCCCCTAGCACGAGGTCCATCCCCCGCATGGCGTCCTGCTGTGCTTCGTCAAAATCCAAGACCCGCGCGGAGCGACGCCCGACCTCGTGAGGGAGGACCACCTCAGCTCCGTAGACGAGGAAGAACGGGGTTTCGCCGGTCGACTTGGTAGCGGTTGTGCGGATGGACCATAGCACGGACTAGAGCTCGTCGTACCAGCCCCTGCCGCAGGCCTCCAGCTTCTTCTTGAAGGTCCTGGTTTTGAGGCCTTTTAGGACCTCCACGTTGGCACGTTCAGCCTGGCCGTTGCTTCGAGGGTGTGCCACCGAAGCATAGCATATCTGCGTTCCAAGGTTAGCACAATATGTTTTGAAGAGATTACTGGTGAACTGCGAACCGTTGTCGGTGATGATGCGATTAAACACCCCAAACCGGCTCACGAGGCTCTTGATGAATTTGACTGCTGAACCAGCTGGGATGGTGCGGACAGCTTCCACCTATGCCCACTTGGTGAACTTGTCAATGGCGACGTAGAGGTAGCGGTAGCCCCCTGGCGCCCGGGGAAACGGGCCCAGGATGTCCAGTCCGAAACAGCGAATGACCATGAGAGGGGGATGGTCTGCAGGCCCTGAGCCGGCTGATGAATCTGCTTGGCGTGGAATTGACAGGCTTCACAAGCTTTCACTAGCTCGATTGCGTTCTTGAGTGCTGTTGGCAAATAGAACACGCTCCGAAATGCCTTGCCGATGAGGGTCCTTGAAGACGAGTGGTGCCCACAGTCTCCATCGTGAATGTCTGCCAGCAACTCTTTCCCTTGCTCCTTGGAGATGCAATGCATGGTAACATCATTCGGCCGCTCCCGGTAGAGCTCTCCGTCTTGGATGTAGTAGGCCATGGCCTACCACGCCACACGTTCTGCGTCCTCCTCCTTCTCTGGCAGAGTCCCTTGAATCAGGTAATGTTTGAATTCCACGGTCCAACATCCCTCCTGAGGCTCCAGCGCCAGGAGCAGGTGCGCTCCTGAGGTCGGGCCGCAGGCCGGAGCTCCCGAGGCAGGCGGTTGAGGGAGCTCCTCCCGAGGCTGCGCTGTACATGATAGTGACGGTGCTGCTGAGGGTTTGAAGAGTCGTTCTTCGAAGACGCCGGGCTCCTGAGGCAGCCGCCTGGACGCCCTCCTGGCGATCTCATCAGCCTCTTGATTGGTGCCACAGGGTACATGCTGCAACTCTAACCCCCAAAACTTCTTTTCCATCCTGCGGACCTCCGCAAGATATGCGTCCATGTGTTCGTCCTTCGGCTCATACACCTTGTTGGAGAAGTTGACGAGGAGTTGGGAATCGCCCTTGATGATGAGGCGCTTTACCCCCAAGGCAGTTGTAGCTTTCAAGCCTGCTATCAGGCCCTCATATTCTGCTATGTTGTTGGAGACCTTCTCTCCATGCTGGAAACAGAGCTGCACGGCATAATAGAGCTTGTCCTGAGTGGGAGATATTAGCACTGCGCCAGCCCCTGCGCCATGTCGCGAGAACGCTCCATCGAAGTACATGACCCAGCCGTCCGGTGCCTCACTTCCTGGGGAAATCGACCGATCCTCGCCCGCTTCGAGCCCTGGCACCTCTGTCCATTCCTCCATGGAATCTGCAAGTGCGGCTCCTTTGACGACCCTGGTCGTGCTGAATTCCAACTGAAATGCTTGCAACTCGATGTTCCATTCGGCTACCCTTCCAGCTGAGTTGGGGCTCCTGAGCACCCGTTCCAAGGGATATGTCGAGATGACTTTGATGGGGTGACCTTGAAAGTAGTGACGTAGCTTGCATGAGGCCGCTAGTAATGCGAGCAAGAGTTTCTAAGGCATGGGGTATCGTGCCCTTGTGTTCCGCAACACCGTGCTAACGAAGTACAGGGGATGCTCGATGAAGTAGAGGGCGCTCACGTGGCCTGCATCTTCCAGAGGTCGAGGCGCCTCCTGAGATGGCGGACCCCCCAGCGCCTGGTCAGTTGGCGAGGCCTCTTCCGCCCTGGGTGCGTCCCCCTGCTGAGGGTGATTCCCATCTGATGTGGCCATGGTCATCACGAGGTCTTCTTGGCCTTGTGCTGCTGCGGCCGGGGTTGCGACCGACGCGGTCTTGACCCGGCGCTCCTCCCGAACCGCCACCATGGCTGCGCTGGTGGAGTAGGGCGTGGCTGCAAGGTAGAGTAGCAAGGGCTCCTGAGGGCGTGGAGCCACCATCACCGGAGGGCTGGTCAGGTACTTCTTGAGATCTTGGAATGCTTTTTCAGCCTCTTCAGTCCATTCGAACGGGCCCTTCTTCTTCATTAGCTTGAAGAAGGGCACGGCTCGTTCTCCCAGCTTGGAGATGAGGCGTCCCAACGCGGTTACTCGCCCGGTGAGCTTCTGAATTTCTCTGATGGTCTTCGGCGGACTCATGTCTTCAACTGCTTTGACCTTCTCTGGGTTAGCCTCGATACCTCTATGGGACACGAGGAAGCCCAAAAGCTTGCCAGAAGGGACTCCGAACACGCACTTCTCCAGGTTGAGCCGCAGGTCCACTTCGCGAAGGCTCGCGAAGGTTTCTTCCAGGTCCTGTATGGCGGTCCTCGCCTCCCGAGACTTCACCACGATGTCGTCGACGTAGGCCTCGGAGTTTCTTCCGAGCTGTCGGCCCAGGGCGATGTGCATCAGTCGCTGCAAGGTTGCGCCCGTGTTGCACAACCCGATCGGCATGCAGGTATAGCAATATACTCCGCATAGGGTTAGGAAGGCCGTTTTCTCCATGTCATCTACCGCCATCTTGATTTGGTGATAGCCCGAGAAGGCATCCAGGAAGCACAACATGTCGCACTCGGCGGTAGAATCGACGATTTGGTCAATGCGAGGGCGCGGGAATGGATCTTGAGTGCAGGCCTTGTTGAGGTTAGTGAAGTCGACGCACATGCGCTCCTTTCCTCTCTTCTTTGGCACAACAACAGGGTTCGCTAGCCATTCAGGATAGCGAACTTCACGAATGACACCTGCAGCCTCCAACTTGCGGGTTTCTTGGACGATGAAGGCCTGATTCTCGGTGGACTATCGCCTTGCGTTCTGCTTCACGGGACGCATGTTTGGGCACACGTTCAGATGGTGCTCAATCACCTCTCTTGGTACCCCCGCTAGCTGATCAGATTCCCATGCAAACACCTCCTTGTTTGCGTGCAAAAATTTCACCAGGGCCTCTTCCTGTTCAGGTTTGAGATTGGCGCCTATGGTGAAGGTGGCGCCAGAGGATCCATCTTTGTCGACTGGTACTTTATTGGTCTCCGCCTTGTCTTGAGTGAACAGCCGCTTCTTCTTGGATGGCACAGCCCCCTTGGGCACGAGGGTGTCAGCGCTGGCGGGCTGCTCCACTGCGGCCGCCTTGAAAGCGAGCTTGAGCGCCTGCAGTGCATCCTTTGCGTCTCCAGCTGAGGATGGCGTTGTACGGGAGGCCGATGGGGGCGATGTCGAAGTCGACCAGCTCCGTGAGGAAGTTGTCGTGGGTGCCGAAGGTCATTGGGAGGCGGATGTCGGCGTTCTAGGAACGGGGGTCCCCAAACTTGCCTGCCTGCGGCCTGCAGCGTGGCTCGAGTGGTGGCCCAGTGCGGCCCATCTTCATCAACGCAAAATCAAGACCCTCGCGAGGGGCCAAGCCTCGCGGGGCGGACGATGCAAGGCTTCCTCAAGAGCGGCCTCACCAGGCAGGCTCGCAAGGAGGCGGACAGATCAAGGCAAGGGTACCTCACGAGGTGCTCATGACGCAAGCCGTGACAAGCGAGACCAGGCGGGCGCCAGGCGGGCGCCGGCCTGCGCAGTGTCCTTGTTTCCTCTTTGGTGCAAAGGGGGCAAGCACAGGCGTGGAGTACCGAGGCATTAGGCAAAGGTTACCATTTCGGTGCAACGATACCAAGACCAGCAGAGCGGCAGGATGGAGGTCATCGTGGAGCCCAAGACAGCGTCATCGCCAGTGCCTTTGGCAGCCGAAGAGCAACTTTAGCCAGGATAACTTGTAATAGATGTTCCCCTTCAAAATGGCTGTTGTTGGTGCCCTTCCCGCTCAATAGTTGGGAAGAGGACCAGGGCCTCTATATATAGAGCTAGCCACCAAAGTAGAGGGAATAGATCTGATCTCATAGAGTCCCCATCAGATCGAGAGGCGATCAAAATCTCCCATGTAGTTCATTGCACCAGCCCAAGAACACCTCTCGCGAGGTTGTTCTTCCCCTTGTACTATTCATCATCAGCCACTGAGGCAATCCACCACACCACACACTGGAGTAGGGTATTACACCACAACGGTGGCCCGAACCAGTATAAATCTTGTGTCCCTCGTGTTGTTCATCGTTTACCTTAGATTCTCGCATGGCGATCGGATGTGGATTGGTAGGGGGAAGATCTTCACGCGCACCCCAGAGTTTGAACCTTAAGGGTCTGCCGGAACCCAACATCTGACATTTGGCGCGCCACGTACGGGTGCGCCGGAATCTTTCTTCCGCTGTTCTATGTTCGATCATCCGTCGTGTCCGTGGCTAATGCTCGCCGGGCTCGCGCCGAGCGTCGGGATGCTCTCGCCGCCCGCATTGGCCAGACGGCTCCCGTCAGCGGGTGTCCCTGTCGTTCCCCGTCGCCTGCCACCAACGCCGCCACCGGCCCGGCGGGGAACGAGCAGCAGGCCTCGTCGCTGCATCCCTCGGTGCGGCGAGAAAGCTGCACCGCCACCCCGTCGCTGACTCGAGCTGGTTCGTCGTCCCACGCCCATCGCGCCCCCACGGATGCGCATGCTGTGTTGCTCCTAGCGCGTGAGCTCCTGCAGTACCGTCCCGTCGACGACCTCTACGAGGAGTGGCTCGCTCGCATCACCGATCTCGTCAGCGTCGCAAGGGGCTTCCCTGCGTCGTCCCTCTCGCTGCCTCTCCCTCTGTCCTGTGCGGGTGATGCAGCCCAGGAGGTGCCTCCGCCACCTCCTCCCCAAGAAGGCGCCCTAGCTCCAAGGCGCGTGGCCCCTGGATGAGATCCATAGCGTCCAGCGCCCGCGCGACAAGAAAGGAGCTGCCAAGAAATCCCTCACCCCATGAAGGCGCGCGCGTGCTTTCTGCAGTGGCACGCCATGACCGCATCCCTGCGCCAGCGTGTCAAGACCCCACGCTGTCCCTAGCGGCAGCGTGTGGGGACCCCCAGGAGCAAGCCCTGCGTGAGCAAAGAGCAACGGTGGCCACCATAGGCTACCGCACCTTTACCCCCGAGCTATGCAGTGTCGCCTGGCCGGGCAAGTTCAAGCCGGACCTGCCTCCTCGCTATGACGTCACTGCCGACCCTGCGGAGTTCCTGCAGCTCTACGAGCTGGGCATCGAAGTGGCCAATGGGGACGAAAAGGTCATGGCGAACTAGTTTCCCTTGGCGCTCAAGGACGGTGCCTGCACCTGGCTCCTCAACCTGCCTCCTGGCATGATCTCCTCCTGGGACGAGATGCGCACCCGCTTCATCGCCAACTTTCAGGGCACTCGCGACCGCCCGTCGGCCGTGGGTGACCTGCTTTGCATTAAGCAGCAACCCAGAGAGACCTTGCAGAAGTACATGCAGTGTTTCAACAGCGCTCGCCTAAGATTCCCAAGGTGACCTAGGAGGCCATCATCTCGGCGTTCTCTGACAGCGTCCGCGACGTCAAGATGAAGGAGGAACAGGCGATCCACGAAGATCTGTGCACGTCTTTGGGGCTGTTCAACCTGGCGACCAAGTGCGCAAGGGCTTAGGAGGGACACCTTTCCCTTCTCGAGCTCCCAGTTGTAGATCCAGAAGAGAAGAAAGCCAAGGCCAAGGATGTGAAGCGCAAGGGAGCAGCTGTGCTCGCAGCAGAGCCAGACACGAAATGCGGCAGGGACCAACCGGAGTTGTCCAAGGGCAACCGGTACTCCTTGTACCATGATCTCCACACCCACAACACCAACGAATGCCGAGCTCAGGGCTGTGCGAGAAGGCCGTGTCGGTCGACGCCCCGAGCGCAATGATCGGGGCTACGGCCGAGGCGGAGGAAGAGGTGGAGGACAATGGGACGACCGTGGCCCTCACCAAGGGTGGCGTGACCGGCCTCACGAGGACCACTGGCAGGACTAGCCTCGCGAGGGGGCTTGGAGAGATTAGCCTCGTGAGGATCGCCCACAAGGCAACACAGGCCTTCCTCCTATGCCACCACCGCCAAGAAGGAATGGCGATCATCATCAGGACGAGGCGGCTGGGGGCTTCTAGGAGCTGCGTGCTATCGCTTGCATCTTGGCCGGCGCCAAGGCCCCAGCCTCTCAGCGCATCTTCAAGTAGTTTGCTCACGAGGGTGAATGCAGTCCTCCCCAAGCTCGAGGCTAGCCGCCCTCTCAGGTGGTCCGCGTGCACCATCACGTTTTGCTCAGCGGATCAGCTTAGTGCGTGGCAACAGCCAGTGTCCTCCCAATGCTCTGTTCCCCAGTCATCACCAATGTGCAAGTTACCAGGACCCTCATCGACGGCGGAGCAGGGCTCAACGTCCTGTCCGTCGAGACGTTCAACAATCTCCAAGTGCCATACGATCAGCTTCACCCGACCAAGCCTTTCTCAGGAGTCACTGATGGTTCCACTATCCCGATAGGGCAGGTTCGCCTCCCTGTCACCTTTGGACAGCGCAAGAACTATGGTACCGAGCTCATTGACTTCAACGTCGCCCACATTCGCCTGCCAAACAATGCCATCCTCGGATATCCAGCCCTGGCCAAGTTTATGGCAGTGACTCATGATGGCTACAACGCCCTCAAGATGCCAGGAAGTGGCAGGGTCATCACGGTCCCATGTGAAGAGAAGGATGTGGTGTGCTCTCTTGAGCACGCCTTCCAAGTTGCATCGATCGAGAACCCAGACATCAAGAGTGGAAACCTTCCTGAAGTAGCTCCCAAGAAGAAGACATCACCCAGCTCAAGGACTCAGAAGGCAGGCACCTCCGGAGGTGCTGCGCCAAGATCTGCGCCCATCCAAGTGGCGCCGCCCTCCGTCGCATAGGAAGGCGTGCCCGGCGGCCTCCTCAGGCAAGGCTCGGGGGCTCTCTCCTGGAGGGTCACTGACTTTGCCAAGATCACGAGGGAGGCACTCGGGCACCACTTGGAGGCATGCTTCGCGGCACGTTTCCCTCAGGAAGGCATAAGGCAAGGAGGGCCCAACCCTCAGGAGTTCATCACCAAGATCACTCAGGAGCTGCAGGAATCAAGAGTCATGCGCAGCAACCGCCGCCTGCCGAGCGTAGCTCCCCATCCAGGCAAGGATGGCGGGCTGCGCGTCTGCATCGACTACCTAGGGCTCAATCGAGTCGCGTCTCAGGAGCACTTCTGGCCTTCGCGCGTGGGACGTTGCGAGGGTCCACCTCACAGTTACGTTCGCATGCCTTTCGGCCTGCCGAACACGGCTGCTGATCACCAGTGTCTGATGAGGAGCATTCTAGAGGCTCAGGTGGCCAGGCACCGCACGTTCCTGGAGGAAATGGGGATGGATCTTGCCGAGTCGCCCGGACCTCCAGAGCCTCCCAAGGCCCAGAGTTCCGAAGGCTCGTGAGGATTGGCTTCTTCACCATGCACCGTCAGCTACTCCAACAATCGCTCTACAATGATATCAGGTGACATCCTTCAAGTTTCATTTCAGCTGGGAGTGCCCTCTGGGCTGCATCATTCCCAGGTCGCGTGGGTCTGTCCCCATGGCATGTATCCATTTTTCTTATGTCTTTAGCTTACTTTGTTGGGGGCGCCCCTCGGGCTGCATCATCCCCAAGCCGCTCAGGGCTGACCCAGTGGCGTGTGCCTTTCCTTGCATCTATCTAAGTTGGATTGCCTTTTCATGCTCAACTTGCCTATGATTATCACCTCTCGCCCGTCGCGGCCCCTTTTTCTCCCTCATGCAAATCGCTTGCACGTTAAAAGGGGGGCGCCTGAGCATCGCGACTCAGGAGCTCTTACTGGCTCTCCAGCCCTCACCCCATGGCCTTGTCCACAGCATCGCGACCGGGCATACCAGCGGTGGCTGAGCCTGCTCGAGGGCCGGGACCTGAGGACGTAGATTATTTGCATCTAACCGTCATGTAGGAACACTCAGCCGCCCAAGGCTCAAGATCAGGCGCAACCCGCCTTGAGGTAGGGCCTCGTGAGTCCCGTGTTGGCTCACGAGTCCCCAGATACACCTCGTCTAGCCCTACCATGCCGGCCACGTGTCAGGACGGGGCTGTGCACGCCCCGGGGGCTCCTCCCGGAGGGGAGCCCCCTCCCACGTACAAGTGGAAGCACCATGCTCCGTGATGGCTGACGACACTGCCGAATAGCGGCTATGCCCGTACACATACGGAAGCGCTATGCTCCACGCTAGTGATAAACAACTGAGGGCAGCCCACGGCTGTACCAACCTCAGGGAGCCCAGAGCTTAGTGTCTAGCCTCATCGCAACACCTCCCCTCGGGAGGGCCGCACGAGGGGGCTGGGCACGGGGGTTGTGCCCGGGTCACGCCCGAGCGCATGCCACCCAGCCAGATGCCTCGGACCTGGTCGTCGCGCGCCCCTCCCCGAGTGGAGCCAATGTATGAAGACCCATTTGAGCGACAAGGGGGACTCCTGAGCATCACGACTCAGGAGCCTAACTGGTCATGTATCCCCTCACTCCTTAGTTCCGAAAGGCTAACAGCGGTCGAGGTATGCGCGGGGCCGGGCCCTGCCGACGTAGAACAACAGATCCTCTCCTACACCCCCTCCCTATTTGCTATTTGCGCGTCAACAGGGACTCCTGAGCATTGCGACTCAGGAGCCTAACTTGCCATGTAGCCCCTCACTCCTTAGTCCCGTCCTGGTGATCTGGTCGGGGCTAACGGCGGCTGAGTTATGCGCGGGGTCGGGCCCTACTGACGTACAACTCAAGCAAATAGGAAGGAAACCGCAAAATCTAGCAAATTCAGAAGCAAATATTATAGACCATAAATTGTTCTCACAATACCAGACACAAGTTTAAACGCCTCCACGAGGCACGGTGCATGTTGCAGGAATCGAAGCAGGAAAGAAGCCACGAAAAGATCACCCCTGGGCCGCGCCGCTGCTTGTGGTGGAGTTGCGCTTGTCAGCTCCACCCCCCGAGGCCACAGAGCTAGCAGCGCCTCGCTTGGGCACGGTGTTGAAGGCGTGGAACTTCGCCAGCAAGGCCTCCGCTCGACCCTTCACGACCTCGGCAGCAGCGGCGGAGCACTTCGCGTCCACGGGCTCCAGCAAGTCATCAAGGTTGGCATCGGGGTTGCGGAGGTAGACATGGTTGAAGATCCGCGTTAGCGCTGCAGAGGAAAGGACGCGAGCCTCAACTTCAGCCATGGGGCCGATGCGGGTCACGACCTCCTCATGCGCCTTGACCAGGAAGGGAACCAGCTTGGCGGGGCCTTCAGTGGCTCCGGCCAGCGGTTTCTCCAGGCCCTCTTCATAAAGCGTCTTTAGTGCCGTGCGAGCCCTCTTCTCATAACGTGTGAAGTCCGCGCAGTCCTCGGCCAAGACCTTCGCCTTGGCATCCATCTCAACCCTCTCCGTGTTCCGTGCCTGCTCCAGCGTCTTCAGCCGGTCGCAATCAGCTGAGATTTCGGCGTCACGGTCCTTGACGGCCGCCTCCCAAGCCTTCATCTCCTCCTCCTTCGCCTGACGGTCATGAACCTCCTTGGCGAGCTCGTCACGCAGCCCTTGCAGCTCACCCTCCAACGTCTTGTAGTGGCCCTTGGCAGTTGAAGCATCCTTCAATGCCGTGTCGTGAGCGGCTATGGCCTGGGAGGTGACTTGCTTCTCCTCCTCGGATGTCGACACAGCCTGGCTCAGCGCCGCTCGAACAGAGGTGTCAGAGCGAACCCAGCCGGAGACTAGCTCCAGGCGCCCGACCACCAGGTGGGGGTCGGCGCCCCGAAGATCCTCTTGCAGCCGACTCAGCTCGTCGGCAGCGCGGTCCAAGGCAACGGAGGAGGCAGAGGAGGCGTGAACCAGCGGAGTAGGAGGAGAAGACGGCAGCATGATCACAGCTTGTGAGGCAGGGACCTCCTGAGCCTTGGCAACTTCGGCGATAGCATCAAGCACAGGCGCCTCCAGAGTCAGCGGGGCCACGGTGGCTGGCTCCCCACCAGGGTGTCCCCCCTGGCCTCACGAGGATGATCGGGCAGGGGAAGTGCGAGCCCCGCTGCCTCCCTTTCCCGCGAGTGAAGATGCGGCCACGGCAGGTGAGTCGGCCTCAAGCGATGTCGCCACATCACCCTTCAGCATCTTCCACCGCAGGCGGCAGCCTACCCAAATAAGGGATGTCAGGCCCCAATGGCAAAAACAGGAGCAAATGGTGGTTCGAGTACTTACTGGTCGGCTGTCACGGGATCCCACGGATGCCGGCCAAGCTTAAGGCCCGAGAGCATCTTGCGGGGCTCAGCCTCGGGAGGCCCAGCAGCAGAGGAAGGTGCACCTGAAGGGCTAGAGCTGGCTTCGGGCGGCACCAGGGCTAGGGTAGACCCTCAGGAGATCAGCCCAGACCTGTCCTTCTTCGGGATCAAGGGCGGGTCCTCCCCCCCTCGCTTGGCGCCGGCCTCGTCATCATCCGGCATGGAGCGGAGGGCGCTGGACCTGCGCCAGGGGGAAGTCTCCCCCGTCCCCTCGATGGTCGCCTCCCAGTCATGCTCCTCCTCCTCTTCTTCATCTTCCTCCTCTCCCCCGCCGGAATCGTCAGAGGACAAGTTCACCGTCGTCGTCGCCGCCTGGCCCTCAGGGGCCTCTGCCGACACCAAACCGACCCCGTCGAAGGTGGGCATGGTGTCTGATATGTCTCCAACGTATCTATAATTTTTGATTGCTCCATGCTATTATATTACCCCTTTTTTAGTTTATGGGCTTTATTTTACAAATTTATATCATTTTTGGGACTAACCTAGTAACCGGAGGCCCAGCCCGTATTGCTATTTTTTTGCCTATTTCAGTATTTCGAAGAAAAGGAATATCAAACGGAGTCCAAACGGAATGAGGAGGAATCGACCATGGAGGGCTTCTACATCAACACCATAGCCCCTCCGATGAGTTGTGAGTAGTTTACCACAGACCTACGGGTCCATAGTTATTATCTATATGGCTTCTTCTCTCTTTTTGGATCTCAATACAATGTTCACCCCCTCTCTTGTGGAGATCTATTTGATGTAAACTCTTTTTGCGGTGTGTTTGTCGAGATCCGATGAATTGTGGGTTTATGATCAAGTTTATCTACGAAAAATAATTGAATCTCCCCTGAATTCTTTTATGTATGATTGAGTTATCTTTGCAAGTCTCTTCGAATTATCAGTTTGGTTTGGCCTACTAGATAGATCTTTCTTGCCATGGGAGAAGTGCTTAGCTTTGGGTTCAATCTTGCAGTGTCCCTACCCAGTGACAGAAAGGGTTGCAAGGCATGTATTGTATTGTTTCCATCGAGGATAAAAAGATGGGGTTTATATCATATTGCATGAGTTTATCCCTCTACATCATGTCATCTTGCTTAATGCGTTACTATGTTCTTTATGGACTTAATACTCTAGATGCAGGCAGGAGTCGGTCGATGTGTGGAGTAATAGTAGTAGATGCAGGCAGGAGTCGGTCTACTTGTTGCGGACGTGATGCCTATATACATGATCATGCCTAGATAATCTCATAATTATTCGCTTTTCTATCAATTGCTCGACAATAATTTGTTCACCCACCGTAATACTTATGCTATCTTGAGAGAAGCCTCTAGTGGAACCTATTGCCCCCGGGTCTATCTCTTATCATATTCTTCCAATCTACTTCTATTTGCATCTTTACTTTTTGCATCTATATTATAAAATACCAAAAATATATTTATCTTATCATACTATCTCTATTAGATCTCACTTTCGCAAGTGGCCATGAAGGGATTGACAACCCCTTTATTGCGTTGGTTGCGACGTCTTTGTTTGTTTGTGTAGGTGCATGGGACTTTTGAGGAGCCTCCTACTAGATTGATACCTTGGTTCTCAAAAACTGAGGGAAATTCTTACGCTACTATTGTTGCATCACCCTTTCCTCTTCAAGGAAAACCAATGCAAGCTCAAGACGTAGCAGTATCCACCACCCGCTCCCAATCATCGCCAAGGAACAAGGGGACCGGAGCATCCTCCGGGCTTGCCACGTCCTCCCCCGACCAGGAAGCGTAGGGCTGCGGTCAGATCCTCGTCAGCCAGGGCATCCGAACTCATGCGGAGGATGACGTTTGCATCCTCAAGCCTCCACAGTGGGCGGGAGTGAGCTTGAAAAGGGGCCACCCAGTGCGACAGGAACTCCCTCAGGAGCGTGGCCCCGGTCAGCTTCACCGCCCTCAGGTTGCCCGGCCTCAGGTCAGCGTGCATCTTCTCCAGCAGCAGTTTCGCCTGTCGGTCGTCGAGCTTCGCGCGAGACCACGCCTCGACAGCCTCGGGCTTCTCTGTGGGAAGCTCCAGGAGGGGGTTGTTGCATCTGGCGTCCACCATGACTCACTTGCTCCGGAAGCCGTCGGCCCTCTTCCCGGGCTTTGAGATCGTGTTGGCTTTGGAGTACGTGACAAAGCCTGCGCACGCTGAGATATTGGCACCAGTGAGCCGGAGGGAGAAGAAGTGGCGCAACAAGGCCACAGAGGGCATCACCCCAACATGTGCCTCACAGTAGTAGGCGAAGATCGCCACGAGGAGAACAGAGTTGGGGTGGAGATGCAGAGCATGCAGCTGATATTGGCGGAGGACAGCAAAGAAGAAATCAGAGAAAGGAGGCACCAGGCCAGCAATGACGATGCTCATGAAGAGGGGGTAGAAGGTGCTCCCCTTGTCCTCTGGCTGGGCGGAGCCGGGCCGGAGCACAGTCGCCCCCATCTCGTTGCCCTGCGCCGCTGCCATCTGGCGCGTGAGGGCGAGATTCTTCTCCGTCATGTTTGGAGGATCCAGAGCCGGCGAGTACCAGGCCGGTGGAGCCTTGGCCACGGCCTTGCGGGGCGCCATCACTCGCCGAAGATGAAAGGCTGAGGCAGATCTAGAGATTTTGGAAGCAGGAGGGCGGAGAGCAAGGCAGATGAGAGTAATGAAATTAAGCCTAACCCCGAGCCAGCCTTTTGTCAGTCAGGCAGTTGCCGAGGCGGCGTGGGGAAGCGGAGACGCCCACGTCCAATCAACCGCCACACGGCACCCAAGGCCGCAGGCCGTTGGGGCCCACGGTGCTCCGCACTTGCCCTTTCGCTTCTCTGCTAAGCCAAGTTCGAGCGCGCCTTGGGCCCAGGGGCTACTGTCGGCGTTCTAGGAACGGGGGTCCCCAGACTTGCTTGCCTGTGGCCTACGGCGTGGCTTGAGTGGTGGCCCAGTGCGGCCCATCTTCATCAACGCAAACTCAAGACCCTCGCGAGGGGCCAAGCCTCACGGGGCGGACGACGCAAGGCTTCCTCAAGAGCGGCCTTGCCAGGCAGGCTCGCGAGGAGGCGGATAGATCAAGGCAAGGGTACCTCGCGAGGTGCTCGTGACGCAAGACGTGATGATCGAGACCAGGCGGGCGCCGGCCTGCGCAGTGTCCTTGTTTCCTCTTTGGTGCAAAGGGGGCAAGCACAGGCATGGAGTACCAAGGCATCAGGCAAAGGTTACCATTTCGATGCAACGAGACCAAGACCAGCAGAGCGGCAGGATGGAGGTCACCGGAGCCCAAGATAGCGTCATCGCCAGTGCCTTTGGCAGCCGAAGACCAACTTTAGTCAGGATAACTTGTACTAGATGTTCCCCTTCAAAATGGCCGTTGTTAGTGCCCTTCCCACTCAATATTTGGGAAGAGGACCAGGGCCTCTATATATAGAGCTAGCCACCATAGTAGAGGGGACAGATCTGATCTCATAGAGTCCGCATCAGATCGAGAGGCGATCAAACTCTGCCAAGTAGTTCATCGCACCAGCCCAAGAACACCTCTCGTGAGGCTGTTCTTCCCCTTGTACTGTTCATCATCAGCCCCTGAGGCAATCGACCACACCACACACTGGAGTAGGGTATTACACCACAACGGTGGCCTGAACTAGTATAAATCTTGTGTCCCTCGTGTTGTTCATCGTTTAGCTTAGATTCTCGCGAGGCGCTGGGACGTGGATTGGTAGGGGGAAGATCTTCACGTGCACCCCAGAGTTCGAACCTTAAGGGTCTACCGGAACCAACATCCAACAGCGGATCTGCCCTAGGGAGTCGGTGGGGCTAACTCCGACGCCTAGGAAGGGCTTGCTGGGTTGGAGTCGCCCCAACGGCAAGTGGAGGAGGCTGAAGGCCTACACCGAGAGCACGTTGAGGCTGGCCCCGCCGTCGATGAGGGTCCTGGTGACGGCCACCTGACAGATGGTGGGGGTGCATAGCATCATGAGCGCGCCCGAACAGGCGGTGTTGGAGGGGTGATCGTCCGAGCTGAGGGTCAAATCAGCCTTGGGTGCCACCCAGCCCGGGGGGCTTCACGGTGCTTGAGGACGACACCGATCTGGCGGACGAACGGCTTGATGTGGCGGCTCGAAGGTGGCGCCTGCGAGCCGCCCAGGAGAGCTGCGACGACCGGAGGCACCTGCGCAGCATAATGGGCGAGGAAGAGGTTGTGCAACTCCTCCTAGGAGGCCACAGAAGGCGCTGGCAGGTGGAGCAACCACATGCGCGGGACGCCAGTGAGGGCCATGGGCAGCCAGTTAGCCATGACCCTGTCGTCGCCTCCGGCCTTGAGGACGGCCTCCTCATACGCCAGCAGGAAAGCCAGCTGATCGGCCGCATCATCGTAGCGCGGAGGCATGTCTGGCTTGAACTTGTTTGGCCACCGCACTTGTCTCAAGGCGGGGGCCAGGGCTCGGAGCCCCCCGGTCCCCGTGCCGGCGTCGACAACCGGAGTAGGCGGCGCATTGCTCGCCATGAGGGCGGAGCGCCGTGCTGATGGAGAGCGGGCCGACGAAAGGGAGAGCTTCAGCGCACCCCTACCTGGTGCGCCAAATGTCAAATGTTGGGTTCCGACAGACCCTTAAGGTTCGAACTCTGGGGTGCGCGCGAAGATCTTCCCCCTACCAGTCCACGTCCAATCGCCTCGCGAGAATCTAAGCTAGACGATGAACAACACAAGATACACAAGATTTATACTGGTTCGGGCCACCGTTGTGGTGTAATACCCTACTCCAATGTGTGGTGTGGTGGATTGCCTCAGGGGCTGATGATGAACAATACAAGGGGAAGAACAGCCTCACGAGAGGTGTTCTTGGGCTGGTGCGATGAACTACTTGGGAGAGTTCGATCGCCTCTCGATCTGATGGGGACTCTATGGGATGTCCCCTCTACTGTGGGGGCTAGCTCTATGTATAGAGGCCCTGATCCTCTTCCCAAATATTGAGCGGGAAGGGCGCCAACAACTGCCATTTTGAACGGGAACATCTAGTACAAGTTATCCTGACTAAAGTTGGTCTTCGGCTGCCAAAGGCACTAGCGATGACGCTGCCTTGGGCTCCACTGTGACCTCCATCCTGTCGCTCTGCTGGTCCTGGCCTCATTGCACCGGAATGTTAACCTTTGCCTGATGCCTTGGTACTCCACGCCTGTGCTTGCCCCCTTTGCACCAAAGAGGAAACAAGGACACTGTGCAAGCCGACGCCCGCATGGCGACCGCCTGGTCTTGATCGTCATGGCTTGCGTCACGAGCACCTCGCGAGGTACCCTTGCCTTGATCTCTCCGCCTCCTCGCGAGTCTGCCTGGCGAGGCCGCTCCTGAGGAAGCCCTGCGTCGTCCGCCCCGCGTGGCTTGGCCCCTCGTGAGGGTCTTGAATTTGTGTTGATGAAGATGGGCCGTACTGGGCCACCACTTGAGCCACGCCGCGGGCCGCAGGCAGGCAAGTCTGGGGACCCCCGTTCCCAGAACACCGACAGATCCAATGCCTACGAATTTATCTTATATTGTTATTGCCACTGTTTAAAAATTCATCTGATCAATCAGTTAACCGTCGAGTTAATCGCTACTCATAGGGTGGCTGAATCGAGTAACACAAACTGGTTGTGTTACCTTGTCAGGCCGATTAATTGGCCAGTTAGACTAATTAATCCCTTGTTAGGCTGATTAATCACTGCGGGCCCAATAACTTGTGGGCAAACAAAGCCCAAAATTTTGGCCTGTAACCCCTCCCATCCCCCTCTTGCTCCTGAATATCTAGGGTTCAACCAAACAGTAGCATATTTTGGTATATTACATAGTTGAGAACATGCGAGTATGCTACAATACGTAAAAAACTAGATATATGTTGGCAAGTTCCTACTTAATCTATCGATTAATGGTCGACTGATTAATCCAGTAAATAGGCCGATTCTGGATTAAACGCTACTTCCGAGCAGGCCGAGCAGCTACCAGTTACCGATTTCCTGGACAATGGTTCTTGCTAAGTTACTACCGTTGTTACTTCTCTCGTTGCTGCTACAATATCACTGCTATCACTATTACTGTTACTATTGCTACTGCTGCTATCATCAAAACTATCATTTTACTATGCTACTAATCACTTTGCTACAGATAATTAATCTCCAGGAGTGGTTGAATTGACAACTCAACTGCTAATACCTTGAAATATTCTTTGGCTCCCCTTGTGTCGAATCTATAAATTTGGGTTGAATACTCTACCCTCGAAAGCTGTTGCGAGCCCCAATACTTGTGGGTTATCAAGACCTTTTTCTAGCATCGTTTTTGGGCAGCATAGCTATATTTGTTGAGTCACTTGGGATTATTATCATATTATCATTATGAAGAATCTGAAGGATGCTAAGACTATGATTTTTCCCTCAAAGATGAGGGGAGGTAAGGAACTGTCGTTGAGTTCTGCTTTAGATTCACCTTCTGTTATAAGTAAACTTGCAACACCACAACATGCTATTAATTCTGATATGTTGCAAGTTATTCATGATGCTACTTCTGTTATGAATGCTACTCATAATGATGATAGTACCATACTTGATGATGATGTGCCACTAGGTGGATTTCTTGATGAACAAATTGCTAGAGTAAGACAATATGATATTGTTGAATCTGATGATGAACTTGAAACTGAAAATCTTGTGACACCTACTATAACTAGTCCTCCTAGATATGAATTGCCAAAGGTACGAGAAGGTTATACTGTGAGTGAGGAGGCAACTAGAGACATTCTTGCTTGTAAGGATAGAGATGATCTAGATAAATTACTATGCAAGTATAAGTAAAGATCTCTGAATGCTAAAATGAAATGTGGTCCTAAGTTTTCTACTTCACCTATTGTTATTGAATATAAGGATTATGAATTCTTTGTCGACCCAGAGTTAATCACTTTGGTTGAATCTAATCCTTTCCATGGTTATGATACTGAAACTGTTGTGGCACATCTTACTAAGTTGAATGACATAGCCACCCTTTTTGCTCATGATGAGAAGATTCGTTATTACTATATTCTCAAGTTATTTACGTTCTCATTAAAGGGTGATGCTAAAGCCTGGTACAATACTCTTGCTCCTGGTTGTGTGCGTAGTCCCCAGGATATTATTTAGTACTTCTCTGAAAAATATTTCCCTCCTCATAAGAAACATGTTGCCTTGCAGGAAATATTTAAATTTGTGCAAATTGAAGAAGAGAGTCTCCCACAAGCTTGGGGGAGGCTTCTCCTATTTCTTAATGCTTTGCCTGATCATCCTCTTAAGAAAAATGAAATACTTGATATCTTCTATAATGGACTAACCGATGCTCTAGGGACTTCCTAGATTGTTGTGCTGGTTGTGTTTTTAGGGAACAAACTATTGGGAAAGCTGTGGAATTATTGAACAACATACTAAAGAATCATGATGATTGGACTCCTCCTGAAACACCTATTAAACCCACTCCGATGAAGAGGGGCATCTTATATGTTAGTCCTGAAGATATGCAAGAGGCAAAGAAATCTATGAAGGAAAAAGGTATTAAGGCCGAGGATGTTAAAAATTTACCACCTATCGAAGAAATACATGGGCTTGAAGCACTGCCACCACCCAAGGTGGTAGAGGTAAAATCTTTAATGAGATTCAATGATAGTGATGATCCTCATAATAAACATCCTAGTCAATGCCTTTATGAGTTTGATAATTACATTAGAAAGCAAGATCACTTCAATGCAAATGTTATGAAACAATTGAAATACAACACTGATATGATTGCTCGCTTAAGTGACTTTTTATTTAGAATTTCAAATGATGTTAGAGGTGTAGAAAACATGCCTCTATTGTTCAAACTCAACTAGAACAAGTTGCTAAATCTCAAGGAGAGTTACTTGATGAAATGAACAATAATATAAGTGATTTTGTTGTTAGAGTAGCAACTAGAGGAGGTAAAATGACTCAGGAACCACTTTATCCTGAGGGACACCCAAAGAGAATTAAACAAGATTCTCCAAGGAACAACACCACTACACCTAGTCTTTCTAAAAACAAAAATAAGAAGAAAAGTGATAAGATTTTGCCTGCCTCTAGTGAACCTGAAATAGAAAAACCTCCTGATAGTGATAATGAAGTTTCTATCTCTGATGCTGAAACTCAATCTGGTAATGAACACTCACCTTCTGATAATGGAAAAGATAATGATGAGGTTCATGAAGACACTCAACCTAATGATAAAGAACCAGATAATGATGTTGAGATAGAACCAGCTGTTGATCTTGATAACCAACAACCCAAGAATGAAAGATATGGTAAAGGAGACTTTGTTGCTAGAAAACATGGAAAGGAAAGAGAACCATGGGTTCAAAAGCCTATGCCCTTTCCACCTAAGTCAAGTAAAAAAGAAAGATGTTGAAGAATTTGAACGCTTTGCTGAAATGATTAGGCCAGTCTTTTTACATACTCGATTAACTGATATCTTAAAAATGCCTCCTTATGCAAAGTACATGAAATAAATCATCACTAATAAGAGAAAAATATCGGAAGCTGAAATCTCCACTATGCTTGCTAACTACACTTTCAAAGATGGGTACCTAAAAAACTTCGAGATCCCGGAATAGCAACTATACCTTGCTCCATTAAAAGAAATTATGTGAAAACTGCCTTGTGTGATTTGGGAGCTCGTGTTAGTGTTATGCCTTTCTCTTTATATAAAAGACTTAATTTTAGTAAACACACACCTACTAAAATATCTTTGCAAATGGTTGATAAATCAACTACCATACCTATCGGTATTTGTGAGGATGTGCCGTTGTTGTTGCTAATGTTACTATTTACTAACTTTGTCATACTTGAGAGATGCTCGAGGATGAAAACATGTCGATTATCCTTGGTAGACCCTTCTTGAATACTGCAGGGGTTGTTATTCATTGCAATAAAAGCAAAGTCACTTTTCATATCAATGGTAATGAGCATACGGTGCACTTTCCAAAGAAACAATTCCAAGTGAATGGTATTAATGTTATTGAAAAATCTCCGACAATCACTATTGGAAGTTTTCAACTACCTCTACCTACTATCAAAAAGAAATATGAAATGCTTATTGTTGGGGACATTCATATCCCCATTGAGGTAACTTAGTGATTTATGAAAGTTCTTCGGTTTCATGCTAATCGAAAGTGGTTGTTAATAAGACTTGATCAATGAGGGAGTCCGGGATTTAGGGGTCCACGGACAGCTAGACTATATGCTTTGGCTGGATTGTTGGACTATGAGGATACAAGATTGAAGACTTGGTCCCGTGTTCGGATGGGACTCTCCTTTGCGTGGAAGGCAAGCTTGGCAACTCGGATGTGTAGATTTCCTTCTCTGTAACCGACTCTGTGTAACCCTAGCCCCCTCCGGTGTCTATATAAACCGGAGGGTTTTAGTCCACAGAAAAAACAACAATCATAATCATAGGCTAGCTTCTAGGGTTTAGCCTCTATGATCTCATGGTAGATCAACTCTTGTAATACTCATATCATCATGATCAATCAAGCAGGAAGTAGGGTATTACCTCCATCGAGAGGGCCCGAACCTGGGTAAAACATCGTGTCCCCTGCCTCCTGTTACCATTAGCCTTAGACGCACAGTTTGGGACTCCCTACCCGAGATCCGTCGGTTTTGACACCGACATTGGTGCTTTCATTGAGAGTTCCACTATGTCGTCGCGGTAAGGCTTGATGGCTCCTTCAATCATCTTCAATGACGCGGTCCAGGAGGAGGTTTTCCTCCCCGGACAGATCTTTGTATTCGGCGGCTTCGTTCTGCGAGCCAACTCGCTTGGCCACCTGGAGCAGATCGATAGCTATGCCCCTGGCCATCAGGTCAGATTTGGAAGCTTAAACTATACTGCCGACATCCGCGGAGACTTGATCTTCAACGGATTCGGGCCCATGTCGGGTACGCCAGACAGTCGTCACAAGCATGACTTAGATCTGCAATCAGACTGTGTTCGGGGGATCGCACCTGCGGCGGCCCCGGGAATCAATCAGGAGCAGTTCGCGCCTTTCGAGGACGGGTGGATGGACCCCGCCACGGAGGCCGCACACCTATCGGCGTTGGAGCTGGACACTGATCCCACCTCCTGTGAGGGTGGTGTCATCGGACCCTTGGACTCGTCTCCGATTGCAGGATCCGAACCGCGTACATCCGTGCCTATCGAATCCGATTGGGCACCGGTCATGGAATTGACCACTGCGAATATTTTTCGGCACTCGCCTTTGGGTGATGTGCTAAATTCATTAAAGTCTCTTTCCTTGTCGGGAGACTCTTGGCCGAACTATGTCCGGCCCAAGTGGGAAGCGGACGACAAAGAAATTCGTTCCCCACCCACCACCCACTTAATAGCCACTGTCGCTGACTTAACCGACGTGCTCGACTTCAACTCTGAAGACATCGATGGTATGGACGACGATGCAGGAGAAGAATAGGAACCACCGCCTATAGGGTGCTCGACAGCCACCTCATCATATGCTATATACATGGTGGACACCCCCAAAGAAAGCAATGGCGATGAGGCAACAGAAGATAACCCCTTGGAGAAGCAATCTAGGCACCGGCGTCATAGGCGCCGCTCCAGGCCCCGCCATAGCAAAAATAGTGATAGAGGCGCAAACAACAATTCGGATGGTGCCGAAGACGAAAACAATCCTGCCCAGCCAGGCTTCGAGCAGGCCAAGCAAGATGATGGGAAAGCTAGACGTAAGGAACAGGCAACAGATGGAGAATCAGAGGACGATAATTACATGCCTCTCTCCGAAGACGAAGTGAGCCTTGGCGACGAGGAATTCATCGTGCCTGAGGATCCCGTCGAGCAGGAGTGCTTCAAGCGCTGGCTTATAGCCACTGCAAAAAGCCTGAAGAAAAAGCAGCAACAGCTTCAAGTTGATCAAGATCTGCTAACTGATAGATGGACCGAGGTCCTGGCTGCCGAGGAATACGGACTCGAGCGCCCTACCAAAAGTTACCCAAAGCGCAGGCTGCTACCTCAACACGAGGAGGAGGTGTTAAAACCCACACTACTAGCGCATGATGCGGCTGACCGGCCACCACGTGGCCGCGACAAAGCGGCGTGCCAGCCCAAAGTCCATCCCGCACCCCGACGCCAAACAAGCAAAAAACGAAGGCCTGGGGCTCCACTCACGACCTGCAAGACAAATGAAAAAACAAAGTAGGACAGTCAAGATCGATCTACGGATCACGGGGGCGCGCCCCAACGCGTGACGTGGACCATCATGCCGGATACACCAAAAAATCCGGCCGGACCGAATAGAATGTAGCCCGGGACAGAGGCGCCGCACACCCCCTATGCTTCACTGATTAAGTAATGGATCACGAATTCCCAGAAGGGTTTTAACCCGTGAAAATTGAATCATATGATGGTACCACAGATCCCGCGGAATGGATAGAAGATTTTCTCCTCCATATTCACATGGCCCTCGGAGATGATCTACACGCTATCAAGTACCTCCCACTTAAACTCAAGGGAACGGCTCGGCATTGGCTGAATAGCTTGCCGACAAACTCCATCGGGAGTTGGGACAACCTGGCAGACGCATTTCTTAACAACTTCCAAGGCACCTATGTGCGACCACAGGATGCTGATGATCTAAGTCACATAACCCAACAGCCTGGAGAGTCAGCCAGGAAATTTTGGACCCGGATCCTAACTAAAAAGAACCAATTGTTGACTGTCCAGATGCCAAAGCCCTAGCGGCCTTTAAGCATAACATCCGTGACGAGTGGCTCGCCCGACATCTCGGCCAAGAAAAGCCAAAGTCCATGGCAGCCCTCACAACACTCATGACCCGCTTCTGTGCGGGCGAGGATAGCTGGTTGGCTCGTAGCAACAACACAACAAGAAATCCTAGCACATCAAAAGCCAAGGATAGCAACGACAAACCATGGCGCAACAAACATAAGCGCCACAAAAATGGTGATAGTGCCGAAGACATGTCAGTCAATGCCGGTTTCAGTGGCTCCAAGTTCGGTCAGCGGAAAAAGCCATTCAACAAAAACAACGCAGGCCCGTCCAGTTTGGACCGCATACTTGACCATCCATGCCAAATTCATGGCACCATAGGAACACCAGCCAATCATACAAATAGTGAATGCTGGGTCTTCAAACAAGCCCGCAGGTCAGATGCCCAAAACAAGGGGAAGGGGTCTCAAAGCGACAATGACGACGGCGAACCCCGATCACCGAATACAGGAAGACAGAAGAAATTCCCTCCCCAGGTGAAAACGGTGAATATGATATACACAAGCCACATTCCCAAGTGGAAACGTGCACTAAGGGACGTCCACGCAATGGAGCCGGTCGACCCAAAGTATGACCCATGGTCCTTTTCCCCGGTCACTTTCGAACGCAGGGACCATCCTACCAGTATCCGTCATGGCGGTTCGGCCGCACTGGTCCTCGACCCCATCATTGATGGATTCCACCTCACACGAGTCCTTATGGATAGGCGGCAGCAGCCTGAACCTGCTATACCAGGATACAGTGTGCAAAATGGGCATCGACCCCTCAAGGATCAAGCCCACAAAAACCACCTTCGAAGGTGTCATACCAGGTGTAGAGGCATGTTGCATGGGCTCAATCACACTGGAAGTGGTCTTCAGATCTCTGGACAGTTACCATACCGAAGAGTTAGTCTTCGACATCGTCCCCTTTCGCAGTGACTATTAGGCATTGCTCGGACGAACCGCCTTTGCTCGGTTTAATGCGGTGCCACATTATGCCTACCGTAAACTCAAGATGCCCGGTCCGCGCGACGTAATTACGGTCAATGGCAGGGCCGAACTCCCCTTCTCTATCGAAGAATCTACCGCCGCTTTAACAGCAAGAGCAACGGATGGCACCTTTCAATCGAACCTCGAGTCAACGGCCAAGCTCCCGGACACCGCTAAAGGAGTCTGAACTACTGCGCGGCAGGATAGGCCGGCTTGCCCGGAGCTTAATTAAAAACACTGCAGAAAAATACAAGACAAGCCACATACCGCGGCTCAATCGCTCTGTGGCGCAAAACCATTTCTCATTTTCTTTGCAGGCTCACCTTTACGTAGGCCAGGATGGATGGCGTGGAAACAGTTCGAGTGCGTAAGGAAATCTCTAGATATTCCCCTCTATGATCATCCGACTACACTCCAGATCCGAATACAACTTCCTCCCGCCTGGTCTCAGCAGGTTCCGCAGTCATATTTCCTTTTAATCACATTACCTGTACTCATATGCATCGACGTATTATTCAAATACAACATGTGAGTTTATATGATGCTCGTCTGCTGCTTTTTTCTTATTAAAACTCTTCCATCAAAAGGCAGCGGCATTTCGCGTTACGCCTCAATATGCCAGGGGCTTCTTTATACCCATAATATGGCAATAAAGTCCGAATACCTTCACGGCAGTTCGGCACCCCGAACTTATCACATTATATGCATCAGCTTCGAATCATGTCTTGGGTCAATAGTTGGCTTTGCCCGGCTCCTATGTTTTAGTACCTTCCGTTTTGCTATATCGGCTAAGGTAGCACTGGGAGAACTACTGCGATTGTGTCCCGGTTCTTCCGGACGAGCACCTCAGTAGAGAAAGCCGAAAACTGACTGTCATGATGGAGCGAGAGTTGGTCAGTTGTTCGAAAGGTTCTAAAATCTTTAAGGATTTCTTCCGCATAATGCCATAACCAATGCAGCGTGCGATGGATCGGCCTTTTACCGATCATGCGCCTGTAAAGCCCCTCATGCAGTCTTCCGAACACCAGGGGCTACGCCCACCTTCCATTTAAAACTCCTACGGCTAAGTGAGAGTGCTAAAGCCCTATAGTCTGATTGCCTGGTTCACTGTGCTGAACACCTCCTTCAAGGACCCAAAACTGGGATAGAGAGTGTTCAGGTTTATCCCGAACACCCCCGTGCTTACCATGAGGGGGCCGAAGCCGACGACTGGTCAACACTCCGGATTAGTATATAAAACGGCCGCACAGGAGGAAAAACTTTCAAACAACAAGCAATAAATGATAGAAATGCTCTTGTTCAAATATTACAAAGGACAAACATGACTGTATTCATGGAAATATAATGTCCTTGGTGCATTGCTCCGCCGCAAGGCGGGCTCCTTTTAAGACACCTTCATAATACAGCTCGGGCTTGCGGTGCTCCTTTCCCTCTGGTGGTCCCTCGGTCATCAGCTTTTCCGCATCCATTTTCCCCCAATGCACCTTCGCGCGGGCGAAAGCCATTCACGCACCTTCTATGCAGACCGACCGCTTGATGACTTCGAGTAGAGGGCAGGCACTCACAATCCGCTTCACGAGCCCAAAGTAACTGCTTGGAATCGGCTCGGTGGGCCACATCCGGATAATCAAATCCTTCATGGCTAGCTCGGCCGCCTTGTGCAGTTCGACCAGCTGCTTCAGTTGATCGGAGAAAGGCACCGGATAATTCGGCGCCAGATACTGCATCCAGAAGAGCTTATCCGCAGTGTTCCTCTCTTCAACTCATTAGAATTGTGCCGCGTCAGAGATGCTGCGTGGCAGCTCCGTAAACACCCCTAGAGAAATCAGAATTTAAACTCTTAACTTGATTTTCTCCTTTCAAATACCCACTTTGAATAGAAAAAGCCTTACTAGTCGCAATCTTCCATGCCTCCTGGATTTCCTTCAAGGCACCTTGGGCTTCCCCCCGGGCCTCGCTTGCGGCTTGGCATGCCTGGGAGAGTTCGGATTCTTTCCCTGCTAAACTCTGCTCCAAGGTCTCGCATTTCTCTACGGCCTCTTGAAGCTCTCGCTCAGCCTCAATATCTCTGGCCTCATGCTTATCACGGAGAGCCTGCTCCGCGGCTGCCTTCTTCTCGGCTTCGGCCACAGCCTGCTTAAGAGCCTCAATTTCGGCCATCGCCCCTAGAGCACATTACAAAAACTTTTTTCACGCACACCTCTTCATTTGTGCTAAATCAACAAGGTTTTTTGTATACCTTGGTTGTTCTCCAGTTGTTTCTGCACCCGGCTAAGTTCTCCTTCGGCCCGCTCCAGACAATGCCTCAGTCTGGATACTTCCGCAGCATGAGAGGCGGCAGTCGCTACAGACGCCTGCTTATATAAAAGAGTGATAGATGTCATCAAATGAGTCTCCTGCGAAAATAAATTTGATCCCCTGTTTGGTTCTTACTTTCAGCGAACAGTATATCAGGGGTTGCTATTTATACCATGACATTCTTACAAACCTTATAAAACATACCTCAAAGCCTCTTATGAGGCTGATGCAGGATTCATTAAGTCCACTCTCAGTGGACTGAATCTTCTTGATCAATGCACCCATAAGGGCATGGTGTTCATCAACGATGGACGCACCCTTCAGCGCCGCCTATAAAGTGTCCAGCTCCTCGGGTTGGACAGAGGTTGCCGGTGGAACAGACATACCTCCTCCAGCTAACGGAGGCCGCTTGCCGGATCCTGGAGCCTTATGGGTCTTCAGAATAGTGTCCGGCTAGGGGCCGGATTCAAGATAACCCCCGTCATCGACGAGCACGGGAGCCTTCTCTCCCATACGTCTGGGCCCTGAAGGCTGGCCACCTGGCGCCGCCCTTGTGATTTTTTTCCTCTCCGTGGCCTGGGTCCTTCTGGGCCGACACCTCGGTTTCATTCATACGTTTGGGGGAAGGGGCCTTTGGGGGTGTCCCGCTCTCCATTGCATCCGAACCCAGCAAATCCTCTAACGAGGATTGTTCGGCGTGGGACCTCGCCAGTGTGAAAAAAGTATGATTCAGATTAAAATATCATGCCATGACAAGTCTGGACACATGAGCATGTTCGGATTTTATACTCACGAGTTCACTAGGGGCTGGGCCCTGGGATCCTACCCCGGGCTGCTATCGGCGGTGGCGGTGGACTCCCCTTGAAGAGGAGTTTTGCCTCTCTTAGGTGAATCAGCCTCCAAGGATGTGGAGGACGTCCTTTTCTTTCTTCCCCCCATGGGGGATTCGTCTCCTTCCTCCTCCTCATCCTCTTTGGAGGAAGAATGGGCATTGGAGTCTTCGGATTTTCTGTCTGAAGCACCATGGCGACGTAGGCCGCCCTGGTCTTCTTGTCCTCCTTTTCGGTCTTCTTATTCAGTGCCTTGTAAGGGGCCGGGACTAGCATCTTCATCAGAAGTGGGCTCGCCAGTTCTTCTGGCAGTGGGGCCAGACAGTAGATCCGCCCCGCCTCCTTCGCCCAGCCCTAGGAAACTTGGGGAAACACATCAAGCATTTTCCTAAGGATGTGTGAATAAGACATATGAATTGTCAACGAACAATCACTTACCGAACTTGCTGGGCGGGATAGTTGGTACCTGCGGTCCTCGATGGAGTCCGGCCACGATTTGCCGGACTTGAAAAGCACTTTCTAGATGTCCTTATGCGAGGAGCCAAAGAGCTCCGACAAGGTCTGGTGCTTGGCCTGGTCGAACTCCCATAAATTGCAAGCTCGGTGTTGACAAGGTAGAATCCGGCGAACTAACATCATTTGGAATACATTGACGAGCTTGACGTTCTTATCTTCCATGTCTTGATAGCGCGTCTAGAGCTCCGATAGCTCCTTAGATGAAGCCCAGTTCAGGCCCTTCTTGGGCCAAGACGTAAGTCAGGGGGGCGCCGGATTTGAACTCTGGAGCGGTGGCCGAGTCCTTGCCGCGCGACTCGGTGATGTAAAACCACTGCTGCTACCACTCCTTGATGGAGTCACTGAAAGTACCTGCTGGACATGTAACATTGGGCATCTTTCTCACCATGGCGCCTCCGCATTCGTCGTGCTCGCCACTCACTACCTTGGGCTTCACGTTAAAAACCTTCAGCCACAAGCCGAAGTGCGGTGGGACGCGGAGGAAGGCTTCGCACACAACGATGAATGTCGAGATGTTGAGGAAGGAATTGGGAGATAGATCATGAAAATCAATCCCGTAATAATACATGATGCCGTGAACAAATGGGTGGAGGGGAAACCCTAGCCCGCGGACAAAACGAGGGAGGAATACCACCCTCTCGTGGGTCTTCGAGGTGGGGACGATTAGTCCCGCCGTCGGAAGGCGATGGCCGATTCTCTTGGC
>NC_041391.1:306542762-306565990 GCF_002162155.2 Triticum dicoccoides
GAAGCTTTTTGATATCCTTCTCCCGGACGGTAGAGGCCATCCACTTGCCGCCTGCTTCGGATCCGGACATTTTTCAGGAAACCTTTTTGGGTGGAGAAGATGAACGCCTGAGCGCTAGGGCTGGAGCAAGAAGGGATGAATGAACGGGAGTCGTGGGTGAAATAGGGAGTTCTTATCCCCTTATAAAGGCAACAAAGATCCTAGCACCTCCCCACTTGCCCGTTAAAATGGCTCATTTCCCAAGTGCCATTATTGATGGCGCGGTTGGGTTACCCACGCCCGTATTAATGAGAATCCCGCGATGAGGGGACACGATCTCTGCTTCGACAAGACGTGCCGATAAATCCGCCTTGCGATATGTGCGGTGGCAGGTTATGAAAAACGGTTCGAATAAAGACCGGGCCATGGCGTGACAACATGCTATGAAAAGTTGTCAGAAGATTAGATTTGTGGTATATTGTGCTCTCTACGGTGGTATGTGGAATTTGTTTTGCAGAGCCCGACACGACTCTTATGTTCAAAATCTTCTATAGAGTATTCGGACAGGGAACCCGCCTTGCAATGACGAAGACAATCTGCGCACCGGACTCATCATGATCGAAGCCTGGTTCAGGGGCTACTGAGGGAGTCCGGGATATAGGGGTCCTCGGGTAGCCAGACTATATGCTTTGGCTGGACTATTGGACTATGAGGATACAAGATTGAAGACTTCGTCCCGTGTCCGGATGGGACTCTCCTTTGCGTGGAAGGCAAGCTTGGCAATTCGGATGTGTAGATTTCCTTCTTTGTAACCGACTCTGTGTAACCCTAGCCCCCTCCAGGGTCTATATAAACCGGAGGGTTTTAGTCCGTAGAAAAAACAACAATCATAATCATAGGCTAGCTTCTAGGGTTTAGCCTCTATGATCTCGTGGTAGATCAACTCTTGTAATACTCATATCATCAAGATCAATCAAGCAGGAAGTAGGGTATTACCTCCATCAAGAGGGCCCGAACCTGGGTAAAACATCGTGTCTCTAGCCTCCTATTACCATTAGCCTTAGACGCACAGTTTGGGACCCCCTACCTGAGATCCGCCGGTTTTGACACCGACAATCAACCTTATTAATGGATCATTTTTTAGAGGTATAAAGTTGATGAATTTAGTAAGCACTAAATTTTGTCCCTACCTTTTGTTTTCTGTTTTTATTAGTTAAATAAAATAAAATAAAATGCTTTGTTTGTTTTCTTAGTTTTCCGTGCAATAAAAAGTGACCCAAAAGTAAAAGTTCTCAGAATGAGCTAAAAATCTGATATGGCTTTTTTCTGAATATTTATGAATTTCTGGTGCAAATAATATCAGAGGGAGGTGCACCAGGTGGGCACAACCCACCTGGGCGCACCAGGACCCCAAGTGCACCCTGGTGGGTGCTGCCCACCTGGTGGGCCCCCTCACTTACTTCTTCCTCCCACACCACTCCATTCACACAGAAAAAAATCACTACCACTCTCTCTCTCGTGTTCTTTCTCCCGAAACCGCAGATTTCGATCTCTTTGCTCGAAGCTCCATTTCTGAAATTATTTCGGGGATTTGTTGCTTGGTATGTGACTCCTCCATGTGTGCAATTAGTTTTTGTTTTAGTGGTTTATATTTAGAATAATTAGCTACTCTTTGTGCTGCTATAGATAAGCTTGCATGTTGAATTCTTAGAGTTGTAAGTAGTTTGAATGCTTGCTATGGCCTTTATACATCCCTATGCGTAGTTGTTATCATTCTTGTGAAGTTTTGTTAATAATTTTTCATCCCCAATTTTTTTAGAAAATTGTACACAAACATTATGAGCTTCTTTGGAAGGAGTTCTTCGAGGAGGAGATCCTCGGAGGCATCCTCTAGCAGCAGCTCCGTTCGTAGGTCCTATGCTGAACCAAGCGAAAGTTCCATTCAAAGTGCCACCACCAAAACATGCTTATGGCCATGCAACAATTACATGGTGAGAGTTGGTATTAAGGAGGAATTTGAGCAATTAGTTCACAATGCCAAGCTCGGTCCCTACATTTCAAATATGTGCGACCAACGCCTTATCCTCACAGAATCATTTGTCAAAGAATTTAAATTATTTCCTCGTGAGTCTAGGGTGTCTTTTAAACTTTATGATAATCCATTTACCATTTATCTAGAAAGGTTTGCTCACCTCTGCAAAATCCCATTCTTGGGTTTGCTCGATGAGCCACCTAGGTCTGAGTTTGAAGCATTCTTAACTAGTCTTTGCTTTGGTGAAACTAGGGGAGTGATGCAAGGTAGAATAAAGAGCATACATTTTCCTGCAATTCAGTACTTTGCGTTATTTAATGGAAAATGCATAGTAGGCAAGCAAGACTGTAGTACGCTTTGTGCTCCAGACTTGAGCCTCATATTCGCCGCTCTCATCGATGAAAGGAGTTATAACCTTGGAGCGATTATTGCACGCAGAATGCAGCATAATATGAACAGTGGCTATTTCTATGGCGGAATTTATGCCACGCGTTTAGCACGAGAGCTGGGTGTTTCACCTTTGCCCTTTGACCCTATCCTACGCAAGCAGTATTTAGACTTTGATGCTTTAAAAAGCCATAAGATCCTAAAGTGAAAAATTCATGAATCACTTACAATCTGTTTTTTAACCAAACTTCTGTTGTGCACACATATTTGCCTGCGCCTGCTCTTTTTGACTATCATAGCAGAGGAAGATATTTTGTTCTTTGGAGCCAGGCTCGAGCTCACAACGCAGCAGTGGCAGCAGCATGGCGGGCTGAGCCATCAACACTGAGAGCCTCCATGAGCTACCACGCCGACTACCATCCAGGCTACTAATTGATTACCAAGTTAGGCCAAAAGCCTAAGCTTGGGGGAGTACGTATTCCCACCGACATTACATTCATATTCACACATTTCACCACTTGTCGGTGTCCACACTTTTTCATTGTATCATCCATGCTTAAATTATTTTTCTCGCTTTCTTCTTGTGTTCGAAAAACTTTAAGAAAATCCCAAAAATATATTTCTTGCTTCTTTTTTATTTTTCTTCCTAGTTTAAATTGTTGCAGTACTAAAAAGAAAACCCAAAAAGATTTCCTTGTTCTTCTTTTACTTGTTAGGAGCTTTCCCGTGTAAATAGCTTTTCTCGTTTTTGCTTTTCCCTTTTTTGTTTGCTTTCTTTCGAAAAAACAAAAACTCCAAAAATATTTCAGTGTGTTTCTCCGAATTTCCTTTTCTTTTATTGAGTCATACCGAGGAGAAGACCACGATGAAAATATTGAGTGGCTCTCATTTGCATTGTTGATCTAACAAAGAGCCCATATTACCTTGTCTTCTCATCTTGAATAAAATGTTTGCAGATTCTAGCTTAGTCCATGGCACTCATGCACTATTATTATTTCAAATCGTTCGGTCATGCAAGTGAAAGGAAATAATGACGATATTTGATGAACTGGCCGTCGTAGAGAGAAATGGGTATGAACACGACTTGTTCTGTTTTTGTAAATATGTTTAACCTAGTATCCATGCTTCAGCCTATTATGATCAAACATGTTTGCAATGACAATTAGAGATTATAGTTTGTCATGCCATGCATAAGTAGCTAGGAGTGAATAATGGCTTATCTTGGATAGCAACATCGCGTTAAAATGATTGTGATGTAGTATGATGATATGGTATCCTCCTCTGAATGTTCGAGTGGCTTGACTTGGCACATGTTCATGCATGTAGTTGAATCTAAACCAACATAGCCTCTATGATATTTATGTTCATGGTGTTCATATCCTACTCATTCTAGTATCCAATGTTACTTATGCATAATGCATGTTCATGACCGTTGTTGCTCTCTAGCTGGCCGTTTCTCAACCTAATTGCTAGCCTTCACCTGTACCAAGTGGGAACTCTACTTGTACATCCAAAAACCTGAAACCCAAGTTATTCCAGATGAGTCCACCATACCTACCTATATGCGGTATTAACCTGCCGTCCAAAGTAAATTTGCATGTGACACCTCTAAAAACTTCAAATAAATATCCTTTTTGTGCGCCTGGTTCGTTCATGGAATGACATGAGGTAGTTGGTATCTTCCATGCTAAGCGGGTTATTCTCAGGTTGAGTGTTTATTCACTCGCCATCGCACCAGAAAAGGGCGGCAATAGGGATGCCGAGTCCCAAATTGCAAAAAGAAAAAAGAGCTTACAAATAATCAAACAAAAACTCCCAATGGAGTCATAACCTTTACATTTCCTCTTGGGAACCGCCACTAGCATGCTTAGCATGGAAGATATTGGTAACTGACGGTCATCAAGTGAATAAGAAGGGTGCATCTCTCAAACTATCATTTACCACTGTTATAAAAACTTGAGCTCTGGCTCCTCTGCAAATCACTGCTTCCCTCTGTGAAGTGACTATCCATTTACTTTTATGTTGTGTCATCATCTTCTCAAATAAGTGCCAGAACTTGAGAGCACTGCTGTCATGCTGATGCATTGTGTATAGCTAATGTTGGTTGCATCATGACTGGATCTTTTCGACCATGAATTACAATGTTTAGTCGCTGCTTGAACTTTGGGGGTGCTCTGCATTTATGTTTTGCGGTCTCAGAAAGGGCTAGTGAAATACCACTATTGTCATATTATATCATGATTGTTTTGATAACGTGTTGCTATCTGAGATATCTTATTATTGCTCTCTAGTTGTTTATGTCATTGATATGAGTTAATATAATTTTTAAGAGTTATTGTCGACATGGTTAGTTATAATCCTTGCTGAAAACCTGGGTGCTGTTTAAGCTTATTTATGAAACAAGAGCAAAAGAGTTCGTAAAAGTTTTTCTTTTTCACTTTCATTTTATCAACTGAATTTCTTGAGGACAAGCAAAGGTTTAACCTTGGGGGAGTTGATATGTCTCCAATGTATCTACTTTTCCTAAAACTTTTCCTCTTGTTTTGGACTCTAATTTGCATGATTTGAATGAAACTAACCCCGGACTGACGTTGTTTTCAGTAGAACTACCATGGTGTTGTTTTTGTGCAGAAATAAAAGTTCTCCGAATGGAAAGAAACTTTGTGAGGGTTTTTTATATCAAATAAGAGAATTTCTGGAGCTAGGAGGTACCTGGGTCGGCACAACCCACCAGGGCGCGCCTTGGTGGGTGCTGCCCACCTGGTGGCCCCGCTGACCCTCAAACCGACGCTATAAAATCCCATATTTCTAGAAAAAATGAGGGAGAAATAATTATCGCGTTTCACGAGACGGAGCCACCGCCCTCTCTTGTTCTTCATCGGGAGGCCAGATCTGGAGTCTGTTTGGGGCTCCGGAGAGGGGGGGTCTTCGATCTTCGTCATCACCAACACATCTCCATCGCCAATTCCATGATGCTCCCCACCGGGAGTGAGTAATTCCTTCGTAGGCTCGCTGGCCGGTGAGGAGTTGCATGAGATTCATCATGTAATCAAGTTAGTTTTGTTAGGCCCTGATCCCTAGTATCCACTATGTTCTGAGATAGATGTTGATATGACTTTGCCATGCTTAATGCTTGTCACTTTGGGCTTGGGTGCCATGATTTCAGATCTGAACCGTTTATGTTATCACCATTATATCCATGTTCTAGATCCAATCTTGCAAGTTATAGTCACCTACTACATGTTATGATCTGGCAACCCCGGAGTGACAATAGTCGGGACCACTCCCGGTGATGACCGTAGTTTGAGGAGTTCATGTATTCACCATGTGCTAATGCTTTGTTCCGGTTCTCTATTAAAAGGAGGCCTTAATATCCCTTAGTTTCCAATAGGACCCCACTACCACGGGGGGTAAGACAAAAGAAGTCATGCAAGTTCTTTTCGTAAGCACGTATGACTATTTACGGAATAAATGCCTACATTATATTAATGATCTGGAGCTAGTGCCATATCACCCTAGGTTATAACTGTCTCATGATGAATATCATCCAATGAGTCACCGATCCAATGCCTATGAATTTTTCTTATATTGTTCTTTCTAAGTTACTACTATTGCTACTGCTATCATTACTGCTACTATATCACTGCTATCACTGTTATCGTTACTATTGCTACTGTTCCTATCATCAAAACTATCATATTACTATGCTACTAATCACTTTGCTATAGATAATTAATCTCTAGGTGTGGTTGAATTGACAACTCAACTTCTAATACCTTCAAATATTCTTTGGATCCCCTTTTGTCAAATCTATAAATTTGGGTTGAATACTCTACCCATGAAAAATGTTGTGATCCCCTATACTTGTGGGTTATCACTTGCCACGTGTCATTCAGATGTGAACCGTCAGGGGCACCGCGTAATTGCGCTATGACGCCCTCCTCCTTATAAATACATCCACCCCATGCGGTCATTATCTCTTCTCCCACCTCCCCATCTCGCTCGAACCCTAGCGCCACCGCTAGCTTCTGTTACCGCTGGAGTTGAAGCGCCTAGCTGCCGCGACTTCACGTCGGACACGGGCATTGTTGAGGGAGTCCTGGTTTCTGGGGTCCTCGGGTGTCCGGTCCAAGGATGAGGGCCGGGATGAATGGTCCGTGATAAAGCGGAAGGCCGTCCTCCGTGTTTGGGTAGGATTCCTATGTATGTGGACGGCAAGATTAGAGTCTGCATGTATTGTTTCCTTCCATTGTAAACCGACTTTGTACAAACCCTAGGCCCCTTCGGTGTGTCACATCCCTAGTTCTGGTATGACCTAGACTAGCTAGTCATGTGTGCATCATGTTTAAATTTCAATGAATTTGAAATGGGGACATGTGAAAGCCTCAGAAATCATTTCTGAAAATGACCAAGATAAAAATTTCTTCAAATAGGTCCAAGAAAATGTTCATGTTTCTCCCTAAAAATATTGGCCAGAGGTAAAATTCAAACCAATATTTTTAGGAGCTCTTAAATATTTATTTTGGGCATTTGGAGTTAATGCATCAACTATTTGCATTGGATTTATATTTGCTATATATTAAATATAAGTCCAATAATTCTGTAAATTTGTGTGGGGCTCTGGAATAGTTCAACTAGCCCACACAATATTTATTAGAAGAAGTAAATTTGATTTAGTTTGAAAACTAAATCAAAAACAAATTACAGAAAATAGAAATCAAAACAGAAAATATAAAATAGAGCAGAAGGACTTACCTGCACCCACTTGCGGCCCACTACTGTTGCTTGCTGGCAGCCCAGCTGGCGGCCCAGCCCACCAGCGCCCCCTTGTCATCTTCCTCCTCTGCCAGGAGGACAACCAGGTGCGTGGCGAGCGCCGACGCTGCTCTGGCCACCTCCTGCTTCCCCGGCCCCTTCTAGCGATGGCTGGAGGCGCCACGCAGCCCCCCTGGTCCCTCTCGCTCACTCCCTCGAGCTCATCCCCCTCCTCTGTTCTCTCTCTCGCACGCATCCGAAAGCGACCGCCGCCGCCGTTCGCTGCCGCCGAGTCCAGAGCCACCCCCTCATCCTTCTGCCATGTCCAGAGGCTCCGCAGCATCTTCATCTTCGTCTCCGACGAGCCAAGCGACGCCGAACACCCCACAGCACCACCTCCGTCGCCTTCTTCAACCTCGGACGACCGAGATCGCCGGCAACGCCCCGACATCGTCCAGCCTCCTACGAGCCCTCTGAGACGCGTGCTGCAACCGCTGTGAGCTCCTCCGTCGTTTGCCCCTCCTCCCCATGCCTCTCGATCACCGTAGCCGCCGTTTTGACCGAGGCCGAAGCTCACCGCCGCCGGCCATGTCGCCGTCGTGGCTGAAGACGCCATAGCTCGTGCCTGGGCGCGTCATAGTGCTTGGTTCGCTCCCAAGAGATGACCCCGACCACCAGCTGGACCTGCCGTGCACCAGAACTCCGAACCCGTGCTTGCCCGAGCGTCGGCCGCCGCGAAGCTCATCGCCGGTGCCTCTGCAGACCACCCAAACTCCATCCACCCCCACCACTGGATGCGCCACTCCGCCAGCTCCGCGTAGATGCCCTCAGCGCACCCAGCCGCTGCCTGTAGCCCAACTCCGGCGAGCCTCCGCCCTTGGTTTGGTCGTCGCCGGCCGAACTCCGGCAGCTGATGACGTGGCCGTCATTAGCGGTTAAACACCCCAGTAACCAACCCACCTAGCTCACTGACACCTGGGCCCCACGCTCTAAATAATCTATCTTTTATTTCTGTTTAGATTAGTTAATAAACACACGGGACCCACCAGTCAGAGTTGACTGTGCTGGCGTGGCCGTTGACCAGGCCCCACCTGGCAATGACACTGAACAGCACTCTGTCACTGACCAGTGGACCCCTCTGGTCAGGTTTGACCTAGACCACAGCTGTTGACCGCTGACATCACCGTGACGTCATGCTGATGCACTATTTATTTCTGGATTTATTTTAATTCAGAAAATTGCAGAAAATGTCCAAAACTTCTAAAAATCATAGAAATTCAACCGTAACTCCAAATGAAATAATTTATATATGAAAAATGATCAGAAAAATCCACTCTATCCATCTGTACTATTTTCATGCATGTTAGAACAACTTATGACTACTGTTTAGGATAAACGATATGAATGGAATTTGAATATCCACATATGGAGTTTGAATTTGAATCTTAGATTCAAACCAACTCCATTTAACTTGCTGCTAGTTGCATTAGCCCAAACCACAGCATATTGCCATGTCATGATCATGCATCATATTGTGCATTGCATTGATTATGTTCCCTGCTGTGTTGCCGGTATATGTCCCCTCTCGATAGATGTGATACCGATGATGAGATCGATGACACCGATGAAGAGCTATACTATCTTTAGAAGTGCCAGGCAAGCAAAACCCCCTTGTTCATTCCGATACAATCCTACTCTCTCGCCCTGCTCTCTTTTACTGCATTAGGACAACAACGAGTCATTTGCTACTTGCTGCGGTAGCTGAACCCCTTTATCCTCTGCATGACTTGTCATTGCCACAGTAAATAGATGAAACCCACTAGTATGAGTAGGAGTTGTTTGAGCCCTGTTGTGCCTACTCATTCATGTTTGTTTTTCATGCCTGCTACTGCTTAGAGTTGAGTCAGGTCTGATTCATCGGGAATGAATCAGAGGTGTGTGAACATGTCCTACTGTGTGTGAGCTAAGTGTGTGAACACGATTTGGTAAAAGGTATCGGTGAGAGGCCATGTAGGAGTACATGGCGGGTTGTCTCATTGAAGCCGTCCTCAGGAACTGAGTTCTGTGTTTGTGATCCATGATTCAGCTACTACCATGCATTGGGCCCTGAAATATGACCTCGCTCGACTTCTTATTCACCCTAGTCCTCTGTCCAGGAGTTGCAAGTAGTTTCTGGTGTTTGTAGCTTACTGGAGGTCATGGACAGCGCTGACCGTAGGGGTGGGCTGTGTTGCGGTAGGTACGTGGCCGGGTATACCGGGCGCCCGTTTGGTGTCACGGAACCCTGTTCACATCATTTGGGGCTATGAGCGAAACCCCGGCCGGATCTCCTCATGGATGGAACCCGAAATAGGCGATAAACCTGGACTAGAGACTTAGGTGTTTAGGTAGGTCGTGATCTACACCCACGTCGGCTTTCGCTTGAAGTCTGCCGAGCACATGTCGTGTGCAGACGCTAAGTGGTGGAAACATGTATGAAGAAGTACACCCCTGCAGGGTTAACATCATCTATTGGAATAGCCGTGTCCGCGGTAAAGCACTTCTGGGTTGCTTATATCAGTTCATAGACAAGTGAAAGTCGATACCCTAAAATACGCAAGATAAGCATGAGTGCTATGGATGGCGTTCTCGTAGGGAGACGGGAGCAGATCCATAGTGGTGTATTGATATGGTGAATATGTGGACTCGTGTGCGCCACCTCAAAAGAGTTACTTGCAGTTGTAGTTCAGGATAGCCACCGAGTCAAAGCTGGCTTGCTGCAGCTAAACCCCACCATCCCCTTTGTTGATAATGATGCATATGTAGTTAGTTCTGATGTAAGTCTTGTTGGGTACATTTGTACTCACGTTTGCCTATTTTATGTTTTGCAGAGAGACTTCGGTCTCGCTAGTAGTTCCGCGTGGACTTCGACGTTTAGCTTGTTACCTCAGCTACGATCTTGTGCCCTCGGCAGGATCTAGTAGATAGCCAGGCTTCTTAGCCTTTTTAATTTGTAGATGTCTGTACTCAGACATGTTAAACTCCCGCTTGTGCTTTGACTTGTATGCTCTGAATGCTGGGTTGAGAGACCCCTGTTTGTAATATCTCGCTCCTCGGAGCCTATTGAATAAAATAATTGAGTTGTAGGGTCATGTTGTGATGCCATGTTGTATTTGCACATATCGAGCATATTGTGTGTATGTTATTGAAATGCTTGGTATGTGTGGGATCTGACTATCTAGTTGTTTATTCTTAGTAGCCTCTCTTACCGGGAAATGTCTCCTAGTGTTTCCACTGAGCCTTGGTAGCTTGCTACTGCTCCGGAACACTTAGGCTGGCCGGCATGTGTCCTTCTTCGTTCCTGTGTCTGTCCCTTCGGGGAAATGTCACGCGATGAATACCGGAGTCCTGTTAGCCGCTACAGCCCGGTTCATCGGAGTCCTGCTAGCCCAGTGCTACAGCCTGGATTCACTCGCTGATGACCGACACGTTCGATGTTGGGTCATGGATGCCTGTCCCTGTAAGCTTGTGCCACTTTGGGTTTATGACTAGCCATGTCAGCACGGGGTCCTTATCATATGGATGCTAGCGACACTATCATATACGTGTGCCAAAAGGCGCAAACGGTCCCGGGCAAAGGTAAGGCGACACCCGTGGGAATACCGTGCGTGAGGCCGCAAAGTGATATGAGGTGTTACATGCTAGATCGATGTGGCATTGAGTCGAGGTCCTGACAGCTTTGGTATCAGAGCTTGACTGCCTGTAGGATTACCAAGCCAAACTGGTCGAAGTCGTGTCTAGAAATGCTTTAGTTATATAAGGGAATTGATTGTGGGATGGAACGTACGGCTCTTTTTACTCCTTATACCTCATGGCCTTCTGATCTGAGTCATCCTCTTCTCTTCTACGGGGATTAAGAACTAGGCTATCTCCTCTTTCTATCAGGATCACGTGTTACTAATCTGTAGACTTGTAAGATTGTTGGATGTAAGCCTCAGTCCAGTTCCTACCACTTCTGTATGTTAACTGATGATCTCGGAACCTTGATATTATGATGATCGAGTGGTTATGCCACCATTTTGTAGCATGTCTTAAATCTTTTCGAGCTTTTACAGCCGTTATGCTGTCCGAGTCATCCCAGGTTTCTAAATAGTCTGAAGCATTTGCAAAATCCCTTCCTCCCATTTGGATGTCCCTTTGGGCCAGATTAACCACACTAATCGGTGAGTTGAGGTACTCTATTGCCTCGACATATATGTTGGAGTTATTATTATGACCCTAGGTATCTAGAGTATCACCTAGTAATCCATCCATGCTTTGTGTTCCCAGTGTGATGATTCTGGCCTTTATTCTCGAAAGCATCCCGTGATGCCACTTAGTAGTAGGTATTCTATTCCTGTGTTTTCGAACCAAGATTCACCCTACTTACTTCATGTTGATAGTAATTTCTAGCTCCCTTAGGTTATTAGTAACCTTTGCGATAGTCCTCAAAGTTCGTGGTATTTCCTTCTTCCAAATACTATGAACCACTTTATGGCAGAAGTTTGTTGGATCAAAAGATCACAAGTAGAGCTCTTGATGAGTTCTCGGTTCTATGTTGTGACTCTGCTAGTTCTACCTTTCTGCATGGGTTATCCGGAAGAAATATGTTGAATTTGTTCGACATACTAACCGATGCATCCACAACTCAGAAATATATATGTTCCCTCGAGTTGTCCCTCTGTTAGTTGTATTTCGATCCTTGTCTATTAATTGATAGTCAAGTTGATGTCGTGCATTCGTGTTCACCGATGCTCGTTATTCTTGTGGTCCGTCAAGCCGTTCTAGTTCAGAATGACTAGGAGAAACAAACTCCGGTACCTCATCCATATCTAGGATTGGGTCAAAGCAGTTGTGTTCCGCAGATCAAATACTAATCCAGCTTTTGTTCTATTCTGCCCTGAAGTATTACCATCTTTATATATTAAGAATATCATGGAAATTGCACACCATCCTATGAACTCTTGATACAGTGATACCTATCGCCATCATTATTCATTCCTCGGTTCCATGTTGTTGCAACCGGAATACCGACAAATGGAATGTGATGTGTGAAATCAATACTCCTAGCAACCTCGTTGCTTGGTAGTTAAAGGACAATAATTTCATTCTTAGCATGTTGGTTATTGAATCATCATTCTAAGATTGATCATGCTACCTAGTCCATTCTCCTGGTTCACTCCTCGATCGATGAGTTAGGATTATTTCGAATCCTCGCTCTTTTGATCATATCGTCTTGCCCTGAAAGGCAAGATTGTTCTCGAGCTTAGTAACATATCGGTGGTTCGTGATATTCCGAATATCTTCTCGGAAGTATCACCAGGTTGTCACCTGACTGCTATGTTGACCTCGTGACCAAGTTGGTTTTCGAAACCACCCTTTCTCCAAGAATCCGTGTTGGATACCCTGAGCTAGTTGGTTAAGCTAAACGACAACTTGGAGAGTTGGAAGATAAAAGCTTACTTAACTTAGTTCATTTCAAAGGGATATCCTGGTGTTGGTGTGTTTTGAAGAAAGACGATATCTTCATTGGTTGATCCTCATGGTCAATTGCTGGATCTATTATCTCATCCAATCTTTGATTTGAGTATGGGCTATCGTAAAATCAATCAGAACCAACAATATTCGTAATGTTATTTTACTCGTGGTTTTTCCTCGAGCATACACCATTATATTCTTTGGTCTGACCAATGCTATCACCTGTTCACATAATTATGGAATTCCATCTTCATGGAAACCTGGATAATTTGTTGTTGAGCCCCTCGACAACATCCTTACCTTTCCTTAATTTTGTTGAACATTAAGCTAGTGTTGGAAACTTGTGTAAGCATTTTCTTCATGCCCCGTTCATGAAGTACATGTTGGATGAAAGAAGTGACTTCCTTTGATTCACGTGCATTTGATGTAAATTGCTGCCGTGAATTCGAGAAAGTTTGTTTTTGCTCCTCTGGAATCATCCCAAGTCAGTCATGTACGTGCAAAGAATTCTGTGGTCTGTTAGACTGATCATCTTCATTCCATATGTATATCCTAGCACACCAAGCCACTGATTGAGTTGTTCAAAGATAAAGGAGTCTGTCCAAGGTGAACTCTTTGGACTTCCACGCGTGGAGACTTCGATGTCATTAATGATGGTTCCCCACCTGAACTCGGTAGTGTTTTATTGTAAGACTACCATGTGATAATGTTTTGTCTGGGACAACATATTCACATGTATGTAGCAGAACCAGCTCATGCCTTGGAGTTTGCTATCGTAGTTCATTTCCCGAGAATCTCGCAGCGTCATCTCGTCGATTTGTGTTACAAACTTTCTTTTTCTTTCTAGACTCGATGAGTCTGGAATATCCTCACACCAGCCAGATCTCAATCTCAGGCAGATATGATGGTTGGAACATTTCCCAAGAACTATAATATTGGTCTCTCGATAACCGGTAAAATGGATGTCGTGGCCAACACACCCAGCCGGAAGACCTATTATTGTAGTATCTTGATTGAGGAAGTTGGCCACCTCCCCATAAGGACTTCGTAGGACTTACCTTCCTAGTCGTTCCTTATGGATTTTTGGTGTTCCCGAAGTCCGACCTTTACCTGATGTTCTAGATGTCAAACCATATCTATGAATGGATTATGCTACCACATCAGGGAGAACATTAGAAGCGGAGTGCTAAATGTCCCTCGGTCGATCATCTAGATTTTGATCCCTTGGCCTCGCTAAGGTGGAATCTAAGAAGGTTATCTTCCTTTGCATCTGCATCATCCATCATTGTTCATCATGGTAGTACGTTGTGTTGCCAGGATCCTTGACACGGATGTTGGTAAAACCTTGATGAATATGGAAATGCTCAAGTTCTTGAGAGCATGCACAAGTGCTAGGTTTTATTGCCGCATTAATTGCATAGTGCTCTCAGTTTCCTCGGTTATGCTATAACTTCTCAAACAGTGGACTCACTCTCTACTGTTGAGCTTCTTCCCAGTTACTAAAATCATCCCTTGTGTTGTTTTCAACAAGGTAATCCACATCATCCATTCTGGTCCGAGAATGTCATTCTTTCGGACTCCTTCAAATGATCGATTGTGGTTTGCCTTAGGCTGGTATAAAGAGTTTCAATGATCTCTGAATCAAAGGTAATTCTTTTGCCACTTAAGGGGATATTTCTATGAGTCACCTTCCCTAAAGTGCATCGTTATGGTATCATGGCAACTCAACTGCTCGCTACATTGACAATCGTTCACCACCCTCTTAAGTGTGGAATTGTTGTCTACCTAGTGAACCTCCGTCATTTGTTTCACTCCCTCCCTCTAGATGTGTGCTTCGTGTCTCAGCTCGAGAGATGTTTCAATGTCTCACTCCGTGAGTTGATCCTGAGTTGTTTGACCTTCGATAAGATCGATCCCTCTAGAGTTTTCCTTTTCCTCTCTTTGTCATGTTAGTTGGAGTTCTCGGGGCAAGACATTGAGACAATGATGGTGATCGAGTGAACAATCTTATGAAGTGCCACCTGGACCGTGAAGATTGTGTTAGTTCGCGTTCCCCCTTCATCCGACCCTACGCTTGAATCTCGGGACGAGATTTTTGTTTAGTGGGGGTGAGTTGTCACATCCCTAGTTCTAGTATGACCTAGACTAGCTAGTCATGTGTGCATCATGTTTAAATTTCAATGAATTTGAAATGGGGACATGTGAAAGCCTCAGAAATCATTTCTGCAAATGACCAAGATAAAAATTTCTTCAAATAGGTCCAAGAAAATGTTCATGTTTCTCCCTGAAAATATTGGCCAGAGGTAAAATTCAAACCAATATTTTTAGGAGCTCTTAAATATTTATTTTGGGCATTTGGAGTTAATGCAACAACTATTTGCATTGGATTTATATTTGCTATATATTAAATATAAGTCCAATAATTCTGTAAATTTTGTGTGGGGCTCTAGAATAGTTAAACTAGCCCACACAATATTTATTAGAAGCAGTAAATTTGATTTAGTTTGAAAACTAAATCAAAAAAAAATTACAGAAAATAGAAATCAAAACAGAAAATATAAAATAGAGCAGAAGGACGTACATGCACCCACTTGCGGCCCACTACTGTTGCTTGCTGGCAGCCCAGCTGGCGGCCCAGCCCACCAGCGCCCCCTTGTCATGTTGCTCCTCTGCCAGGAGGACAACCAGGTGCGTGGCGAGCGCCGACACTGCTCTGGCCACCTCCTGCTTCCCCGGCCCCTTCTAGCGACGCCTGGAGGCGCCATGCAGCCCCTCTGGTCCCTCTCGCTCACTCCCTCGAGCTCATCCCCCTCCTCTGTTCTCTCTCTCGCACGCATCCGATAGCGACCGCCGCTGCCGTTCGCTGCCGCCGAGTCCAGAGCCACCCTTTCATCCTTCCGCCATGTCCAGAGGCTCCGCAGCGTCTTCATCTTCGTCTCCGACGAGCCAAGCGATGCCGGACACCCCGCAGCACCACCTCCGTCGCCTTCTTCAACCTCGGACGACCGAGATCGCCGGCAACGCCCCGACATCGTCCGGCCTCCTACGAGCCCTCTGAGACACGTGCTGCAACCGCTGTGAGCTCCTCCGTCGTTTGCCCCTCCTCCCCATGCCTCTCGATCACCGTAGCCGCCGTTTCGACCGAGGCCGAAGCTCACCGCCGCCGGCCATGTCGCCGTCGTGGCTGAGGACGCCGTAGCTCGTTCCTGGGCGCGTCATAGTGCTTGGTTCGCTCCCAGGAGATGACCCCGACCACCAGCTGGACCTGCCGTGCACCAGAACTCCGAACCCGTGCTTGCCCGAGCGCCGGCCACCGCGAAGCTCGTCGCCGGTGGCTCTGCAGACCACCCAAGCTCCATCCACCCCCACCACTGGATGCGCCACTCCGCCAGCTCCGCGTAGATGCCCTCAGCGCACCCAGCCGCTTCCTGTAGCCCAACTCCGGCGAGCCTCCACCGTTGGTTTGGTCGTCGCCGGCCGAACTCCGGCGGCTGATGACGTGGCCGTCATTAGGGGTTAAACACCCCACTAACCAACCCACCTAGCTCACTGACACCTGGGCCCCACGCTCTAAATAATCTATGTTTTATTTCTGTTTAGATTAGTTAATAAACACACGGGACCCACCAGTCAGAGTTGACTGTGCTGGCGTGGACGTTGACCAGGCCCCACCTGTCATTGACACTGAACAGCACTGTGTCACTGACCAGTGGACCCCTCTGGTCAGGTTTGACCTAGACCGCAGCTGTTGACCGCTGATGTCACAGTGACGTCATGCTGACGCACTATTTATTTCTGGATTTATTTTAATTCAGAAAATTGCAAAAAATGTCCAAAACTTCTAAAAATCATAGAAATTCAACCGTAACTCCAAATGAAATAATTTATTTATAAAAAAGATCATAAAAATCCACTCTATCCATCTGTACTATTTTCATGCATGTTAAAAAAACTTATGACTACTGTTTAGGATAAACGATATGAATGGCATTTGAATATCCACATATGACTACTAGAAATACCACTACTAATGGCGCACCTAATATGGCCATTAATGGCGCATCACTGGTGCGCCACTGACAGCACGCCATTAGTAATTTTTACTAATGGCGCACCAGCTGGTGCGCCATTAGTATCTGGTATACTAATGGCGCACCACCTGGTGCGCCATTAGTATATGCGAGGGTGCGCCATTAGTATGCCTCCCAGTTGGCATGTACACCCAGGTGCTTTGGCATACTAATGGCGCACCACCTCTGGATGCGCCGTTAGTAACCGCAGCATACTAATGGCGCACTGCCCGGTGATGCGCCATTAGTATGCACTGTCATACTAATGGCGCAGTGTCGTGTGATGCGCCATTAGTATGAATATTAGGTTTTTTTTTATTTTTTTATTTTCTGTTTTTTGCACAGGTTACAAAATGTATAATTTGACAAAATATAGACAGCACACATCAACAATAGATTCATCAAATACAATAGAAGATTAGTCTTTGAATACAATTCATCATATTAGTCTCCGAATACAATTCATCATATTAGTCTCCGAATTAAAAAGACCGAACAAAGATAGAACATTATATTACAAGTCTCGAGACCACGAGTAGCGAGTTTGTCTTTGCATTACAAGTCGATATCGATCATCTAAACTACCATCACATAGAAGAGAGCTGCGGTCATCACGATGAGCATCATCACGATGAAACTCGTCTTCATCTGGTTCCTCCAACGCTCCCTCCCCTCTCCCGCTAGATAGCGGGCGTATCTAGATTCGGCCTCGGCCCTAGTGGTGTACCCTTTGTAACTGTTACCGCTGAATCGGTGAACCTGTCTCCGACACTCCTCCCAGTCATCGTAGACTCCGGGAACCTTACCCTTGTACACGACATACGTCAGCATCACTATGCACTAGCCAAACGAAACGTTAGTACCAATTCACAGACAATACATAAGCAATATATAATTATGCAACAGAATGATCGGAAGAGAAAAGCAAGACATTAATAGCATCGATTACATCTAAGTTGAACGACTCTCAAAACCAAAGAGACATACTACAAGTTCATTAAAGTTTAATTACAACATGAGCCAATCGATGTTTCAGAACTAGACAACTCGACTCAAGGGACCGGAGCGTGGATGAAACCGCCGTCTATCGTGGGAGTCATGAAAGAACGGGCGTTGTCATCCTGCATTTGTAGCATTGTGTCGATGTCACTGTTGGACAGTTGATTTCTGAGGTAGAACTGCCCCGAGGTACGAAGGACATCTTGATGGATGATTTCTGCAAACTCCGACTGGATGCGAAAGAATTCTTGTCGGAGGTCCGCGTCCTGGATTGCCGACACGCTCGCGGCCCAATCTTGGAGTTTACTCGGTAGCAGAAGTTGATGATGGTCCCGTACGATCGCCCGCATGTGATGGATGGCGTAGTAGGCACCCTTCTGACCGCCAGGCGGCTGCTTGACGCAGCAGAACGTCGTATTGTGGGAGAACACGTGCTTGCCGTACTTACGAATAGGCCTGGTGAAGGTGCCTCCAGATTGGGCGTAGCCGGGGAGAACATCATCAAGAACCTTCTTGACATTTGTGTAGTCTACGTTCGACTGACGGTCCGGGTCGAAATACGTGGCCATGGAATATTTGGGGCTTAGGAGGATGAGCGTGCAACGTGTGTCACTGCAGAAAACACGGAATGTTAAAAGAAAAACGATCGAAAAGTAAGAATTCATATGTTACGGGCCGGTTGAGGGTTGGACTTACTCGGGAAAGTAAGGCACGAGGAAGTTATCCTTATCTTGGTTTGCCAGAATGACGCCTTCGAGGTAAGAACTCGCGACTTGCCGGTCCCCAGCGCTACCCAAGATCTTGGCACGCATGTAGAAGGGGTCGACTATCACGATGTCCGGGGTCTTGTCGCGAATGATCCGCATCTCCATACTCAGCGAAAATAGCCGAACGAAGGTGTAGTGCAGCGGATGAAGGTTAAACATAGCAAAGATGTCATCAAACCGCAGGACGATCGTACCCCCGATGTCTCCATGCACAAAGCCCTTGCCCTCTGGCACCTTGGCCACGAAAACCGGGTATGCCACATCCTTCTCTCTGAGACGCCGCTTCTCCAAAGAAAGAACACTGTCGTGCAGACTCCGCATAGCACCGGTTGCAGCATTGAGCATATTTGGTGGTAGCATCGCCCTACCCGCCACATGCACCCTCCTCGAGATATCCTGCGGTGAAGGTGGCCCGTCCTGAGCACGGATCGTACTCGGTGCCGGCTGGCTCGCACCCTTCTTAGTCTTTCTTTTGCGTGCCTTCTTCTTCTCCTGTAATGGGACCGAGTTCTGCTCACAGACCGCCTTCTTGAGTGTGTTGGGGCTGATAATATTTCGCACCTCGCCTATCTGAGGCTCGGTGAAGTCGGCAGCTGGAGGCGTCTCCTGAGAGCTGAACGCCAGACGGCGCCTGTTGCAACTTGGCTTCTCTGCGGTACGAGCTAGATCGCACACGTCTTTTGTTGGGTTTGGTTCTTGAGAAGGAGGCCCCATGAAGTCGCCATCGTACCCATGCTCGGCAAAGTACTGATCGACGTTGCCAAATGTATCATCGTCGTCGTCGTCGTTGTTCTGATCCTGTGCCATATGCATGTTTGGATCCAGTGGCATAGGGATGTCCGGCACCGTTACGGCGGTCTTGCCATGGGGCCGACTTGGCGCCGGCACGACTGGCGGTGTTGTCTTTGGGGTGGTGTCCCCCGCCCCCAAACGAATCTGGCTCTTCGGCCAAAGCAGGGGCCAGCTCAGGCAGGCGCTGAGGGTCATCACGTCATCATCGTCGGCCCCGACGGGTCGAATCGGAGGTAACAAGTCGTCGCATCCTGGCAGCACCCAAACCAGTTGAACCCTAAACAAGTTGGGTGGCATCTGGGGACCGTGGAACAAGGGGTTGCCCGGTTGAACGATTTTGCCCTTGGCGACATCGACCAACTCGTTGTTCACGAAGTGGAGGAGAGTGCACGGAACGTCGGCGGCGCCCTGCGAAAACATGTAGGGCGTCAGGGATGCCCAGTCAAAGGCAAGGAGATGAAGTCCTCGGCCGAGAGAGGCTTAATTAGTTACCGTGATGATGGCGTCGAGCTCGACTAATGTCGAGGCACCGCCAACGGCGGGCGTGCAGTTGACGGAGCGGCCGCTTGCTGAAGAGGTGCCGGCCGGCGTACACCCGGGTGCATTAAGCTCCCGTGCCGGCGTCGGAGACACCAATGCCGCCTCCGCCGGAGGCACCAATGGCACCGCCATCGCATTATGCGAGTTGCTGGCCGTGAAGCTAGGAATCGGGGGCGGCCCCTGTTGGCCGCCCGCAATCCACGCACTCAACCCCGAGATCAAGGTAGGCACAAGGGCGGTGATCGTCGCTCCGAGTCGTTGTTCCACTTGCTCTTGGACAATCTCCGGAATCCGCGCCACCTGTGCCTTGAGTTCTTGAACCTCTCGCGCCTGGCTTTCCGAGCTGGTCTTTTTCTCCTTCCGCACACCAGCGGTATAGTATGACCCCCATTTTGTCGACAAGCCTTTGCCGGCCACACGACCAGCTGACGTCGGCTTACTGAGCTTATCCTTGTTCTTCATTATATTCAACCCCCTATTTAGAGTGGTGTCCCAAGGGTTGCTCTGAGTCGACCCCGCGCTACTGCTTTCAGTCGCCCGCGGAAGGAATGTGAACCATTTAGAAATTCGGCTTCATTAATTAGAATGCAACCATATGGAGCTAATTACGCGGGGGTGTATTCCTTACCAGAACAAGCTCAAGCTGCCTGGTCTTCGGATCCGTGGTAAGCTCCTTTGTTTTCGGGTCCTTCTTGTACCGGGCCCTGACAAAGTTCCTGGTCTGCTTGTCACCGTATTTATCGAAGAGGGGCGGTAGGCCTTGCTCGGCACGGTCCGCCTCCTCCTTGTCCCATATAGGCTCCGCCACTCTGTAACCGCCGGGACCGAGTGTGTGTTCCCCTATGTTCAGCTCCCGCATTTGTTTCCCCCACTCACTTGATTGGGAGCTTGCGGTGCTCGAGCAATTGATCTTGAAGTCATTGTAGTCATCTTCGGTGATCGAAGGATTTTTCTCCTTGATCTTCTCATAACTCTCACCTTTCTCGATCATTCTCTTCACATTGCTTTTCCAAGTAGACAGGGCCTTGCTCATCTTCGTGAGGGCAGCATTGTTCACTTTATTCCCTTTGAGGCTTGTGTTTTTGAATTCAGCGGGGAACTTGTATCGTTCGTGCAGCTTCGTGAAGAGGAGGTGGCGCAAATTCCCCCGGTCAGGATGCCTCAGGTTCTCGGTGTTGATCGAGACGGTGCTCCGAATAATGCACCCGAGCTGAAGCGAGTACCCCTTGACTATTCGTTCGGGCGCGTTGGATTCCCGTTGGAGTCCACTTCAGTAACTTCCTCCTTGAGGGTGCGGAGCACGATCGGGCGCCGGTCCTTCCGTTGCCTCTTCGGCTGGCTGCTATCTGTGCGTGCGCCGCCATCATCAGTGGTGGCATCCTCGGCGGCACCATCAGTGGTGGCATCAGTGTGGTCATCCTCGGCGGCACCATCCGTGGTCTCAGGATCGGTGGGGAAGGCGGCGGCCTCATACAAGTGAGGTTGTTCCTCCATCTCCTGGGACAGCTCCCAGAATGCCTTGCCGCCCGAACCCCCGGCCTCATCGTTGTGGGCCATGTTTCTCTCTAAATAGAAACAAAGTTTGGTCAAAAAGTTGGTTATTGTCAAGGAACAAGATCATGGTCTCATCATTTAGGGTTTGTCGACACCGAGGCATCCTAAAATCTAAGCTTTTATCATTGAGGGTTTTTTGATGCCAAGGCACCCTAAAAGCCTAACTTTTCATCATTTCGGTTTTTATCGACACCGAGGCACCCTAAAAGCCATGCATTAGTCACAAGTACGCCGGGGCACTTGATCCTACTTAATTAACTACTAAGATACCCCGGCCCATGCATTAGTCACAAGTACCCCATATGTCCTATTTCAGTGCCAAATTTCACCAATTTAAGCAAAACTACCGTTTAGCTAGCTACAGTTCAGTGCCATATTTCACTGGATTAAAATAAGCACATACACATAACTGACAGCACACATACACATCACTGATTTAACGAAATTTGCACACAACTCAGTAGCACTTCATCATCATATAAAGTATATTAGCAGCAGTACAAATAAAGAGACATGATCAAAGTACTTCATAATAAACCCAAGCAACTTCATAATAAATCAATGTCCTCTGCTGTAAACTGAACTATTGTCAGGTCATGTTGTCAGGTCATGAGTAAAATAGGACCTTGCTGTGTTTGGGACCAAATTGTTATTTGGCTATTCTAGCTGGCTTTTTTTAGCGAATTGTAACTTGTGTGAAGCTGAAACAAAGTTAACTTACATGCTCCTATATGCTCAGCTGAATTATTATAACATGTCTATCCAGTTTGCAGTTATTCTTATAGGCGATCCGTAGTTAGCGTAGCTATTGTGCATCAAGATTCGTTTTTAGTCCTAAGAAAACACAAGGTTGTCAGGGACGGTTTTTCTTTGACTGGGGTTGTTGTCGACCTGAATTAAAGATGCAGTGTTTGGCAGATCCAGTCTGCAAACTTTGTCCTACTTACTGGATCAACAATGTTCTTAATTCCATTACCTAGTGTACATACCAACAGCCATAAACAAAAGAGCAACTAATGACTGAGCCAACCAAGAGCCACAGACGAAACCAGCACATGCTTGCACATGCACTGAAGCTACAACTCTTATCAAGGTAAAAATAAAAGAGAAAATTGCTTATTCTCTCACAGATGTTGGTTTGCCGATCTGCATCAGTAAATGCGTTCTTTTTCATCCGAGGCAAATAAGCAAAAGATTGTACTAGACAGCTAATCGACAGTGTTCTTAATTCCACTAGCATATGTGTAGTTCTAAGTTCATGCACTAATAGTTTGCCTGCAGAGAGCTTCCTAACCAGGTTCGGTGTGTTTTACTATTTGATCCGTTAGGTAGCTATTATGCATCAAGATTCGTCTGAAATCCTAAGAAAACACAATAAGGTTTTCTTTGGCTGGGGTTGTTGCCGATCTGACTTAAGGATGGAGTGTTTGGCAGATCCAGTCTGCAAAATTTATCTTACTTACTAGGACAGCTGACCAATATTGTTCTTAACTCCACTTCCTACTGTACACAGTAGCAGCCATGAAGTGCATCAGTAGCAATGAGCACAGGCGCAACACAGGATAGAGCGCAGCCATGAAGTCAAGTTAACAATATCTGCCAAAACCTAATACAAATGAATCATATGAATAAAAATGATTGATGCAGAATCCAAAATGGCAACTGGCATACATCGCTGGAACCAATTGTGCATATATGGTAATTATGAGTTTTACTTTGTAGATAATTAGATACTGAATTAGAGTTGCGTTTATCTCCAAATACAGCAGCTATATTCATTAAGTTTCCATCTATCTAATGGGGGCTCTTCCTCTTGTTCTCATTATTTCTCATTCTTGTACACTATTCTTCCCTTTT
>NC_041391.1:306567362-306587859 GCF_002162155.2 Triticum dicoccoides
GGTGCTCGGCGGCGAGGGGGGCCGGATCTGGCAAGGTGGGATAGCGATCGAGATGGAGGGGGATCGAGATCGAGTGTCCATGAAATTTAAAAATATTCATGATAGTTCAAAAAGTACCCATGAAATACAATCGAGAAATGAAGGCTACGATTTAAATACAATCGATCTTAGCTAGCTATCTGTTCACAATCTTCTTGCCCTTCTTTTTCGCAAATGGAGTTCTTCTGTGGAACGGACGTCCTTTAGGTAGGGTGGTCCTGCTTCTTCTTGTGGTGTATGCTGCTACTTCATCATCGTCGTCATGTTCGATCCTCGGGTCGCCGTACTTGTCGAAGTCTTGCTCATTGGCTACTCCATCCATTCCGATGATCTTCCTTTTGCCTCTCCTCACGACAACACGACTGGGCTTTGGCGGGTCGGTAATGAAGAAGCATTGGTCCACATGGGAAGCTAGTACCCATGGCTCATTTTTCGCGGTGACGTTTGCGCCCGCGGTCTTGGATTTGGCTTCGGGTATAACCATGGTGGTGAAATACCGGTCTTCTTTTATGACGTTCTTGGCCCATCTGACACGGAACATCGGGACCTTCTCTCCAGCGTAGCTCAGCTCCCAGATCTCCTCGATCCTTCCGTAGTATCTGTCCTTGTCGTTACCGGTGTAGGATTCCATCGTTACCCCGGAGTTCTGATAACCATCACTCTTCATGTCCTTGGCCTCGGTGTAGAATGTGTAGCCGTTGATATCATACGCCTCATAGGTCATCAGGTTGTGCTCGGTGCCCTGTGACAAGGTGAATATGAGTTGTTCTTCCGCGGAAGAATCCTCATGTAAAGGGTACGACAGAAGCTTATGCTTGAACCAACGCGTGAAACATGAGTTGTGCTCTTTGAGTATATCTCCGTCCGTCCTCTGTTGGCCTCGGTCATTGTACGTCTTTTTAATAAAGGTTTTGTGCTCTACCAACCAAGGATCGACCACGTCTATGTGTTGTAGCGCGACTAGGTTTGCTCTTTCAAAGTCGGCGAGTCGACCCTCGAAGTTGACATGCATTTCGCGGCGACCCTCACGGTGACCCCATCCAGCGAGCCTGCCGAGGTGCCTGTTGACGGGCAGACCAACGGGGTTCTCGATGCCTAGATAATTCGTGCAGTAGGAGATGCACTCTTCGGTCAGAAAGCCCCTGGCTATGCTTCCTTCTGGACGTGACATGTTGCGAACGTATCCTTTGATGACACCATTCATCCTTTCGAACGACATCATGCTGTGCAGGAACGTCGGCCCGAGTTGGATGATATCCTCCACTATATGGACCAGCAGATGCACCATAACGTCGAAGAATGCGGGCGGGAAGTACATCTCAAGCTCGCATAGTATCACCACGATCTCTTCCTGTAGCCTTCTGAGTTGCCTCACGCCAATCGACTTCCGAGAGATGACGTCGAAGAAGTTGCATAGGCCAAATAGCGTTTCACGGACGTGCGCGTCCATGATCCCACGGATTGCAACTGGAAGTATCTGCGTCATCAGCACGTGACAGTCGTGAGACTTCATCCCGCTGATCTTCTGCTTCGCTGGGTCTAGGTATCTGCTTATCTTCCCCGCGTAACCGTAAGGAAGTTTTACTCCTAGGAGGCAGGTGAAAAACTGCTCGATCTCCTCCTGACTTAGAGTGAAGCACGCGGGAGGGTAGTCATTTCCGGTCTTCTTGGCATTTTTGCCTTTGCGACGACTTTCTGTGTCCTGCTTCGCCTCATCATCATCATCATCATCATCATCATCATCATCATCATCATCATCATCATCATATATAGCGTGAAGCTCCTGCCTGATGCCCATTGATTTCAAGTCTGCCCTTGCTTTCGGCCCATCTTTGGTCCTCTCTGGCATGTTGAGCAGGGTACCAAGCAGACTCTCGCACACGTTCTTCGTGATATGCATGACATCAAGGCTGTGAGGCACACGGTGGATCTTCCAGTACGGCAAGTCCCAGAAAACAGACCTCGTTTTCCATACCTTCAGCAGCGGCTCTGGCGCCTTTCGCTTCTTTCCCGGCTCTGGCGCCTTTTGCTTCTTTCCCGGCAGTGGGCAGTCTTTCCAATTTTTCAACAGCTTGTCTATTTCCTCGCCGCTCCTCGTACACGGGCGTTTTCGGGGTTCTGTTTCACCATCGAACAGATCCTTGCGTTTCCTCCACGGGTCATCGTCGTGAAGCCACCTTCGATGTCCCATGAACACGGTTTTCGAAGACCCGGGATCTCTATCTAGCTGGCGATACGTTGTGTCATCCATGCACCTTACGCATCCAGAAAATCCGTGGACTACCTGCCCCGCAAGATATCCGTAACCGAGATAGTCGTGCACCGTCGTGAGCAGTGCGGCTCTCATAGGGAAATACTCTTTCTCTGCGGCGTCCCACGTATTGGCTGGCGTTTTCCACAGCGTGTCAAGCTCCTCTTTCAGCAGCCCCAGATACAGATTGATGTCGTTCCCTGGTTGTTTCGGCCCTTCAATTAGCATACTCATGTGAATGTACTTCCTCTTCATGCACAACCAGGGGGGAAGGTTGTACATCCACACAAACACAGGCCAGGTGCTATGTGTGCTTCTCTGGCTGCCAAACGGATTGACTCCATCGGTGCTCATGCCCAGCACGATGTTCCTTGGATCGTTCCCAAATTCTGGGTATTCGAAGTTCAATGCTTGCCACTGGCTCGCATCCTTAGGGTGACTCAGCATCTTGTCTTTTTTATCTATCTCCGGATCATTTGCGTCATCTTCTCGCTTCTTCTCCTCCCTATCCGCGTGCCAACGTAGGAGCTTTGCTACCTTAGGATCCGCGAAATACCGCTGCAGACGAGGAGTGATCGGAAAGTACCACACCACTTTTCGAGGAGCTTTCTTCCTCTTCTTGTATCGAGTGACACCGCACACCGGACATATTGTAGACTCCGCGTGCTCGTCCCGATAAATGATGCAATTGTTCATGCACACATGGTATTTCACGTGCGGTAAATCCAGAGGACACACGATTTTCTTCGCCTCCTCCAAACTGGTCGGGCACTTGTTCCCCTTGGCAAGACGTTCGTGCCAGAATGACATGTTCTCGTCGAAGCATGCGTCGGTCATTTTGTGTTTTACCTTCTTCTCCAGGGCCATGAGCGTTACTTTCAGGCGGGTATCCTCGGGCCTGCATCCTTCATGCAATGGAGTAACCGCGTCTAACTCAAGTTGATCCATCTTGGCTTTCTCTCGGGCGGCAGCTCTTGCGTTATCCGTCTGCTTGAGAAGCAGCTCTTGAATATGAGGGTCCTGCACCCAGCCCATCGATGGTCCAGCGTCGTCTGCTCCGCCGGCATCATCATCTTCATGATCATGCCCGTCGCCTGCTCCGGCATCTTCCTCATCATCATGTCCTGCATCTTCTATATGATGACTGTGTACAGCATCACAGTCGTGATCATCTCCTGGGGATTCTTCGTCTTCTCGCCCGCCCGAGCCGCGGTGGTTGTCTTGCTGCCCTTCCTCATTTCTTGCCCAGCCCGCATGGACGACTTCGTAGTCATCTTCATCACCTTGCCACCAATAGCCATCCATGAAACCACGCAACAGCAGGTGGTCCCGCACCTGCCCGGAATCCGGGTCCGCAATAAGGCTCTTCAGCTTGCATCTTCGACACGGACATCTTATCTCCGTCTCGTTCTTTTGAAGCATCTCGGCCTTCGCGGACCTCAAAAACCTATTCACGATGCCTTCGGTCATCGTGCGGACCATGGTCGCCTGCGGGGTAGAGCAAAACGATATTTTAGAACCAAACAAAAATTTGGCATGACCTTCCCTAAAAATAGGACCAAAAAGAATGCTTAATGCCAAAATTCTCGCCGAAACGGAAATGAATCAACATTCCGGCAAAATATTGGCAACTATCGCATATCAAATACTGGTACACCTCCAAACACAAACACATATGCAACACCACAAACATATGCAACACCACGAACATACATAGATCTAGCTAGGCCGTAAAAAGTGCATGTGCACATTGTTGTAAGGAGAACAACCTAAATATAGCTTCCCCCTTACTTACCTATTAAAACAAGGTAATTTAACCACTTAATTTGAATGAATCTATGGTGGAAATGAGGTGAAAAAGAGGAGGCACCCGAGACAAGGAGGAGGTGGAGAGAATGAAGTGGGGAGAAAGTGAGTGTGTGGGTAGGAGAGGTTGTCCCAAATATCTTGTTGCTGCCCACTTACTAATGGCGCACCTCTTGCATGGTGCGCCATTAGTACTTACAACTACTAATGGCGCACTTGGGCAGGATACGCCATTAGTATGTTTGGATAGGCGCACTAGTTCAAAAAAAAATCCTATACTAATGGCGCACCCACTGCCAGGTGCACCATTAGTAGTTACAACTACTAATGGCGCACTTGGGCAGGATGCGCCATTAGTATGTTTGGATAGGCGCACTAGTTCAAAAAAAAAGTTTCTATACTAATGGCGCACCTGCTGCCTAGTGCGCCATTAGTAGTTACAACTACTAATGGCGCACTTTGCCGGGATGCGCCATTAGTATGTTTGGACAGGCGCACTAGTTAAAAAAAATTTGATACTAATGGCGCACCCGTAGCATGGTGCACCATTAGTTGTTTAAACTCTAATGGCGCATCAGATTGTGGTGCGCCATTAGTATATACTAATGGCGCACCATCTTTCTGGTGCGCCATTAGTGTCAATCCCATCTATAGCCATTTTCCTAGTAGTATATGGAGTTTGAATTTGAATCTTAGATTCAAACCAACTCCATTTAACTTGCTGCTAGTTGCATTAGCCCAAACCACAGCATATTGCCATGTCATGATCATGCATCATATTGTGCATTGCATTGATTATGTTCCCTTCTGTGTTGCCGGTATATGTCCCCTCTCGATAGATGTGATACCGACGATGAGATCGATGACACCGATGAAGAGCTATACTATCTTCAGAAGTGCCAGGCAAGCAAAACCCCCTTGTTCATTCCGATACAATCCTACTCTCTCGCCCTGCTCTCTTTTACTGCATTAGGACAACAACGAGTCATTTGCTACTTGCTGCGGTAGCTGAACCCCTTTATCCTCTGCATGACCTGTCATTGCCACAGTAAATAGATGAAACCCACTAGTATGAGTAGGAGTTGTTTGAGCCCTGTTGTGCCTACTCATTCATGTTTGTTTGTCATGCCTGCTACTGCTTAGAGTTGAGTCAGGTCTGATTCATCGGGAATGAATCAGAGGTGTGTGAACATGTCCTACTGTGTGTGAGCTAAGTATGTGAACACGATTTGGTAAAAGGTATCGGTGAGAGGCCATGTAGGAGTACATGGTGGGTTGTCTCATTGATGCCGTCCTCAGGAACTGACTTCTGTGTTTGTGATCCATGATTCAGCTACTACCATGCATTGGGCCCTGAAATATGACCCCACTCGACTTCTTATTCACTCTAGTCCTCTGTCCAGGAGTTGCAAGTAGTTTCTGGTGTTTGTAGCTTACTGGAGGGCGTGGACAGCGCTGCCGTAGGGGTGGGCTGTGTTGCGGTAGGTACGTGGCCGGGTATATCGGCGCCCGTTTGGTGTCACGGAACCCTGTTCACATTGTTTGGGGCTGTGAGCGAAACCCCGGCCGGATCTCCTCATGGATGGAACCTGAATAGGCGATAAACCTGGACTAGAGACTTAGGTGTTTAGGTAGGTCATGGTCTACACCCACGTCGGCTTTCGCTTGAAGTCTGCCGAGCACATGTCGTGTGCAGACACTAAGTGGTGGAAACATGTATGAAGAAGTACACCCCTGCAGGGTTAACATCATCTATTCGAATAGCCGTGTCCGCAGTAAAGGACTTATGGGTTGCTTATATCAGTTCATAGACAAGTGAAAGTGGATACCCTAAAATACGCAAGATAAGCGTGAGTGCTATGGATGGCGTTCTCGTAGGGAGACGGGAGCGGATCCATAGCGGTGTATTGATATGGTGAATATGTGGACTCGTGTGCGCCACCTCAAAAGAGTTACTTGCAGTCGTAGTTCAGGATAGCCACCGAGTCAAAGCTGGCTTGCTGTAGTTAAACCCCACCATCCCCTTTGTTGATAATGATGCATATGTAGTTAGTTCTGATGTAAGTCTTGTTGGGTACATTTGTACTCACGTTTGCCTATTTTATGTTTTGCAGAGAGACTTCCGTCTCGCTAGTAGTTCCGCGTGGACTTCGACGTTTAGCTTGTTACCTCAGCTACGATCTTGTGCCCTCGGCAGGACCTAGTAGATAGTTAGGCTTCTTAGCCTTTTTCATTTGTAGATGTCTGTACTCAGACATGTTAAACTTCCGCTTGTGCTTTGACTTGTATGCTCTGAATGCTGGGTCGAGAGACCCCCGTTTGTAATATCTCGCTCCTCGGAGCCTATTGAATAAAATAATTGAGTTGTAGGGTCATCTTGTGATGCCATGTTGTATTTGCACATATTGAGTATATTGTGTGTATGTTATTGAAATGCTTGGTATGTGTGGGATCTGACTATCTAGTTGTTTATTCTTAGTAGCCTCTCTTATCGGGAAATGTCTCCTAGTGTTTCCACTGAGCCTTGGTAGCTTGCTACTGCTCCGGAACACTTAGGCTGGCCGGATGTGTCCTTCTTCGTTCCTGTGTCTGTCCCTTCGGGGAAATGTCACGCGATGAATACCGGAGTCCTGTTAGCCGCTACAGCCCGGTTCACCGGAGTCCTGCTAGCCCACTGCTACAGCCTGGATTCACTCGCTGATGACCGACATGTTCGATGCTGGGTCATGGATGCCTGTCCCTGTAAGCTTGTGCCACTTTGGGTTTACGACTAGCCATGTCAGCCCGGGCTCCTTATCATATGGATGCTAGCGACACTATCATATACGTGTGCCAAAAGGCGCAAACGGTCCCGGGCAAAGGTAAGGCGACACCCGTGGGAATACCGTGCGTGAGGCCGCAAAGTGATATGAGGTGTTACATGCTAGATCGATGTGGCATTGAGTCGGGGTCCTGAGACATTGTGTATATAAACCGGAGGGTTTAGTCCATAGAGGCTATCATCAGAATCATAGGCTAGACAAGGTAGGGTTTGGCCATTACGATCTCGAGGTAGATCAACTCTCGTAACCTCTATACTCATCGAATACAATCAAGCAGGATGTAGGGTTTTTCCTACTTTAAGAGGGCTCGAACCTGGGTAAACATTGTGTCCCTTCATTTAATTTTACCATTGATCCTTAGAGGCACAACTTGGGCCCCCTACCCGAGATCTGTCATTTTTGACACCGACATTGGTGCTTTCATTGAGAGCTATGTTGTGTAGTCCCGAAAAAGCGATCTATGGCTCGCCTAGTCATCAACAATAATATCGAAGGTGCCTACCTTCTATGCAGACTCTCCAGATCGGTGGTTTCATCATAAGCGCCCGTACGGCTGTCAAGCCTACAACCCCCCCCCCCTATGACCGCCAAACACCATCTTCGCTTCGGTCTCAAGTACTGCGAAAAGATGGATCCGGCAGGCGTCTCGTCCTTAAACAAGATGCTAGATGGCATCACCACCCTTGGTGTTTCAACAGATTATGGTCGGATCGAGCTTAAGCCTGACCAGAGGGAAATTTATTTCCCACCGATCACCCACCTGGTAGCGGTCATCGAGGAATGAGCCAAGCACACCTCTCCCCCTATGTTGAGAACCAAATATGTTTGAGTCTTCGAACCTCTCGAGCTGGATAATCTCCCTTCAGGTGGGACTCCAAGTCCCCCGAACTCTGGCTCAGATGTAGCATCGGGGGAGCACTTGGATCTCCCCAGACCCGGTCACTTCGGAGATTTTGCAAACTCCAAGCACAGGTGTTGGTCGGGATTCAAATTTTAACCCACCCACCCACAACAATCAATACTCTTCAAGCAACCCAGGCCCTCTCGACATATATGACCTGATGAATGTATGACAATAACCTCAAGAAACGGTCCATCACTTTTGGGCCAATTTCCTACTTGTTAAAAGCAAGATCAAAGATTGTTGCGACGAAGATATAGTCTCGGTCTTCCATCGCAATTGTACCGACAAGGGAATACTTAATGCCCTCGACCGTTGTTACATAAAGAGCTTCACGAAACTATCATGGGTAGTGAAAAAGTAATGTGCGATGAAAAGCACATGGAAGGCCTAGAAAACTCAATTGGAGCCCGCTGCCTTTAACTAGTATACGACCCGGACTAAGCGGATGCACCCTAGCAGGGCATTCGATCATCAGTCTATCGGCGGAAAGCATAAACCCTTTACGGGATATAGGTCCATTCTTGACGAACTTCTTAACAAGCCCTGTCAAATACATGTGACTCCGAGCAGACCCAACCCATAGCCTTCAAGCATGTTGGGTACTCCGGCAGGTAGCAAAGAGTGGAGAGGCCATCCTCGCCACCATCATCCAGAGAAATACTCCCCGGAGAGGAATGAATTTAACGTCCTCATGGTCTTTGAGACCTTTTGTTCAAATAATCAGCAAAAAAGGGCCCTCTGCGACCTTGCCGAAGTCCACCGAGTTACCGCACTAAGCCCATGGAACGGCGCAACAATAACCTTCACCGCTGAAGACGAACCAAAGGCTCGGTCAGTCCGAGCACCCGCCGCCCTAGTCCTAAACCCCATTGTGGATGGCTTTCAGCTTACCAAAGTGCTCATGGATGGCGGAAGTGGGCTTAACCTCATCTATGAAGACACGCTCGACCAAATGTAGATTGATAGAACATGCATTGAGCAAAGCAACACCACATTTTGAGGCTTCATCCCTAGTCGAGAAGCACGATGCTCTAGGAGAATTAAATTGGATGTGGTATTAGGCACACCCCAAAACTACAGGTCCGAAGTGTTGCTCTTTCATGTGGTCCCCTTCAACAATGGGTATCACGCCATCCTCGGACGGGACACCTTCTCAGGCTTTCAGGCTATACCCCATTACGGGTATATGAAGCTTAAAATGCCCGGACCCAACGGAATCATCACAATCTCGAGCGACCCGGACAAAGCACTTCGTGTCGAAAACAAAACCGCATCCTTGGGCCTCGAGGCGTTATCTGAAGCCCTAGTGGTCGAAGAACTAACTACCCTACAGTCCACGGTGGACAAGGACGATGTGATCCTCGATAAGAGACCTAAATCCACCTCTTTCAAGCCAGCCGAGGAAATAGTTAAATTTCAAGTGCACCCGACGGACCCCAACAAGACAGCGTCTATCGGAGCACAGCTGGATCCAGTAGTGGATGCCGCTTTACGCACATTCTTGCGTGAAAATTGGGATATTTTTGCCTAGCACCCTTCAGACATGCCCGGCATCCCACGCAGGCTGGCCAAACACAGCCTAAACATAATCAAGGGGTTTAAACCCGTGAAGCAGACACTGCGGCGATTTTCCGAACCCAAGCGTCAAGCCATGGGAGAAGAGCCAGCCAAATTGCGAGAAGTTGGGTTTACTAGGGAAATCAAACATCCTAAGCTACTTACCAACGTATGATTCAAACATGCTTGGAAAAACAAATCGACAAAACAATCAAAGCATATGTGGATGATGTGGTCATCAAGACAAAACATGTCGAAACACTAGTAGACGATCTTCACCTCACCTTCGACAACCTCCAGACATACGACATACAGCTCAATCCGGAGAAATGTGTCTTCGGCGTTCCAAACAGAAAATTGCTAGGGTTCATTGTTTCCCATAGAGGAATTGAAGCAAACCCAGCTAAGGTCCGAGCCTTGTCACAATTGGCTATACCAACTGAGCTAAAGCAATTCCAAAAACTAGCAGGGTGCGTCGCGGCCTTAAGCCGCTTCATCTCTAGATTAGGAGAAAAAGCATTACCACTCTACAAGCTACTAAGAAGCATTGATAGCTTTGAATGGACGGATGCTGCCACAGCCGGATTGGAAGAAATCAAGGCCCTACTCGCAAGCAACCCAATCCTAGCTGCCCCAGTTATTGGCGAGCCTATGTTGTTGTATATCTCGGTTACTAACTAGGTAGTCAGTGTCATACTCGTCATCGAGTGAGGGGAAGAGGGACATAAATTCCCCACCCAAAAACCAGTTTATTACGTATCGGAGGTCCTCACACCATGCAAATCCCGATACCCCCACTACCAAAAGGTAGCCTATACGGTCTTCATGGCATCCCCAAAACTACGACACTATATTTAAGAGGTCTTCGATCATAGTAGCATCAGAATTACCACTTAACGACATTATTAACAATAGGGAAGCCACTGGCCGCATAGCCAAATGGGCCATCGAACTTCTACCGTTAGAAATAGAATACAAGCCACGTCGGGCTATTAAATCTCAGGAGATGGCCGACTTTGTCGCTGAATGAACAGAAGCCGAACTCCCTAAAAAGTATAGTTCATACTCCAACTGGATTATGTACTTCGACGGCTCCAAAATGCTAGCCGGACTAGGGGCTGGCGTCATTTGGACATCCCCCACCGGGCATACAGTCTGCTACGTGTTACAAATCATGTATACGGACTCCAACAATGTAGCCGCATATGAGGCGCTTCTACATGGTCTTCACATGGTTGTCTCCATGGATATACAACGCTTCGAGGTGTGTGGCGATTCAAACCTTGCAATATCCCCGGTCAATGGAGAGTTCAATGCAAAAGATCCAAAAATGGCGGCATACCAAAACGTCGTATTTAAAATATCAGCTCAGTTCGAGGGACTTGAATTCCATCACATTGCTCGAGATAGTAACCAGGCAGCCGACATCCTAGCTCTCATGGGCACTAAGTGCGACCCTGTCCTACCTAACACCTTTGTGGGAAGGCTTTCAAGCCATCCGTAGTATGGCAGGGTGAGAGTAGAGAATCTAGTACGGACCTAGTCACACCCCCAACATTTAAACACATGCAGATACCGTCGGGAGATCAGATATAGAAATAACCCTCTGCTCATGAGATCATGGCTATTATCGCTCCGTGGAACGAACCCTCCCTGGCCTACCTTAATAGGCAGGAGCTTCCCGACGATCAGAATGAAGCATGTTGCATAGTTCGGTGCTCTAAAGCCTACAAGTGCACGAGGCTGAATGGTACAAAAAGAGCACTACCGGAGTCCTCCAAAGGTGCATCTCCAAAGAAGAGGGATGACAACTCTTGGCAGAAATACATGCTGGTCTAGGCGGTCATGATTCCGTAGCTTGGGCCCTCGTAAGCAAAGCTTTCAGGACAGGCTTTTTCTAGCCAACGGCCCGAGCAGACGCACAAGCCCTTGTCCAACGTTGTGTGGGCTATCAGCTTTTCACCAACCAAAGTCATATGCCTCCTACTGCCTAAACAACAATCCCCATTACCTGGCCCTTCGCGGTCTGGGGGCTTGATATGGTCGGTCCCCTTAAAGGGGGAAGCCACTAAAAGAAATATTTACTAGGGATGGTACATAAATTCACTAAATGGATAGAGGCCAAACCAGTAAAAAAACGGCGGAAGGAGGGCCAGTGATTGACTTTATATCCGGCGTGGTGCATCGTTATGGTGTCCCGCATAGTATCATCACTGATAATGCCTCCAATTTTTATAGCTAATGAGGTGAAAACCTAGTGTGCCAAGTTGGGCATTAAACTCGACTATGCATCCGTATACCACCCTCAAACAAACGACCATGTTGAACGGGCCAATGGTCTGATCATGAGTGGCATTAAGCCCAGACTGGTGCGCTCTTTATGAGAATCAGATAAGCACTGGGTTGAGGAACTGGATTCCGTACTCGGGGGCTGTGGACCATGCCCAATCGAACGACTGGATACACACCCTTCTTTATTGTGTACGGCGCCGAAGTTGTATTGCCCTGCGACATTATTCATGACTCACCTCGAGTGCGCATGTACGAAGAGCGAGAAGCCAAACTAGATTGGCAGGATGACCTAGATAGACTCGAAGAGGAATGCGACTTTGCAAAGGCTCATTCCACATTTTATCAACAACAGGCCAGGAGATACCAAAGCAGAGAAGTGCGGGCTAAGACATACAATGTCGGAGAACTTGTTTTGCGCCTCCCAGAAAAGAAAAAGGACAAGCTCAAACCAAAATGGGAGGGGACCTTCATCATAGATGAAGCCCTTATAGGAGGAGCCTATCGCCTTCGCAACGCAGCGGATAATCGCCTTGAGCCGAACCCACGGAACGGAACGCGGCTCCGACGATTTTATGCATAGTCCGGCCTGTCTATGTTTTACTTTGACTAGGTTCTCCCCTTATCCTCTCCTTTTTTGTTTTTTCCTTTTTATATCCCAGGGTATGTTTGGATCTACCGCACTATTAGGCGTACAAATCTTTAAATGTACACACCCCACTATACCTAGGGGCCTCTCTAACGAAGCTTATAATTAAAAGCTTATAGATCACATTGTCTATGTCAATTGTTTTATACATCTTTTGCCATTATATGCACCTCTATGACTTAAGTTTTTGCCAAGTTGGATTGCCTCGCTCCTGTGCTTATACCCTACGTTCCCGATTGTTCAGCTAGAGTGTAAAGGGAGTACCTCTGCGATTGTTACAACCGGGTTATCTAGATCTGTACCTCAGACGGGTGAAGCTAAAAGCTAGCGTTCTTAAGGGAATAATTCGTCGGCAAACAACGACAGACTGTTTTGTGTTTGCAATAAACATGAAATAGGTTTCCCATAATTGGATACAAGCCTAGGCATGAATGATTCAGCATGTCGACCCAAGGAATGGGACCCCTAATGGAACTATTTTCCTTGGAAGATGTTTCATACATTAAGCGGTAATATAACATAACTCCACGAACACATTTTGTCTGTTTGAGCAATACGACCGGATTGCCTGGTTTCTGGACATACTAAATGTTTAACATAGTATCCAGAAACACTCCAACTTCTTGGTTTGGAGGTTAAAGCCGAAGGCCTACGATGACAAAAAATTTACAAGTTTGACCAGAGGTACAGTTTGATGATAGTGTAAATCATTACATAAAATCGAATGCCTACTCTTTTTATACACCATCTATAAGATTATCTAGCTTACAGTCTTCTTGCGAATATTGTGCCGCTATCCTCACTTGGTCATATACCAAGTTTACAGGAATTTCTTTTCCATCCGGTCCCTGAGGTCCAACTCAAGCCATATGATTTGGATTGAGTCCGATATAGTGCATCTTCACCATTTCCCATGCCTCTCGTGCACCTTCCCGGCATGCGGACGTCTTCCATAACTCGAAACGACATTGAGCACCCTTGAACTGGTCCGCCAACTCCTCCATACTTTCAGTAGGGGCATCGGATGGCCATAGGGCTTTGACCATACTCTTCATGGCTTTCCGGGCCCGCTCGTGCACTTTTGATAGTTCTTTTAGAACATCGCCTTGGAACCCGGACACTTCCCCTTCGCGATGGCCAGTTAACCGACCTACAAGAACAGCATTATAACATTCCATATTATAGGATTATATAAGTCATCTGGATGGTTCAAGAGTCATAATGAATATGCCACCCTTCAACTTTTGGTTCTCCTTCTGCGCATCCGAGAGTTGAGACTTTAAGCTCCTTATCTCTTCGGCTTGCGTATTCACTTCCTCCTCCAGTTTTTTCTTTTCACCCCTGGTTATTGGAGAGCTCTTCATTTCTTCAAGCTCGGAAACAACATCATTTAACTGTGTCCGGTTTGTCTTGAGCTCCTGGGGTGCATTGTTCTTATCTTTGAGATCCTTTGGTTATAACGATCCTCAAATCGGTTAGTTTCTACCGCTTTAAGTCTTGGGGGTGCTACGTCTTGAGCTTGCGTTGGTTTTCCCCGAAGAGGAGAGGGTGATGCAGCAAAGTATAGCGTAAGTATTTCCCTCAGTTTTGAGAACCAAGGTATCAATCCAGTAGGAGGCTCCTCAAACGTCCCACGCACCTACACAAACAAACTAAGAACTCGCAACCAACACAATAAAGGGGTTGTCAATCCCTTCACTGCCACTTGCGGAAGTGAGATCTAATAAAGATAGTATGATAAGATAAATATATTTTTGGTATTTTAGGATATAGATGCAAAAAGTAAATATGCAAATAAAGGTAGATTGAAAGCAAATATGATAAGAGATAGACCCGGGGGCCATTGGTTTCACTAGAGGCTTCTCTCAAGATAGCATAAGTTACGGTGGGTGAACAAATTACTGTCGAGCAATCGATAGAAAAGCGCATAGTTATGAGATTATCTAGGCATGATCATGTATATAGGCATCACGTCCATAACAAGTAGACCGACTCCTGCCTGCATCTACTACTATTACTCCACACATCGACCGACTCCTGCCTGCATCTAGAGTATTAAGTTCATAAGAACAGAGTAACGCATTAAGCAAGATGACATGATGTAGAGGGATAAACACATGCAATATGATATAAACCCCATCCTGTTATCCTCGATGGCAACAATACAATACGTGTCTTGCAACCCTTTCTGTCACTGGGTAAGAACACCGCAAGATTGAACCCAAAGCTAAGCACTTCTCCCATGGCAAGCAAGACCAATCTAGTAGGCCAAACCAAACTGATAATTCGAAGAGACTTGCAAAGATAACTCAATCATACATAAAAGAATTCGGAGAAGATTCAAATATTATTCATACATAAACTTGATCATAAACCCACAATTCATCGGATCTCGACAAACACACCCAAAAAAGAGATTACATCGAATAGATATCCACAAGAGAGAGGAGAACATTGTATTGAGATCCAAAAAGAGAGAAGAAGCCATCTAACTAATAACTATGGACCCGTAGGTCTGTGGTAAACTACTCACAACTCATCGGAGGGGCAAGGATCTTGATGTAGAGGCCCTCCATGGTTACATCCCCCTCCGGCAGAGTGCCGGCAAGGGCTCCAAGATGGGATCTCGTGGATACAGAAGGTTACGGCGGTGGAAATTGTGTTTCATGGTGCTCCTGGATGTTTTCGGGGTACATAGGTATATATAGGAGGAAGAAGTATGTCGGTGGCCGCCCGAGGGGTCCACGAGACAGGGCCGCGCCCTATAGGGGGGCGTGCCCTCCTATCTCGTGGGGCCCTTGAAGGCTTCTTGGCTTGCACTCCAAGCTCTCCTGATCAGATTTGTTCCAAAAATAACGCTCCTGAAGGTTTCATTCCGTTTGGACTCCGTTTGATATTCCTTTTCTTCGAAATACTGAAATAGGCAAAAAAACAGCGATATGGGCTGGGCCTCCGGTTAGTAGGTTAGTCCCAAAAATGATATAAATGTGTAAAATAAAGCCCATAAACATCCAAAAGAGGTAATATAATACTCCCTCCATTCTGAAATACATGATGCTTGTCATATTTCGGGTTCCGGCAGACCCTTGAGGTTCGGACACTGGGGTGCGCACGGAGATTCAACCCTCTACCAGCTCGCTCTTCGCCGACTCGCTAAGATCTATACTACAAAACTGAACAGCACAAGGGACACAACATTTATACTGGTTCAGGCCACCATTGTGGTGTAATACCCTACTCAAGTGTGTGGTGTGGTGGATTGCCTCTTGGGCTTGATGATGAACAATACAAAGGGAGAACAGCCTCGCGAGGGTCTGTTCTTGGCTGGCACGACGAATTGCTAGGAGGAGTTCAGTCGCCTATTTCTCTCTCTCTGTGTGTCTTTCTATCCTTGTTCTCTCGATCTCTCGATGCCTTCCTCGTTTTCCCTGTTCCTCCGATGCCCCTACCTTGCGGGTGGCTAGTCCTATTTATAGGCAAAGGCCCTGGGCCTCTTCCCAAATATTGAGCGGGAAGGGTGCCAACAATTGGCCATTTTGAAGGGGAACAGCGGGTACACTTATCCTGACTAAAGTTGGTACTCGCCTGCCAAAGGCTCCGGTGGTGACGCCGGCTTGGGCTCCACAATGACTTCCTTCCGGTCGTTGGGCTGGTCTTGGTCTTGTTGCACCGAAATGGACGCCTTTGCTTGATGCTCTCGCCTGTGCTTGCTCCCTTTGCACCAAAGAGGAAAGGAGGACACTACGCGGGCTGACGCCCGACTGGCACCCTTGGTTGTCATGGCTTGTGTCACGGGCACCTCGCGAGGTACCCTGCCTTGAATTCTCCGCCTCCTCATGAGCCAGCCTGACGAGGCCATTCCTGAGGAAGCTCCTTGTCGTCCGCCCCGCGAGGCTTGGCCCCTCGCGAGGGTCTTGAGTCTGCGTTGATGAAGATGGGCTGTGTTGGGCCTCCTTTGAGCCACGCCGCAGGCTGCAGGCAGGCAAGTCTGGGGACCCCCATTCCCAGAATGCCGACAGTAGCCCCCAGGCCCACGACGCGCCCGAACTTGACTGAGCAGAGGGGCGAAAGGGCAAGTGCGAAGCGTCACGGGCCCTAACAGCCTCCGGTCATGGGCGCCGCGTGGCAGTTGATTGGACGTGGGTGCCTCAGCAACCGTGTGAGTTGATAAAAGAGCGTCATCTCCCTTGCCTCCTTTATTTCCTCCAGTTGCTGCTCGGATCCCCTTTCTTGCGCCTCTCCTCCCTGCTTCCAAAATCTTAAGATCTTCTCTGCCTGCGTGCCCTAGCCAGTCATGGCGCCTTGCCAAGCCTCGGCCGGAGCTTGGTACTCGCCTGCCTTGGACCCGCCAAATGTGTCGGGGGCGAGCCTTGCCCTGGTGCGCCAGATGGCGGAGGCGCAGGGCATCGACGGGGCGAAGGCGTTCAAGGCCGGCTCTGCCGTCCCTGAAGGTCGAGGGAGCACCTTCTATCCGCTCTTCGTGAGCGCCATCATCGCCGGTCTGGTGCCTCCCTTTTCCGAGTTCTTCTTCTCTGTCCTCCGCCACTACAATATTCAAGCTCTGCACCTCCATCCCAACTCCGTCCTTCTTCTAGCAATCTTCGCCTATTATTGTGAGGCTCACGTAGGGGGGAAGCCCTCGGTGGCCTTGCTACGCCACTACTTCTCCCTCCGGACCTCCCGTGGTTCCGCCTCAGCATGCGCGAGCTTCGTCGCGTACAGCGGCTCCATCGCCATATCGAACCCTGGGAAGAGGATTGAGGGCTTCAGGGGCAAGTGGGTCTTAGTGGATGCTGGGCGCATCCACCCTCGGCTGATCCTGCCCACGGAGCACCCCGTGAGCTCCAACGACTGGTGTTGGAGAAAATGGACGCAAATCTGAGGCCGGCCAGCATGGTGGCAGCGAAGCTGACCGGTGCGTCACTGCTGAGGGAGTTCCTGGAGCATCAACTAGCTCCGCTCCGTGAATACTCGCTTCCGATGTGGAGGCCTCACTCGAGCACCATGGTCTTGGCCGACGAGGATCTGGCTGCGGTCCTCCAGTCCTTGGTTGGGGGCGACTTGGCGAGGCTGGAGGGCGCTCCTACTCCCCTGTTCCATCGCGAGGATTGGGAGCAGGTAGTGGGGTCCATGCCTATCTTCAAAGGGGATGGTCCCATGCCCGTGGAGGCTCCAGAGGACCTGGTGGACGTGTCCTCCGACGACTCCAGCGAAGAGAAGGAAGAAGGGGAGCAGGAAGAGGGGGTTGACTCAGAGGCGGAGTCAAGAGCTCCTCCCCTTCGGCGCAGGTCCCGCGCTCTCCGCCTCCCCTAGAGTGACGACGACGAGGATGAGGGTAAGCAGGGCGGCGGGAGCCTGCCTCCGATCCCGAAGAGGGACCGTACTAGCCTGGTCCCCCACGGGTCTGCCCCGGCCCCGGGGCGATCCACAGGCGCGCCTCCTCCTCCCGAGCCCCTCGAAGCCGACCCTTGCAGCCGGCTCTCGGGCTTTAAGTACGGCCGGAGGCTGCTCGAGTCCACCAGCGATGACCTGTAAGTGCCTGCTTCCCATCTTGATTATTGTTCTGTCGACGAGACCTGATGCCCATATCCTTCCGCCAGGCTAGCGCCCACGGCAAAGAAGCTGAAGGGAGCTCCTGAGGTCCCATCCGTGGCAGTGCCTTTTCCCGAGAAAGAAGGTGGTCGTGACGCGCAGGCCTCTCCTGCCCGAGCGTCCCCGCGAGGCCAGGCTGAGCCCGCTGGGGCAAGCTCAACCTCCTTGACCCAGGCGACTCCCGAGGTGCCCTTGCTTGACGCTGCCTCCACTGTCGTCGTGGCGCAGCTGGTTCCGTCTCAAGGTACTTTGGTCTCGCTTCCGTCTTCTCCTCCTACTCCATCGACTGTTGCTTCCCCGAATACTGTTCTGGATTGCGCCATTGCCAGACTGGACCGTCTGCGGCAGGATCTTCTGGGCGCTGACCCTCGTCTGGTGGCCGGGCGCTTGGAGCTGGCTTCTGGCTGGATTCGCTCCAATGCTTCGATATGGGTGGCGCTGGTCCAGGCCTCGACGGCTTGCGACGAGGAGAAACAGGCCGTCCATGAGGCAAAGGTTGCCCGTGATGCTACCCTCGGGGAGGCATCTAGCGTCCAAGGTCGTTGTGAGACGCTGGAGAGCGAGATGAAGGGCCTACAGAACCAGCTTGCCGAGGAGGCCCGCCTTCGCCAAGAGCAGGAGGAAAACATGAAGGCTCGCGAGGTGGCCGTCAAGGACCTGGAGGCCAAGCTCAAGAGGCGCCGTGGCCGCCTGGGCGTGCTGGAGCAAGAGCTGGAGGCGAGGAAGGTTGAGCTGGACGGCAAGGCACGGGTTCTCGCCGAGGATCGCGTGGCCTTCGCGGATATGGAAGAGAAGGCCGGCACTTCGCTGAAGACACTTTATGACAGCGGCCTTGAGAGCCCGCTGGCCGGGGAGGAGGATGGCCCCGCAAAGCTGCTTCCCTTCCTGGTTCGCGCCCTTCAAGACGTCACCCTTGGCCATGGCCCTACGACTGAGGCCGAGGCACGCGTCTTGTCTTCTGCAGCGCTAACGCGGGTCTTCACCCACATCTATCTTCGTGACCCCGACATCGACCTCGACAGCCTGCTGGAGCCAGTGAGCGGCGAGTGTGCCGCTGCCGCTGCTGAGGCCGTGAAGGGTCGTGCGGAGGCTCTGCTGGGGAAGTTCCGGGCCTTCAGTACCAAGCTGAAGCGGAGCGCTGCTAGCCCTGCTGCTCCACAAGGCGAACCTGCTCCGCGCGGCTCCCCCGCCGGCAAGTGACTCTGTCATGGCTCCCATCCTGTTTTTAATTCCTGCGCATGTACCATGCCTCGGGGAGGCGTTAAAACTTATGCTTGGTGCTGTAATGACAGCATGGACTGTAATATTTGCTTATGAATTCCCTGAAATTTGCGTTATTCCTTCCTACTTGCTTATGTTCTATGCCGGCAGAGCCCGGCCCCGCGCATACCTCATCCGCCATTGGCCCCAACCGGAAACCAGGACGGGACCAAGGAGTGAGGGGCTACATGACAAGTTAGGCTCCTGAGTCGCGATGCTCAGGAGTCCCCCTTGGTGCTCGAACAGCAAGTAGGGAGGTGAGGTGTGGGTGGATCTGCCGTTCTACGTCTGCAGGGCCCGGCCCCGCGCATACCTCAACCACCATTAGCCTTTCGAAACTAAGGAGTGAGGGGCTACGTGACGAGTTAGGCTCCTGAGCCGCGATGCCCAGGAGTCCCCCTTGACGCTCAAACAGCCTTCGTACCTTGGCTCCGCTCGGGGAGGTACGTGCGACGGACCAGGCCCGGGGGGCCTGGCCAGGTGGGGTGCGTCTGGGCGAGACCCAGGCACAGCCCCCGTGCCCAGCCCCTTCGCGCGGCACTCCTGAGGGGAGACATTGCGACAAGGCCAGACACTGAGCTCTGGCTCCCTGAGGTTGATGCGGCCCGGAGGCCACCCTCAGTTGTTTATCACCAGCGCGGAGCATAGCGCTCCCGTATGCGTACGGGCATAGCCGCTCCTCGACAGTGTTGTCAGCCAGCGCGGAGCATGGTGCTTCCACTGGTACGTGGGAGGGGGCTCCCCTTCGGGAGGAGCCCCCGGGGCGTATACAGCCCCACCCTGACACGTGGCCGGCACGGTAGGGCTTGACGAGGTGTATCTGGGCACCCGTGAGCTAGCGCGGGACTCACGGGGCCCTACCTCAAGGTGGGTTGCGCCTGGCTCTGGGCGTTATCTTCGAGTGTGTCCCTGCAAGTTTGGCCAGATGCCGGTGCTCTACGTCTTCGGGTCCCGGCACTCGGCCTGGTCTCAGCCGTTGCTGGCATGCCAGGTCGCGATGCCATGGACAAGACCAGAGGGTGAGGGCTGGAGAACCGGTAGGATCCCTGAGTCACGATGCTCAGGCACCCACCCTTTAAAGCGCAAGCTGGGTAAGATGACGAAACTCTATGTCCTCGGGTCCCGGCTCTCAGGCTGGTCTCAGCCGTCGCTGGCTTGCCAGGTCGCGATGCCATGGACAAGACCAGAGGGTGAGGGCCGGAGAGCCGGTAGGAGCCCTGAGTCGCGATGCTCAGGCACCCCCCCTTTAACGCGCAAGCTGGGTTAGATGATGAAACTCTACGTCCTCGGGTCCCGGCTCTTGGGCTGGTCTCAGCCGTCGCTGGCTT
>NC_041391.1:306588123-306595865 GCF_002162155.2 Triticum dicoccoides
AAGCTGGGTTAGATGACGAAACTCTACGTCCTCGGGTCCCGGCTCTCGGGCTGGTCTCAGCCGCTGCTGGCTTGCCAGGTCACGATGCCATGGACAAGACTAGAGGGTGAGGGCCGGAGAGCCGGTAGGAGCCCTGAGTCGCGATGCTCAGGCACCCCCCCTTTAACGTGCAAGATTTCGACACCCAGGAGAAAAAGGCACCAAATAACAAGCATGGTGTATCGAAAGCATAGTCCTAAGATAGACGCAAGAAGGATACATGCCGCTGGGATAGGCCCGAGCGGCTTGGGGATGATGCGGCCCGAGGGGCGCCCCCAATAAGATAAGCTAAGGACATGAAATAAAAAGGGGTACATGCCACAGGGACGGACCCACGTGGCCTGGGAATAATGCGGCCCTGAAGGCGCTCCCAGCCAGAAATGAAACTTAAAAGATGTCACCTGATGATGTTGGGGACGAAGGGGTGTTGGTGTAGCAGACTCGGTGGGCTGCGGGAGCCGACCCTCACGAGCCCCCAGGCCCAGGGTCCTCTGAAGGCTCCGGAGGCGCTGGCGGCTCCTCGCGGGCCATCTCCATCTCCGCCAGGGCTGCGGCACGCCTGACCTCTTGAGCCTCCAAGATGGCCCTCATGAGACGCTGGTGCGCAGCAGTCGCATTCGGCAGGCCGTAAGGCATGCGCATGTAGCTGTGGGGCGGACCCTCGCAACGTCCCACTCTCGAGGGCCAGAGGCGCTCTTGAGACGCGGCTCGGTTGAGCCCTGGTATGTCGATGCAGATGCGCAGCACACCATCCTCGCCTGGATGGGGGGCCACAGCGGGTAGGCGGCGGCTGCCTCTCATGACCCTTGACTCCTGTAACTCCTGAATGTCCTTGTTGACAAACTCCTGAGGGTTTGGCCCTCCTTGCCTTGCTCCTTCTTGAGGGAAACGTGCTTCCAAGCACGCCTCCACTTGGTGCCCAAGAACCTCCCTCGTGATCTTGGCGAGGTCGGCGGCCCTCCAGGGGAGAGCCCCCGAGCCCTGCCTAAGGAGGGCGCTGGGCACGCTTCCCTATGCGATGGAAGGAGGCTCCTCCTGGCCAAGCACGGGCCCTAAGGGGCCTACCTCCTGAGGGGCCTGGCCGGTTGATGTCTTCTTCTTCTTGAGTGCGGCCTCGGGAGGCCTCCTACTGCAGCGGTCTGGGTCTTCCAGTGACGCGGCCTGAAAGGCTCGCTCCAGGGAGCACACTGCGTCTCTCTCTTCGCAGGGCACCATGATGACCCCGCCGCTTCCTGGCATCTTGAGGACATTGTAGCCGTGGTGGGTTACGGCCATGAACTTGGCCAGCGCCGAGTACCTGAGGATGGCGTTGTACGGCAGACGAATGTGGGCGACGTCGAAGTCGATGAGCTCGGTGCGGTAGTTGTCGCGTGCCCCGAAGGTGACAGGAAGGCGGACCTGCCCGATCTGGACCGTGGAGCCGTCGGTGACTCCGGAGAAGGGCTTGGTTGGCTGAAGCTGACTGTAAGGCATTTGAAGATTGTTGAATGTTTCCATGGACAAGACGTTGAGCCCTGCCCCGCCGTCGATGAGAGTCTTGGTGACCAGCACATTGCTGATGATTGGGGAACAAAGCATCGGGAGGACTCCGGCTGTGGCCGCACACTTGAGCTGATCCGCTGAGCTGAAGGTGATGGCGCATACCGACCACCTGAGAGGGCGCGTGGCCTCGAGCTTGGGGAGGACTGCATTCACTTCGCGGGCGAACTGCTTGAAGATGCGCTGAGAGGCTGGGGCTTGAGCTCCGCCCAGGATGCAGGCGATTGCACGTGGTTCCTGGAAGCCCCCAGCCCCCTCATCCTGATGACGGTGTTCATTTCTCCTTGGCTGCGGCGGCAGCGGAGGGAGGCCTGCGTTCCCTTGCGGGCGATCCTCGCGAGGCTGATCCCTCCATCCTCCCTCGCGACGTGGGTACTGCCAGCGGTCCTCGCGAGGTTGGTCGCGCCACCCATGGCGCGGGCCGCGGTCTTCCTAGCGTCCTGCATTCCTTCCTCCTCCTCGGTCGTAGCCCCGGTCGCTGCGGCCGGGACGTCTGCCGACCCTTCCTTCACGCACGGCCCGGAGCTCTTGGCATTCATTTGTGTTGTGAGTGTGGAGGTCGTGGTACACGCAGTACCGACTGCCCTTGGAGGATTCGGGCTGATCTCTGCCCCGCTTGGTGTCTGGCTCGGCCGCGAGCACGGCAGACCCCTTGCGCTTCACGTCCTTGGCCTTGGGCTTCTTATCTTCGGGGTCCGCGGCAGGCAGCTCGAGGAGGGAGAGGCGCCCCTCCTCAGCCCTGGCGCACTTGATTGCAAAGTTGAACAGCTGCAAGGAGGTGCACAGGTCTTCATGCATCGCCAGCTCCTCCTTCATCTTGACGTCGCGCACACCATCGGAGAAGGCAGAGATGATGGCCTCCTCTGTTACCCTGGGGATCTTGAGGTGCGCGTTGTTGAAGCGCTGGATGTACTTCTGCAGGGTTTCCCCTGGCTGCTGCTTGATACGGCGCATGTCGCTCACGGCGGGTGGCCGGTCGCGAGTACCCTGGAAGTTGGCGATGAAGCGGGTGCGCGTCTCGTCCCAGGAAGAGATCGTGCCTGGGGCCAGATTCAGGAGCCAGGTGTGGGCCCCGTCCTTGAGCGCCATGGGAAACCAGTTCGCCATGACCTTTTCGTCTCCGTTGGCAACTTCGATGCCCAACTCGTAGAGTTGGAGGAACTCCGCAGGGTCAGCCGTGTTGTCGTAGCAAGGGGGCAGGTCTGCCTTGAACTTGCCGGGCCACGCGACGCTGCGCAGCTCGGAGGTGAAGGCGCGGCAGCCCGCCGTGGCCACGGGGGGCCTTGGGCGACGGAGAGCTTGGTCTTGCGGGTCCCCATGCGCCGCGGCTGGGGGCAGCGCAGGGTCTTGACGTGCTGGAGCAGGGAGCGCTCGGGCAGCTTCTCGTGGGCGGGGGACTTCTTGGCAGCTCTGCTCTTGCCACGCTGGCGCCTGACGGAGCGGGTTCCGCCCAGGGGCCGCGCTTCTTGGGGCCAGGGCGCCTTCTTGGGGAGGAGGCGGCTGAGGCGCCCCAGGAGCTTCATTGCCCGCGCAGGGCGGGGTGCGGTGCAGCGAGAAGGACGGTGCGGGGGCGCCTCCTGCGGCGCGGACGAGCTCGGCGACTCGATCGAGTCATTCTTCATAGACGTCGTCGATGGGGCGGTAGCACGGGAGCTCGTTTGGCGCGATGAGCGCAGCTCGGGCCTCCATGGCCGCGCGGGGTGCGCGTGACGAAGAACCAGCGGGGGTGAGCGAGGGCGTGGCGGTGCGGCCGTCCCGCCTCATGGACGGATGCTGGGACGATGCTTGCTGCTCGTTCCCCGCTGGGCCGGTGGCGGCGTTGACGGCAAGTGAAGGGGAACGACGAGGGCGCCCGCCAACGGGAACCGTCTGGGCGACATGGGAGTCGAGGGCGGCTCTGTGCTCGGCGCAAGCCCGATGAGCGTCAGACATGGTTGCGGTGGTCGGGGAAGAACGACATGATGGAAGGCAGATTCCGGCACACCCCTACCCGGCGCGCCAAATGTCGGATTTCGGGTTCCGGCAGAGCCTTGAGGTTCGAACACTAGGGTGCGCGCGGAGATTCAACCCTCTACCAGCTTGCTCTTCGCCGACTCGCTAAGATCTAAACTACAAAACTGAACATCACAAGGGACACAAGATTTATACTGTTTCAGGCCACCATTGTGGTGTAATACCCTACTCCAGTGTATGGTGTGGTGGATTGCCTCTTGGGCTTGATGATGAACAATACAAAGGGAGAACAGCCTCGCGAGGGTCTATTCTTGGCTGGCACGACGAACTGCTAGGAGGAGTTCAGTCGCCTCTTTCTCTCTCTGTGTGTGTCTTTCTATCCTTGTTCTCTCGATCTCTTGATGCCTTCCTCGTTCTCCCTGTTCCTCCGATGCCCCTACCTTGCGGGTGGCTAATCCTATTTATAGGAAAAGGCCCTGGGCCTCTTCCCAAATATTCAGCGGGAAGGGCGCCAACAATTGGCCATTTTGAAGGGGAACAGCGGGTACACTTATCCTGACTAAAGTTGGTCCTCGCCTGCCAAAGGCTCCGGTGGTGACGCCGGCTTGGGCTCCACAATGACTTCCTTCCGGCCGTTGGGCTCGTCTTGGTCTTGTTTCACTGAAATGGACGCCTTTGCTTGATGCTCTCGCCTGCGCTTGCTCCCTTTGCACCAAAGAGGAAAGGAGGACACTGCGCGGGCTGACGCCCGACTGGCACCCTTGGTCGTCATGGCTTGCGTCACGGGCACCTCGCGAGGTACCCTGCCTTGAACTCTCCGCCTCCTCATGAGCCAGCCTGACGAGGCCATGCCTGAGGAAGCTCCTTGTCGTCCGCCCCGTGAGGCTTGGCCCCTCGCGAGGGTCTTGAGTCTGCGTTGATGAAGATGGGCTGTGCTGGGCCTCCTTTGAGCCACGCCGCAGGCCGCAGGCAGGCAAGTCTGCGGACCCCCGTTCCCAGAACGCCGACAACGCTAGGGATTTTTCCCGACGAGGTGAAAAGGCAGCGAAATGACCAGGTTACCCTTTAGTTTTGAATTCTCTCCTCGATCTCCACCCAGGTCGTCTTCCAGATCCGCCCGCCTCCATCGCCCCCCACCTCTGGATCCTCCAACTCCATCGCCCCCACCACCATTGCCCCCACCTCTGGATCGTCCACCTCCATCACCCCCACCTCTGGATCCTCCACCTCCATCGCCTCCCATCTCACCCAGCAGATCCCCTCCCATCCTCCCTGTCTTCCTGGGCCAGAAGATCCCCCTCCTCGTCCTGGGCCAGCAAATCCCCACCTCGTCATCCCAAGGCCAGTGCCCTGCTGCAGATTGCCGTCACCCTCCCAGGACCTCGCCAGCTCCACCTCCAGGTACTGCAGATCGCCACCGGCTTCAGGTGCTGGTCGTTCAACAGGTCCAAAAATGGGCAATTTAGTTGCATGGTGTTGAGGGTTGTGGCAACAGAATTTAGCATGACAAAAATCAGTACTGGAGCATGATGTTGCATGATGTTGGAGTAGTTGCATGATGTTGGAGCATTCAAAAATCAGTGTTGCACTGGAGTAAAAGTGCAATACTATTGAAACAGTTGCATGATGTTGGAGTGTCATTAACAGAATAGCATGATGTTGGAATACAATTGCATGATGAAGTACTACAGGGGCAGAATCACTTTTACAACATCATGCAGCATCATTTTCATGACAGGACTAGAAATGCATGATGTTGGAGTACTACAGTGCTTGATGTTGCATAAACTTATACTGTGGCCGTACCTGAACAGGCTCCAGGTCCAGAAGGTGCAGCTCCAGGCTCCATTGCACCAACTTCAGAATAGGCAGTACCTGAAAAAGGAAATAGACATATTCAGGGCAGAGGCATGGATTTTGATCTCAATTGCACTCCAGCCGAAGAAGAAGACATACTCCAACATGATATGAACATGGAAGAGGAAGAGGGCATCGATCCCGGTCAAGATGTAGTTGGTGAGCTCCAGTACTCCTGCCATGAACAATCAATAGTTCATTTGTACCCCTATAATGGAGTAGCAAGCAAGTGTTGAGCAATTAAAAAATGCATTTGGTATAAAAAATGTTTAACAACAAAGTTTGGTATTAGCAAATTCATTTGGTACTCTGCAAGTGTTAATAATCATCTGCAAGTGTTATACTCCAAGTTAGATCATGAAACAGAAGTGAACTACTCCAAGTTAACTAAAACAACAATTGTAACAACAATAGTAATACTACTCCAGTTTCTGAAAATGAACAGTTCATTTAGCAACTTTAGATCAAACTGAATACTCCAGGAAAAATATGATAAACTAGTGACCAATTTTCATGATCAAGTTTAGATCATACTCCAGGAAAAATATGATCAAGTAGTGATCAAACTGAATAATCCATGAAAAACATGATCAAGTTTAGATCAAACTGAATACTCTAGTTTCTGAAAATGAACAGTAAGAGTAGCTCATTTAGCAAGTTTCTGAAAATGAACAGTAACTCTAGTTTCTGAAAATGAACAGTAGCTCATTTATCATTTCATCAATTTATCATTTGAGCATTTCATCATTTGATCATTTCTTGTTGTTTTTCATTTGATCATTTGAGCATGGACTAATATTTTTTTTCATTGTTTTGTTTCTTGTTGCAGTTATTGAGCAAGGAGTTAGAAAAAAGTAAACCCTCACTAACGAGCAAAAGTATGCTGCTTATGTGGCATTGCATTCAGTGTGCATGAGCAGAGGTGAAAAATTCAAAAGAAATGATAAGAAAGACATTGCACAATTTTTTAAGGTAGAAGTGAGGATTATACAGAGAGTTTGGCAGAAGGCGATTGAGCAAATTTCAGATGGTTTAGAGGTGGATGTTTCCGATCAGAGAAAAGGAAACTCTGGAAGAAAGCCAAAGGACATCAATTTAGAGCAAATCCCTACCATCCCACTAAACAAGAGGTCCACTATCAGATCTCTAGCTTGGCAATTGGGATGTATCCCTACCACACTTCATAGAAAGTTCAAGCTAAATTTGATAAAAAGGCACACAAACTATGTGAAGCCATCTCTAAAGGAAAAGAATATGAAGGATAGGATGGAATTTTGTATGTCAATGCTTGACGAGACAACGATAGAAACTTCAAGGCCTAAATTCAAGACGATGCATAATGTTGTGCACATTGATGAGAAGTGGTTCAATATGACAAAGAAAAATAAGACCTACTATCTGCTGGATGGGGAGGAGGAGCCTACGAGGCCTATACATGGCAACTGCATTGGCAAGGTGATGTTCTTAACAGCCGTTGCTAGGCCGAGGTGGGATCATGAAGGAAACGTGACCTTCTCTGGGAAAATCGGTACCTGGCCATTTGTTAAAGAAGTTCCTTCTCAGAGGAGAAGTGATAACAGGCCCAGAGGTACAACAGAGACAAAGTTAATAAAGGTCAACAGAAAAGTGATGAGGGAGTTCCTGATAGAGAAGGTCTTGCCAGTGATACAAGCAGTTTGTCCTGAAAGTGATGCTGGACAGACCATCTATATTCAGCAGGATAATGCTAAGCCCCATATCTTGCCAAATGACCTAGAATTTCTAGTAGCTGTCGCAAAAACTGGACTTGACATCAGAATAATACAACAGCCTGCCAACAGTCCTGATTTGAATGTGCTTGACCTTGGGTTTTTCAACTCGCTTCAATCCCTAACAGATTGTCTGAGTCCTAAAACACTACAAGACCTTATTAATGGTGTTTTGGAGGAATTTGAAGGCTATGAGGTTTACAAGCTCAATAGAATTTTCCTAACTCTGCAAACGTGCATGATTGAGATCCTGAACCATGCAGGGGGCAATGGGTATAAAATACCACATGTGAACAAGGAAAGGCTCGAGGGTCTTGGGTAGCTACCTCCAAGATTGTCGTGCCCTCAAGAGGTTTACGCAAATGCCCTACACAACTTAGGGCTAATGGAGAGGGTTCAGTAATGGAAGAGGCCTGAGATGCTTGTTGTCAAGAGACCTGAGATGTTGTTGCCAAGAGACCTGAGGATGCTTGTTGTCAAGAGACTTGAGATGCTTGTTGTCAAGAGACTTGAGATGCTTGTTGCCAAGAGACCTGAGGATGCTTGTTGTCAAGAGACCTGAGATGCTGTTGCCAAAGACCTGAGGATGCTTGTTGTCAAGAGACT
>NC_041391.1:306596341-306603459 GCF_002162155.2 Triticum dicoccoides
CAAGTGACTTGAGATGCTGGTTGCCAAGAGACTTGAGATGCTTGTTGTCAAGAGACTTGATATGCTTGTTGCCAAGAGACTTGAGATGCTTGTTGTCAAGAGACCTGAGATGCTGTTTCCAAGAGACCTGAGGATGCTTGTTGTCAAGAGACTTAGGATGCTTGTTGCCAAGAGACTTGAGATGCTTGTTGTCAAGAGACTTGAGATGCTTGTTGCCAAGAGACTTGAGATGCTTGTTGTCAACAAACCTGAGATGAGGCTTGTGGAGTATGCTTGTTGCATCCTTGTGATTATTTGTGTGGAGTATGATTATAATCCATATTTGAGTATGTTTGCAAAGGCTTGTGCGGAGTGGATTTTTTTACTCCATTTGTATGATTATTTTTACTCCATATGTTTGCATCGGCTTGTGTGGAGCGAATTCTCTTATTTTCTTAGGAGGAAAGGTCTAGGAGAGGAAAGGAGTGGAATAGAAGAGGAGAGGATTAATTTAGATTTAATTAGCAGAAAATGTTTAATTTAGAATTAATTAACAGAAAAGGTTTAATTTAAGTTTAATTAACTAAAAAGATTTAATTTAAGTTTGATTAACTAAAAAGGTTTATTTTAGATTTAATTAATAGAAAAGGTTTTAATTTACAGTTAATTTCCAGATAAGAGAAGAGAAGAGAGGAGAGATAAGAAGAGTGTAAGTAACTGGATTAAGCTATTGGAGTAAGTAACTCCATGGAGTACTGATGTCCAGGAGTACTCCAATGCTTTATTAATAAACAAGACAGTACTAATGTCCAGGAGTACTCCAATTCAAGAAAAGAAAGGAGAAAAGAAGAGATCCAAGAACTACTCCTACTGGAATTGTCACTGGGTAATACTACAGCTGTCCTACACAACACTCCTACTCCAAGAACCACTCCTACTGCCAAGTACTGAAGAGAAGAGAAGAGAAGAGAGGAGAGGAGAAGAGCAATATACACTAAATTACCCCACTAAACAGCAAAAGGTTTCATTCAATTAGTTTAATTAATAGAATAAGGTTTAAGTTAGTTTAATTAATAGAAAAAGGTTTCAGTTAATTTAATTAAAGAAACTGAAAGGTTTGAGTTAATTAAATTAACTGAAAAGAGAAGAGAAGATCTACACTACTCCAAATCTTGAACTCACTTTTTTTATTTGAGAAGAGAAGAGCAGAGCAAGCACTGCTACTGCTCCAAGCTAATCTGACTGCAAACCAGAAACTCCAAATCTGATTATTCAGGTACTCCAAATATTGGATCTGTTTGCTACTCCAAATTTTGCAACCACTACTCGAAAACAATACTCTACAGAAATTACAGCAGAACAATTGCAGTTTTGAAGTAAAGCTTCAGTTAATTTTAAAGTTTAAATTAAACTTTCAGTTAAAATGGAGAGAAGATGGAGAGAAACTACAGTAAGTACTGTTGGAGTACTCACTAGCTACTGTAAGATGAGTACAGTACAGTATTACTGCAAGAGGAGTACAGTATACTCCACTAGCTCATTGCAAATTTAACCAAAACTACAGTAGCACAGATGTTGGTGAGGAAACAACAGTACTATTGCAAGAGGAGTAGTAAAATCAGTCCTACTCTTAACCCTATTAAGTGTTCACGGAGAAGAGACAGGAAGAGGAAGAGAGAGCAATACCTCAAGGAGTCATCATCCATGGATGCACAGCCGGGCCACCGCGTCCATCCTCTCGCCACCTGACGCAACAGCTGCTCCTCAAGGAGTCGCTCATGGAGGCCGCACGCGAGGAGGACGGCGGCGGCCGCGGTGACGACAAGCTGCCGCAAGTGGTCTTCGACCGCATCCTTCGGCGTCAGGTGGTGTATGACATGCTCAAGGACGGGGGCAGGGCGGAGGTGCCGTCGTGGGTCCAGCTGCTCACCATCCTCCTCTCCTTCAGCACATCGGCGCTCGGCACCGCCTATTGCTCCTTGTCACCGCCACACAGATGCAGCAGCTCCCCACAGCCGCACAGATCCGGCAGCTTCTCACCGCCACACTTCCTCTTCCCGCAGCTCCTCCTACTCTAGCAGCTCCTCCGGCGGTAAAAATCGAATCTTGGGACAACGAAGCAGGGATGATGCGAGAGATGACGCGAGAGAAAGAGGGCAGCGGCGACGTGGTTAAGGGAGATGCACTGATGGCCACTGACGCAACGATGCAGGCGAGGGAGATGCGGCTGCTACGCGGGCGAGGGAGATGCGCGGCGAGGCGGGCGAGGGAGATGCGGCGGCGCCACGGGGGAGGGAGATGCGGTGGGAGAGAGGCATTGAGCGATACGGGCGAGGGAGACAGAGAGAGTGAGAGAGAGGGACTGAGAGCGATGCGGTCGAGGGTAAAAATGGAAAACGCGTATATTTCGTAGCGTTACGAAATTTCAATGTGCAGACGTAAAACGTCATGTATTTCGGAACGGAGGGAGTAGCATGGAACAATAAAAAATTATAGATACGTTGGAGACGTATCAAGCATCCCCAAGCTTAATTCCTGCTCGTCCTCGAGTAGGTAAATGATAAAAAGAGAATTTTTGATGTGGAATGCTACCTAGCATAATTCGTAATGTAATTTTCTTTATTGTGGCATGAATGTTCAAATCCAAAAGAATACAAAATAAAAGTTCATATTGACATAAGAAATAGTAATACTTCAAGCATACTAATCAAAGTAACCATGTCTTCTCAAAATAACATGGCTAAAGAAAGTTATCCCTACAAAATCATATAGTCTGGCTATGCTCTATCTTCATCAAACAAAGTATTTAATCATGCACAACCCCGTTGACAAGCCAAGCAATTGTTTCATACTTTAATAATCTCAAACTTTTTCAACTTTCATGCAATACATGAGCGTGAGCCATGGACATAGCACTATATGTGGAATAGAAGGGTGGTTGTGGAGAAGACAAAAAGGAGAAGATAGTCTCACATCAACTAGGCGTATCAACGGGCTATGGAGATGCCCATTAATAGATATCAATGTGAGTGAGTAGGGATTGCCATGCAATAGATGCACTAGAGCAATAAATATATGAAAGCTCAACAAAAGAAACTAAGTGGGGTGCATCCAACTTGCTTGCTCACGAAGACCTAGGGCACTTTGAGGAAGCCCATCATTGGAATATACAAGCCAAGTTCTATAATGAACAATTCCCACTAGTATATGAAAGTGACAACATATGAGACTCTCTATCATGAAGATCATGGTGCTATTTTGAAGCGCCAGTGTGGAAAAAGAGATAGTAGCATTGTCCCTTCTCTCTTTTTCTCTCATTTTTATTTTCTTCTTTTCTTCTTTTTTCTTTCTTCTTCTTTTTTCTTTTCTTTGGCCTATCTTTTTTTTTCATTTTAGCCTTTCTCCCCTTTTTTTTAAAGTCCGAAGTCTCATCCCGACATGTGGGGGAATCATAGTCTTCATCATCCTTTCCTCACTAGGACAATGCTCTAATAATGAAGATTATCACACTTTATGGATTTACAACTCAAAGCTAGAACAAGATATGACTCTATATGAATGCCTCTGGCGGTGTACCGGGATATGCAATGAATCAAGAGCGACATGTATGAAAATTATGAAGGTGGCCTTGCCATAAATACAATGCCAACTACATGATCATACAAAAAGCAATATGACAAAAGTAATGTGTGTCATATGAACGAAACGGTGGAAAGTTGCATGGAAATATATCTCGGAATGGCTATGGAAATGCCATAATAGGTAGGTATGGTGGCTGTTTTGAAGAAGAAGTATGATGGGTGTATGGTACCGGTGAAAATTGCACGATACAAGAGAGGCTAGCAATGGTGGAAGGGTGAAAGAGTGAGTATAATCCATGGACTCAACATTAATCAAAGGAACTCATATACTTATTGCAAAAATTTAGAAGTCATCAAAAACCAAAGTACTACGCGCATGCTCCTAGGGGGATAGATTGGTAGGAAAAGACCATCGCTCGTCCCCGGCCGCCACTCATAAGGAAGACAATCAATAAATAAAATTGTGCTCCAACTTCATCACAAAGCGGTTCACCATACGAGCATGCTACGGGAATCACAAGCTTCAACACAAGCATTCTTTAAATTCATAATCACCCAACTAGCATGACTTTAATATCACTACCTCCATATCTCAAAACAATTATCAAGCATCAAATTGATCATAGCATCCAATTCACTTTCTATGATAGTTTTTATTATACCCAACTTGCATGCTCATCAAAGTGAAGCATGAGAGATGTCACACCCTAGCTAGTCATGCATCAGAGTGTGTGCATCATGTTTAAAATTCCATTTAATTTGAAATGGGGATTTGTGAAACCCTCAGAATCATTTTTGAAAATGACCCAAATAAAAATTTCTCCAAAAGGGTCCAAGAAAATGCTCATGTTGCTCTCTGAAAATATTGGACAGAGATAAAAATCAAACCAATATTTTTAAGAGCTCATAGGTATTTATTTTGGGCATTTGGAATTAATGCATAAATATTTGCATTGGAAATATATTAGTTATATATATTAATATATGTCCAAAAACTATGCCACCTGTTGGGGAGCTCTGGAATAATATATCTAGCTCCTGCAAAAATTGGCATAAGGTTATAAAATGATTTAATATTTTATTTAAATCAAAACAAATGTCAGAAATTAGAAAACAGAAATAAATAAAAGGGAGAACCTTACCTGGGCCTTTTACCTGGCGCCTCTGGCCCAGCCAGCTGGCCGGCCCAGCCCGTCTCCCTCCTCTGTCGTCTTCGTCCTCGACAGAGGGAGGGGAGTGTGCCCGGCGCGCACGCGCGCCACCGCGCCACGCCACCTCCCTCCCTGCCTGCTTGCCCCTCCCCTCCTCGTCTGGATGGCCTGGAACGACGCCACGCCCTCCCCCTGCTCTCTCTCACTCTCCCTCGGTTCTTCCCCTCCTCCCCCTCGCTCTCTCTCTCACGGCCGAACACCACCATCGCCGCCGTTCGCCATAGCAGCCGTCACCGGCCACCCCTCGCCCCTCCGCTGAGCTCAGGAGCTCCGCCGCGACCCCCTCTTCCTCCCCACCAAGCCAAGCCCCTCGGGAAGCTCTGCATCGCCTCCACGCCATCGTCTTCCTCCTCGGGCTCCGACCACCATCGCCGTCGATTCGCCGTCTCCAGCGCGTCCCCGAGCCCGCTTCGACGCCCACTGCAACCGCGGTGAGCTCCGCCACCGTTTCCCCCTCTTTTCCCCCTCGTTCCCGCACCGTAACCCCGTTTCCCACCACGGCCGAACCTCCGCCGTCGCCGAGCTCGCCGTCGACGCAGCTCCGGTGACCATTTGGTCACGGGCGTGCACCCGTTGTGCTTGCCGCGACCCGTAGAGTCCCTCCAGCGCCTCAGCTCCCTCGCCTGCGAGCAGCAGCGCCGATCCCGACCGCACCCGAACTCCGGCCGCCGCTCACGAGCTCGCCGTCGTCGGTACCGGCCACCTCAGGCACGGCCACCACCACCGTTCGACGCGCGGGAGCAAGGGCTCTCCAACGAGCCCAAGCACGGCCTCGCTCGTGCCCTGTAGCGCGTTTCCGTATCGCGCCGCCGTCTCGGGCCTCGCCGGCGTCATGTCGCCGGTGGGTTTGACCCACCTTGACCACGGCAGGACCCCCCTGTGTCCATGACAGGTGGGCCCAGCCCTGTTAGCTAATTAGTATTAGCACTAACCGAATTAGTTAAACTAACTACCCCCCTGACACTGACCAGTGGGCCCCAGCGCCACTAATTCCTAATTAGGATTAAACTAACCCTGTTTAACCCCCCTGTCACTGACGTGTGGACCCCACACGTCAGGTTTGACCCCAGCCAGCCGCAGTTGACCACTGACGTCATGCTGACGTCATGCTGGCGCAATATATATATTTCTGGATTTAATTTAAATCAGGAAATTCCAGAATATTATTTAAACTTCAAAAATTCATAACTTTTATTCTGTAACTCCAAATCAGACAAATTATATATGAAAAATGATCAGAAAAATCCAATCTATCCATCTGTACTATTTTCATGCATGATCAAACAAGTTAAATTGATGTTTTTAACAGAACAAGGAAAAGCACTTTAAAAGGCCATGCTTGAGTTTGAAATTTGAATCTTTGATTCAAATTGGTTCAAACCCTTCTGGTTTTAGTTGCATTAGCCCAACACACTCATATTGCCATGTTTCATGCATGCATCATATTGTTGCACATTGTTTGGTGATGGTTGTGTATCGGTGTCCTTTGCGACAGGTTCTGCCTCCGAGGAGTACCGTGATTACCCTAACGAAGAACCGTATCAGTGCATCGAACCATCAGGCAAGCAACCAACCATTTGATCATATCGATACAATCCCATGTTCTCGCTCCTGCTCTCTTTTACTGCATTAAGACAACACGTTTCAAACTGCTGTGTGCTACGGTAGTTGAACCCATTTCCTCTGCATGACCTGTCATTGCCACAGTAACTAGATGAAACCCACTAGCATGTGTAGGAGTTGATTGAGCCATATGTATGTTTTGTTCCTACCTTGGTATGCCTGCTATGCTTAGAGTCGTGTCAGGTCTGGTTCATCTGGGTGATGGGCTAGAGTGAAATGTTTATGTCGGTAATGAGAGTGGTGTGGTGAACACGATTTGGTAAAGGTATCGATGAGTGGCCATGTAGGAGTACATGGTGGGTTGTTTCATTGAAGCCGACCTTAAGCACTGAGATCTGTATGTGTGATTTAAGAATCAGCTACTACCATGCATTGGGCCCGAAACCAATGGACCCTCTCGGCTTCTTATTCACCCTAGTTCTCCGTCCAGGAGTTGCAAGTAGTTTCTGGTGTTTGTAGCCTACTGGAGGCCGTGGACAACGCTGACCGTAGGGGTGGGCTGTGATGCGGTAGGTACGTGGCACGGTGTACCGAATACCCGTTAGGTATCTCGGGAACCCTGTTCACATCGTTCGGGGCCGTATGGGAAACCTCGGCCGGACTCCCTGCGGATGGAACCTGAATAGGCGATAAACCTGGACTGGAGGCTTAGGTGATTAGGTAGGTCGTGGCCGACACCCACGTTGGGCTTCCGCTTGAAGGTTGCCGAGTACATGTCGTGTAA